>NW_004444186.1:2523872-2558625 GCF_000243295.1 Trichechus manatus latirostris
TCTAGCTAGAACTTCCAGCACAGTGTTAAATAGGAGTGGTGATAAAGGGCATCCTTGTCTTGTTCCTGTTCTGAAGGGGAATGTTTTCAGCCTCTCTCCGTTAAGAATGATGTTGGCTGTTGGTTTTGCACAGATTTACCTGGGCTTTCTTTTGAGCTCTTTTCTGTTTATTACATAGCTTCTTTAACTCTTTGTCAGACAAGTTTGCTGTATCAGCTTCATGTTCTTTATTCTCATCTGTAGGGGGGTTGTCGTGAAGTTTCAAGTAGATCTCTATAGCAGTTCTTGCTGCCGTGAAGTAAAATGGATGCTGTCGAAGTACATCTTCTAGTTTTAACAAGTCCACGTAATATCTAAGGGTAATCTTCCTCATACAGTATGTATGAAAGTCAAATTGGTCATCAGTGATTTCTATAAAATGTCTCTCAATCTCATGATATTTCTTAAGTGCTTCACCAAATTTATTCATTGCCTTACAAGCCCAGGCACCTTCTGTTTGGAACCACATGGTTTGCATTTCATTCAAATCTACCACCGATGTTGCTTCCCTTGTAAACTTTGAGCGCATTTCTTCAGCCTCTTTAATCAGATTGGTTTTTAGAATGTATTTGGCACACTTGGGGTTGATAAATCTGTTTGCCGGGCCCAAGGCCTGAGCCTCATCCATCTATCTTGCAGCTCCTTTAATATTCCCAGTATGCTTGCAGATTTTAGCTTTCACACGAAACAGTTCTATCAACACAGGAGTAGTTTCAGTGGCAGTATTTATGTATTCCAGAGCAATAGATGGCCGACCAATTTTGTCATAATGTTGTGGCACGTAGTACTGGACCCAAAGTAATGTGGTTGGTGGTTCCTCCTTCCCATCATCATTGGGGTTAAATAAGCAGCAGCTTTTTAAGATATTTTTATAACCTAATACTAATTCTTCTGTGGTTGCCACCTTTTCTTTATCTTTGTATAATGATCTCAAAGTATTGAAGACCAGTGGACAACCCTTGCTGAAATTCCTTCTTGGGAACTTACCCAAACATTCTTTCACCTTCTCACTGGATGAAAAGTGTAATGGCAGTCTTCTTGGCACCAGTCCCCTAAGATATTTAGTCCAGGCCTCCTCATCAGTCTTTAGTCTTCTAACATATTAGCTGGCTTGAGTGCCTTTTCCAAGCCTTTGTAATAGGCCCAGTTCTTAGCATTTCTGTCTTGTAATCCTCCATAAAATCAGTAGCATCATCCAAACCACGTAATTGTGACGGAAGTTCCCCTTTGGCTTCTTCTACAGCAAGTTTATCACAAATTTGCCTTTCGTAGGTACAGAGATGTTCCAGGGCTTCTCTGTAGAGGCCTGCTTCCTGAAGAACTCGATTCTGATACAAAAGGAGTTCACTGTACAGGCATCCCTCATTTTATTGCGCTTTGCTTTATTGCACTTGACAGATACTGCATTTTTTACAAATTGAGGGTATGTGGCAACCCTGTGTCAAGCAAGTCTATTGGTGCCGTTTTTCCAACAGCATGTACTCACTTTGTATCTCTGTCACATTTTGGTAATTCTCACAATATTTTAGACTTTTTCGTTATTATTATGTCTGTTATGGTGATCTGTGATCAGTGATCTTTGATGTTACTTTTGTAATTGTTTTGGGGCGCCATGAACCGTGCCCATGTAAGACGGCAAACCTAATTGATAAATGTGTGTATTCTGACTGCTCCACCAACCAGCCATTCCCCATTTCTCTCCCTCTCCTCGGCCTCCCTATTTCCTGAGACACGACAATGTTGAAATTAGGCCAGTTAATAACCCTACAATGACCTCTAAGTGTTCAAGGGAAAGGAAGAGTTCCACGTCTCTCACTTTAAATCAAAAGCTAGAAATCGTTTAGCTTAGTGAGGAAGGCATGTCAAAAGCCAAGATAGGCTGAAAGCTAGGCCTCTTGCACCAAACAGTTAGCCAAGTTGTGAATGCAAAGGAAAAGTTCTTGAAGGAAATTAAAAGTGCTGCTCCACTGAACGCACGAATGATAATAAAATGAAACAGACTTATTGCTGATATGGAGAAAGTTTCAGTGGTCTGGTTAGAAGATCAGACCAGCCACAGCATTCCCTTAAGCCAAAGCCTAATCCAGAGCAAGGCCCTAACTCTCCTCAATTCTGTGAAGGCTGAGAGAGGTGAGGAAGCTGCAAAAGAAGTTTGAAGCTAGCAGAGCTTGGTTTATGAGTTTTAAGGAAAGAAGCCGTCTCCATAACATAAAAGTGCAAGGTGAAGCAGCAAGTGCTGACGTAGAAGCTGCAAAAAGTTATCCAGAAGATCTAGCTAAGATAATTGATGAAGGTGGCTGCACTAAACAACAGGTTTTCGATGTAGATGAAATAGCTTTCTATGGGAAGAAGATGCCATCTAGGACTTTCATAGCTAGAGAGGAGAAGTCAGTGCCTGGCTTCAAAGCTTCAAAGGACAGGCTGACTCTCTTGTTTTAACAAGAGAGTAAGCTGATGACTTTAAGTTGAAGCCATTGCTCATTTACCATTCTGAAAATCCTAGGGCCGTTAAGAATTGTGCTAAACTTACTTCGTCTGTGCTCTATAAATGGAACAACAAAGCCTGAATGACAGCACATCTATTTACAACATGGTTTATTGAATATTTTAAGCCCACTGTTGAGACCTACTGCTCAGAAAAAAAAGATTCTTTTCAAAATATTACTGCTCATTGGCAATGCACGTGGTCCTCCGAGAGCTCTGATGGAGATATGGTAGGAGATTAATGTTGTTTTCATGCATGCTAACACAACATCCAGTCTGCAGCCCATGGATCAAGGAGTAATTTCTACTTTCAGTCTTATTATTTAAGAAATAACATTTCATAAGACTACAGCTGCCATACACAGTGATTCCTCTGATGGATCCAGGCAAAGTAATTTGAAAACTCTCTGGAAGGATTCACTATTCTAGACACCATTAAGAACATTTGTGATTCATGGGAGGAGGTCAAAATACCAACTTTAACAGGAGTTTGGAAGGAGTTGATTCCAACTCTCATGGATGACTTTGAGCGGTTCAAGACTTCAGTAGAGGAAGTAACTGCAGATGTAGTGGAAACAAGAGAACTTGAATTAGAAGTGGAGCCTGAAGATGTGACTGAATTGCTGCAATCTCATGATAAAACTTTAATGGATGAGGAGTTGCTTCCTATGGATGAGCAAAGAAAGTGGTTTCTTGAGCTGGAAATCTACTCCTGGTGAAGATGCTGAGAACACTGTTGAAACGACACCAAAGGATTTAGAATATTACAGCAACTTAGTTGATAAAGCAGCAGCAGGGTTTGAGAGGATTGACTCCAATTTTGAAAGTTCTACGGTGGGTAAAATGCTATCAAACTGCATCGCATGCTACAGAGAAATCTTTCATAAAAGGAAGAGTCAATTGATGCAGCAAACTTCATTGCTGTCTTATTTTAAGAAATTGCCACAGTCGCCTCAACCTTCAACAACCACCACCCTAATCAATCAACAGCCTTCAGCATCGAGGCAAGATCCTCCACCAGCAAAAAGATTACAACTCGCTGAAGGGCTCAGATGATGGTTAGAATTTTTTAGCAATAAAGTAATTTTTTAATAAAGGAATATACATTTTTTTTTTGCACGTAATGCTACCGCCCATTTAAAAGATTACAGTATAGTGTAAACATCAGTTTTCTATGCACTGGGAAGCCAAAAAATTTGTGTGACTCACTTTATTGTGATATATTTGCTTTACTGTGATCTGGAACCAAACCCACAATATCTCCAAGGTATGCCTGTATTTATGATCCACTGTATCAGGGGATGTCTGTTGTATTTTCCTAAATTCTTCTAAAATCTTTGCTGCCATTTCATAATCTTCTAATAAATGATAAGCAATAGCATAGCAAACCCATGATGCTCTCTGTGCAGGTTGAAGCTGAAGTAGTTGATACCTTGTTTCCCTGTAACCCTCAAGATTTCCTTTTTGAATCTGTAGTAAAGAAGGTTCCCTTAAGATTTGAAGATTGTCTTTATCCCATTTTAGTGCTGGAACACTTAATGGTTTCATCATACTTCTTGTCTGACCTTTGGAGAAGACCATAAACTTGCCAACACACACGACTCTTCAAGTCATTTCTCATACCTTTATGAACCAATTCATAAGCTTCTTCCTTTTCCCCCAAACATTTCAATCAATATTAATCTTTTCACAGCCAGAGTTTCTCCATGCTCTGTAAATTTGGGGTTAGAGAAGATTTGTTTACAGAACTTCATTTCTATACTGTTTATGTTCATAACATCTCAAGATCTGCTTGAAGAGCCCTGAGTTTGATTTTTGATATTTGAGATAGTTGCCTATGATGTTTCCTTTTATACCCTCTCCATTTTTTCAGTGAAGGAGATAATATATCTGAAAATATTTTGCAAACTATAAAAGCTAGCAGTTGTTGCTATCACCACCACCACTACCAAGAATAATATTTAAAATAATAATGGAGTAAGACTCATTCTTGGAAGTGTTGGTTTCCAGGATTAATTTCAAGGAGGAAGACTTAGAGGACGGTGGATAATTGCCAGATAACCTGTGTCTTAATTGATCCCTTTTGTACTTTTCATGGACAGGAGAAGGAAAAGCAGAGAGTTGCCACCCTGAAAACCTGGCATGGTGCTGTGTCATCATGAAGGGTTGCCTGTACTACTTTGACCCAGTCTGTATGGTGGCAAGAAAGTTTCACAGGATTTGTCATGTGTTTGACCTCACGGGCTTACAGCATATTCTCCTGGAAGCATCTGTCTGCATAGGAAACAACTCTTCCCAGTTTGTAGGAAGATCAACCACATTCCTGTTATATGGATTCTGTAGTAGATAGCAAGAAAATGTATTGATCCAAGACAGTATTTGCAAAGTATAAGATTAAGGGAACAGTGCCTTTGGCCAACATATTTGGTTAGGTATTACATCAAAAGCTTGACGGTCCACTGCTGATCAACTGCCATTCTTAGAGAGGAACACACGATTTGAATACTCCAAAAGAGGAAGTTTAGTAATGTTGAGACTTCTCACCTTTTCAAATTTCCTCTTCATTTTTTTCTGTCTCCAGTGCCTGGCACTCGGTAAATCTTTGTTGAATAAAGGAAGTTAGCTGATTCCAATCTTGGGGTTTTCCCTGGAACCAGCCCGTTAGATGAACTTCTAGAAACAGAGATGATGACTTAGTGGTTGATGTTTCCCTTCCGCTTAGCAGACTGCCTAGCACAGAGTGGGTCCTCAGAAGGTGCCTATTGAATGATGGAGTCAGGAGGTTAAGGTTCATCCGGGGAGGATTATAGTGACTTGAGTGCTACTGTGCTGATGGTAGCCTTCCAGAGAGGAAGAAGAAGTGCCGCTCTCTCACGCACAAATATGAATAAACATGAGTGTGGGCAAAGTTACTGCTTTAATTCTTTAGGCTTTATACTTTTGGACCAGGAGAGTTAATATGTTAAAAATTGGTGCTTTATTTCTCTCTTGGTTTTTACTTTATATTTTGTCCAGTTCAAAACTTAGTTATGCACTGTGATTTCCTAATAACGTATAAGAAGTATAGCTTCAAACTACTGATAGAAAAGGAGAATAAAAATCTATCCCTATTTCACACAGTTTTTCCTAACCTCTTACTATAAAATTGCAGACTTCAGGGATATGTTTTAGAAGAATATTTCCAAGTCTGGTTTATATCTTTTTTTTTTTAATTGTGTTTTAAGTGAAAGTTTACAATTCAAGTTAGTCTCTCATGCAAACATTTATACACATTGTTATGTGACCCTAGTTGCTCTCCCTATACTGTACAGCACACTCCTCCTTTCCACCCCTGATTTCCCGTGTCCATTCAACCAGCTTCTGTCCCTCTGGTTTATATCTTTAGTGGAGATGAGCAAAACCAAAATGATGATTTGATTTTAGCATGCCTTTGTGATTTCCCTTCCTAAATATGGTTTTTTAAGTGATTAAATTTCCTAACTACGCATCTTTTCCTTTGGTACACTTCTGCAGAAGAAAGAGGTTTAGCTGGGTGGTAGGGGGAAAGGCAGTTTTTGTGGAAATCCACAAAGTGCATCTCGTAAAGAGTTGAGAGCTAGAGGTACATGTAAAGTCAAGCAAAGATTACTGGAATGGGGGTAAGCTGACTTATGTTCTGTACCCAGTTTTGCTACTAGTTAGCTCTGTGACTTTGAACAAGTCACTTAATCTCACCTGGTTCTCAGCTGTAACTTGAGGACATGGAACAAACTGGTCTCTAATGTCCTACTTCTAAAAGTCTGTGATTCTAAAGTGTCATTTTTGGTACCTTTTGGTACCTTACCACCAGGTTTACTCCACGTAAGATCCAAATATGAAGTGTTAATTATTTAAATTTTGGCAAGTGTGGAGTCTGTATTCCTAGTTGAACTAGAATTGTCAGATTGTATTATATGTTTGTAACTAATTTTATGTGGTTAATATAGAAGACTTGGTTGCTTTTAAAAGAAGAATTTTAGGCACAACCTATATAAATGAAAGAAACTCCAGTAATGCTCAGGATATCATGGGTTGGAGTGCCTGTTTTTAACACAACCCAGAAGTAGAAATGTGTGTGTTTGTTGGGTTGGTGGGGCCTGGGGAGTATGGCGGTGGATGGGAAACTGCATGAACTTGGAGTGTTTTTAAAAGCAAAATGTTAAGAGTTCTTTAGCCTGTGGAGTTTGCATAGCTAGACTGGTTTGATTTTGCTGTTAAGTCTCTGGAGAACTGATATGAACCCAGGATTCAGAGTCACAATACCAAGGTCCAAGCTTCTTGCTATCTGGGCATAATTTAAGCTTTGTAAGTGTCTCTGTGTGTTTGTGTTTTCCATCAGAAAAGAGGAGGTTAAAAACCTCAAAGGGTATTTAAATTTTTTTCTTTTTATTAAATGAGGCCTATTTGTGAAAGTGCTTTAAAAGCAAAAATATTACAGCAAAAGAGAAGCTATTCTCAGTGAACAGACAGCTGTACAAATGTGAGTTCTATTTACTCATATACCCCTTGATCGTCCATATCAGTGGGGTGAATGTGACATTGGAAACCAATAAGTAGTCCACAGGCCTATTTTAGATAGAGCAAGCGCTCAGTTATCCACTCACGGACTAGCACGGATAATGTGGAACCACAAATATTTGTTAAGCATTTCCTATGTGCCTAGCAATGTATTAGGCCTGTTTAGAATTTTTAGAAGTATAAAGAAAGATGCCAGCCTCAAAGATCTTAATTCTGTCTAGAATGTACTCCTGTCCTCTAGCCTAGTGAGCTCTTATATATTCTTCACGACTCGTTTAAAAGTTTGAGACGCTTCCCTAAGCCGTCAGGTAACCTGGTTGCTCCTCACACCTCTTCATACCCGCTGTGCGCTCGGAACGCCGGAGCGCCTTGAGGTCGCCCTGTGGCTTCTCTTCTTGGTTTGTGTTCCCGGGCGCAGCACAGCACCTAGTGCACAGCACCTCGTACGTGGTGGGCCAGCCTGGAAGAATGACTATAGTCAGATTGGGGAGATGAGATGCGAGGAACGGGAAGGAAGGAGTACAGGCGTCTCTGGGTTATGAACCTCCGACTTGTGGACGACTCATACTTAAAAACAGACTGCCACAAAGCCTATTATATTAAAAATTGGAGTTAAATATAGTGGTTTGTAATGATGAATGCGCGTGCTGCCTTGTGATAGTCATGATAACATTGTGCGGTTGGGAAGTGTTTCTTAAGTGTTCTACATGCATAGAAAGGTCGAGTGTATACTCTGTTACTAAAACAAAACGTTGACTTCACTGATGCTAAATAAGGACTGTATGTGCCTGTTCCGACTTACCTACAAATTTGACTTCAAGACAGACCTAGGAACAGATCTCGTGCGTAACCCCGGGACTGCCTGTGTATGATCACAGCAAGTGCCAGGTGACTGTTTCCCATACTGGGCCTGTAAGAGTTTACGTGAGGTTTATGTATGGCCAGGGAAGATGGAACTATAGAAGTGAAGACGGATAATTAGAAAAAGAATAACAAAAAGTATTTGACTTTAAACTGAATTATGTAATTTTATAAAAGACACATTTTTCGAATTGTTTTAGGATTTTTAAAAAAATTAGTAGTCATATGCTGAGTGGTAGTTGTGATTAGGGAAGTTTATTTACCTGAAGAAATTCAGAAACTGAATTAATTTCTTATGGATAACTAAGAACAGAGTCATTTGAATTTTTTCTTTCTTCCGCTATTTCTCCTCTGTAGTGGAAATTCCGTGACTGACCAATAGTTAGGTTGTCAGCTACTGAATGTTTGAGGGTTGATTCTAGAGAAATAGTGTGTTTTATTATTATACCCGCCTGTTAATTTGTAGTATTTGTTTTTTCTCCCATGTCAAAAGTTCAATAATCAAAACTTAAGGGCTCAAATAGAACTTTTGTTTTTGCATACCGTTCTTTATGGTGGGGGAGAGGAGTAGACACACCCTGAGCACACTCTGTCATGGAGGTAGAAAATAGCCCAGAAGTGTCCAGGGTGAGTGGCAGGAGATGTAAACATTCCTTCCAATACAAAAATTAGACAGTATCCATACAGTAAGGGAATATTAGAAAATCTTTTGAACTTAGAATGAGTAAGGGATAAAGGTGGGGAGGCAGGACTGGTAGATTAAGATTAATTGAAATTTCAGGAAATAGTGTGAAATTTCGGTTCCTGAGGATTTGGGAATGAATAAGCTATTTAACTGTGTCTGTAAATCTAGGAGAGGGCACTTCGCTTTTGGTGTTATTTTTGAGGAACCATCTGGTGGAAGGTACAACTGAGGAAATGCCACTGGGACATTGTCTGCAATGCTTAAGGGGTTGAAAGACACTGGAATGGGACTGGTAGGCTGGGCAGCGTGCGTGTGTGTTGAGACTGACGTGTTGAAAATGGTTGTAGAACTGAAGGAGTTGTCTGGGAGAAGCAGAGGCGACTTTTGAAGGAAAGATACGGGAGCTGTGTTGGGCACCAGTGGACTGAGGAAGAGTGTGGGAGGGAGTTGAACAGAAGATAGAACTGACTTTTTTGAGGGTTTACGTGCCAGGAACTGCGCTAAAGGCTTCACATATTATAAGTTATTTAATCCTCACAAGAGGTCTGAAATACAGATATTTTCCTCATTTTTTACACAAAGGAACTGAGACACAAAATGCTTATATTGCTTACCCACGATTACCTAGTCCTTAAGTAGTAGATCTGGGATTGGAATTTTGATCTTTCTGAATCCAGAGCCCATTCTCCCCTTACTGCTGTAGGATATGGGCCTGGGAGTTGAGAAAAGTTGAAGCAGTGAGGGTGAACTAGTGTGGTATAGTGCAAGTGGGTGGTCTCTGGAGTCAGATGGGCTGGGTTCATGAAAGTCCTGGTTCTACTAGTTTTTATTTGTGTAACCTTGGGCAGATTACTGTAACTGGTGGTTACCAATACACACGGCTTAGAGCTGTTGGGAGGTTTAAATGAAATAATGTGTAAAGGTTTCACACGTATGATTTCCTTTCTCTTCTCTTTTCCTTTCAGACCCATCTTGCAACATTTCTTTAGGTCCCCTTAGTGTGGAAAATTTTATCATACTCTCTTTCTAAAAAGGTTTTCTTTTGTTTCTTTGAGTTGGAAAGACATATTAACTAAAAACATTCTTCCAAGATGATCACTCATCTCTCCCTCCCACCTAATAAAGAATTATGTGAACTTTCTACAGGACCTCTGTCCCTCCTCTTTCTCCCTGTCTGGATGCCTTGGGGCTGACATCATAGACATGGAGGAGTCTCTGACCTTTGAAAATTCCTGACAGTCTTCAATGTTGTAGTTTTCCAGTGAGTTTTGGGAGGAGTTAAAGAGGACTCAGATGTAGCTCTAATGAATCATTGGAACTGGGAGAGTAGGTATAGTGCAAGAATGTGGAAGCTGACGTGCAATGAATTACTTAATATGGTCCTTCTAGCCATAATCTTTGTAACTCCCACCAAATGACTGAGTGGGACTGTGCAAATGAGGTACTATGGCCCACCAAGGGGATTGAATAGCTTGCTAATGATGTAAGTTAGGTGCATGGCACCCTTGTGGGGGTTGAGACCATGCAAATAAGGTGAATGGAACCCTAATGAAGGGATTGGTCAGTTTTGCCATCCTTCTAGGCTTAAAAGTTGGAGAGGAGGTATATCTGACCTCCACTTCATAGCAATCAGCCTTGGGCTGTTGATCTTGGTTCTCCTTCTCCCTTGTGAAGTTGGAGGAGGTGAGAAGGTCAGACCCCTCTGCAAGGCCATCGTTACAGTTGACATCAGAAGCAGGATATGTTAGTGGCTCCAGACTCATGAAAGCATTGGACTTTGTAAGAGGAAGAACAAGGACGAAGGGGCGCAGGAAGTGAAACTTTTGATTCTTAGCTGGTTATTTTGGTGGTGGTTATCTGTAACGGCCAAAAGGAAAGTTATGCTGCAGCTCAGGGGAGAAAAGCTGCATCTGCAGTGCAAGATAAGCAGGATAGGGGACCAGGGTCTACTGGTTCCACCCAGCCAGAGGCCGAGGCCATATGCATATGAATGGGAAGATCGTCAAGGGGTGGAGAAGGAAACTGGAATGTTTTTTAAAAGGGCTACGTGTTTATTTGAATGTACTATGGATATGGGGAGCCCTGGTGGCGCAGTGGTTAAAAAGTTCAGCTGCTAACCAAAAGGTCGGCAGTCTGAATCCACCAGCCACTCCTTGGAAACTCTGGGGCAGTTCTGCTCTGTCCTACAGGGCTGCTATGATTTGGAATCAACTCGACGGCAGTGGGTTATGGGTTATGGATATGGAGTGTTTATCCTATTTAGTGGTGTAAAGCTGATCTAAATATATGATAGAAATGAATATCGGGTATTATAGATTGCAGAGTGTATAACTCTGCCTTCAGCCAGTAAAAATGAGGAAACTAGGATTTGCCCTGAAAGAAACACAGGCCATTGGTTTGAATGCAGTAGCCCTGTGTATAGAGTATTGGGAGCCTAGGCTGAAAACCTGAGCCCCACCCAGAACCTTTGGAGTCATGAGCTTTGCATTTGCAAGGACACGCAGACCCACCCAGAGCTGCTTAGAGAGCAGGAAATTTGCATTTGAAGGAAGGACCTGCAGGGGGGAAAAAAAAAAAAAAAAAAAGACCGTTTTACATTTTGAATTTCGAGCAAGTGGTTTGCCTTTGGGTGTACTGGGGCAGGAAAAGTCAGTGCCCATCCAGCACCCCCTTGTAGGATTGGAACTTAAAGGGAGCTGGTGAGTAGACAGCCTGGTATGCTGACTTGTGGTGACCACCTAGGACCACTCAATGTGTGGAGTGGACGAGGTGCAGCAGTGAAGAGAAGGGCTGAGTTTAGACATCTTCCATTGGCACCTGTCGACCCAGCCCATGGAGCCTAGGGAAGAGAGAGAGAAAGGGGTGGCTGGTCAGAAATGCAGGGAGTTGTGTGGACTCCTGAGCTTACGGGTGGCGCTCATTGACTTAGCCCGTGGGGGCTAGGGATGAGAGGGAAAGAAGGGGCTGGCTGGTCTGAAGTGGAAGGAGGTGTGTGAACTCCCGAGCTGTGGTTGGTACCCATTGTGACCTAGCTTGGATGACTAAGGATGAGCTGACTAGAACCCAACCAAATGAAGAGAAAGATGTTTAACCCTGTGAGCTGGTGTAGATTGCTGCAATTTGATGACTTGTTCTGGACTGGACTTTGCTTATGGATGCAGATGCTCACAGTTCCATGTGGGACAGAAGATTCTTACACCAAGGAACATGCTTGTCTCCTCAGGGTACTGGTTTGATAAGGATGGGCAGTTTAAACAGTGGCTGTCTAAAATGGAGGGAGATAAAGGCATGAAGTGGCTGGCTTACATGCTTTTGTGAGTGTTCTTACACTCAAAATGAGGGGGATAAGGGAAAATCACCATTAAAAAGATTCCTCTTTTCCTAATGGGTTTGGGGAAGAGAAGGTGGGGAGAGATGCTGACAGGATTACATGATTCAGTTGTGAGTGTTCACTGTTAAGAGGGTTAATTGTGATTGTATAAACTGTAATTGTAAAAGCTGTAACTGTGAAAGAGTAGACCGAGGGGGAGACACTGCTGTACTGGAGTCCAGTGGCCGAATTTAAAGTCCCTTGAAGATTTTGCCATGCTCATACCTCGTGAGGCTCAGAGCAGGGGAATAATCTTCTCTCAGCTAAATTTTCTCAGACACCAGGAAGGGTGAAGACACGAAGAACGTTTGGAGAAGCCGACCAGATCAGATGGACACCTGCAGCAGACCTGCATGGCTGGGACCTGAGTAGCCTCAACCCGAGGACTCTTTGCCCTCCTGAAGGACTAATTGTTGATGACTGTTTTGGACTGGTAAAATGATTGGGAGGGGGAAGTTAATCCTTCAAATATGAACGGGCCAATGGATAGAAAAGCCAGGGAGTGGCCTGTGGTGCAGTGAATTACTTAGTATGGCCCTTCTAGCCATAGTCTTTGTAACTCCCACCAAATGACTGAGCGGGCCTGTGCAAATGAGGTGCTTGTGACCCACCAAAGGGATTGGATAGCTTACTAATAATGCAGATAAAGTGCGTGGCACCTTGTGGGGGTGGGACCATGCAAATAAGGTATATGGAACCCTAATGAGGGGATTGGTCAGTTTTGCCATCCTACTAGGCTTAAAGGTTGAAGAAGGAGGTATGTCTGACCTCCGCCTCATAGCAGCCAGCCTTGGGCTGTTGGTCTTGATTCTCCTTCCCCCTTGTGAAGTTAGAGAAGGTGAGATGCCTTTGCCACACCATTTTTACAGAAGCCTTGGGAGATATTGTAGACACGAGAATGTAGGGTCAGTAGTTTCTCAGGCATTTTAGTACAGATGTATAATCTACAACCAATATTTAATTTTGGGTCATTTCTCCCTGTTAGTAAGTAGTTGAGCACTCAGAGCATGCAGACTGATTTTAATGTTAGTCTGAGCTAAACTTGTTTAGGAAGAGAAATCTGTTGCAAGTAAAATCACATAACAATCGCGTCTTTTAGATGAGCCACTGGTTTAGACTTACCTGTGTAAACACTGATCTGTGTATGTAGCAGAATACTGCACAAGTACAATTCAGTTCCTCTGAACAAAAATCGGAGCATCTGCTAGGTGCTTGGATCCTAGCGGTACAGAGATGATCAAGACAAGATTCCTGGTTTAGTGGGAAGACAAACATGTAAATAAAATCAAATACTTGTGATAATATGATAGAGATGGAGTACAAGGTAGAGCGGGAACACCAAGAAGGAAGTGGCCAATTTAACTTGGGAGGCCAAAAGATTTTGTACATAAGATAGTACTCAAGTTAGTCTAAAAGAAGAGGTAAGAAATTCACCTGCTAGCCCAGGAGTTTTCCAGGTGGAGGGAACAATATGTGCAAAAGGACTGAAAGTGGGAACATATAGTATACTTGGGAAATACCAGTACAAAGAGGGGAATAATGGAAGATTGATAAGGCTGAAGAGTTAGAGAGCAGCAGATAATGAAGGGCTAGCCTCATTTGCCACGTATGGGAATTTGGATCTCAAGCTGTAGTCATTTGAGGATCCATTGCCAGTTTTAAACAGTGGAATCTATCATATTTGTATTTTAGATTGATCACAGTGGTTGATTGTGAAGGAAGAGGGAGAAGTTAAGAAGCAGTTCAGGGTTACGAATCCCTGAGATAGAATACAAGAGATGTAGCTGTGGAAGGTGTTGAATGGATTTAAGATCCTTTAAGATAAAATTAGTAAGATTTAGTGAAGGATTATTATTTAATGAAGGGAGAAGTCCGAGGTTGCTCTCAGATTTGTAGGTTGGGTGATGGGGGATGATGGTGCCATTTACTGGAATAGGCAATACTGGAAGAGGAATAGATTGAGAAGGTGGGGGACAAAGATAAGAGAATCTCCGGTTTTTATAAGTTGAGTTTGAAGTGCCTGTGTGATTCCCAGGTGAGGTGGGAAAAGTTTGGGACTGCAGATAGCAGTTTTGGAGTTAGTCATCAGCGTTTGGGTGGTGATGGGGGCATGAATGAAGTTTCTCATGAGGATGATATAAAATGAGAAGATGGAAGGCCTGAAGTTAAAACTGGCTGCATTAACCATTGGTGCAGGCACAGGAAGAGAGTCCACAAAAGGACCCTTGACGCAGCAGCCAGAGTGGTCAGTAAGTGCCAGATGCTACAGAGAGATGAGTTAAATAAGCAGTGAAGAAGGATTGTGATAATCATATCTGGAAGTCAGCTCCATTCTCTTCCTATAGAGGCTATTTTATTAGGTTGAGGACTGAACAGAAGGTGAGAAAGTAGCCTGGGTGAATGTAGGAGTTTTGCAGGAAAGGAGAATAGCAGGTAGGAGCAGGGGGAGGAAACCTGCCGGAGCTCCTCTTGCTTTGTTATGTAATTTTTCTGTGAAATAGAAGGCGAGGAGTAAGGGAGGTGATGTAGACTGGATGGGACCTCCAGGAAGATGTGAAGGTATAAGATAGTAGTTGAGGAGATTGGTTGAGGGTGCTGACCCAGGTCAAGCAAAAGACAGCAGTGTTTCAATGACAGGAATGAGGCTGAATAACATGTATTTTTAGTGGTATTGCTCTGCACGCTTAAGTGATCTTGTATTGCTCTGTGGCCCCATTTAATATCAGAGAAATTGAGTGTGGAATCCATCCAGGTTGGGCAGGTGAAGTAGATAAGGGAATTTGCTTCTTACAGGACAGTAAATCAAATGATTAACTATTGGGTTCACCTCTGGTTAGGCAGGAAGGGACAAAGTGAAATCCATCCATTTCTCTCAGTCTCTGTTGCTATCCTGCTGTAGCTTACCATCATCTCTTTTGCGATAATTTTCCAACTGATTCTTCCTAAATCCACTTGTGCTTCCTCCATCTGTCCTCCACTGCAACAGGGTGTAAAAATGGTGTGGTGGCGCCAGACCTCCTCGTCTAACTTCATAAGGGGGAGAGAGAATCAAGAGCATCAACTGAAGGCTGATTCCTATGAGGGGGAAGTTAGACATACCTCTACTCTCCAGCCATTTTACCAATCCTGACACTAGCCAACCCTTCCACGGCACTCTCTACTTCTCTGCTGGGTTCGATAATCCATTGCAGTGGCCACACAGAACTCACAGACCATGCTCACAGTTATTTGGGGTTTATTAGGGAAGCAACAGATTACAATTCAGGATCAGGAACACTCAGGATACAGTTCTTCTTTCAGGACAGCTTCTTGGCTGTGCCTGCAGGCAGGCCTCTCCCTCGGCCCCTCAGCCTGGCCTCTACCTTGCTTGGGCAAGTGTTACAACTCTTTCTTGAGCTCTACCAATAAGTGCCCAGAGGCACCCCACTCCGCCTGCAAGCCTCCTGCCCCCTGCCCGAAGGCACTCAGCTCTCTCACTTGATGGGCTTCCTGGCCCTCTGCACCATCTTGCACCAGTCTACTGGTTCTTCTGTCGTTTCTCTGCCATTGGACGCTGATTTGCTGGCCACCTCTTCTTGCTGCTGCCATGCTGTCTCTCACTGTCTTTGGTGTTACAGGTTTCTCTGTCCTGGGTCTAGGAGGTTCTCAGCACAGGGACCCTGGGTCCAATGGATGTGCTCCACTCCTTGGCTCTTCTTGGTGGTGGTAATGAGGTTCCTTCTTCCTATCTCTGGGATGGCTCATTTTAAGCCTAGCAGGATGGCAAAACTGACCAATCCCCTTGTTAGGATTCCATGCACCTTATTTGCATGCACCCACCCCTGCAAGGGTTCCATACACCTTATTTGCATTGTTAGCAAGCTGTCCAATCCCCTTCGTGGGCCACAAGCACCTTATTGGCATAGTTCCACCCAATCATTTTGTAGGAGTCACGAGACCTCGAATGGCTAGAATTGCCATCGTAAGTTGATTCATTGCACCTCATGGGGTGATCTTTTAACAGTTAAAATCTTATGCCCTTCTCACAGCCCTTCAGTGACTCCATTTGCTTTTAGTAGGAAGTCTGGTCTTTAACACCATCTACTAGGCCTTCTTTTTAGCCTCATTTTGCACCACTGTCACCTCTGTGCCTTCCTGCCACAGGACTTTGATGTATGTTTCCTCTGGTTGGAGCATCTGCTTTTCCTAATTTCTCTAACCAGTTTCTACTCATTCTTCATTTTTTAGATTAAACATCACTTCCTTGGGGGGACCTTTCCTGATTCCGTTAGCCCCCTCCCCCCCAACATCTCCTTATTATAATTACAGTTGTGAAATTTTATGTATGCCCCCCCCACTGGAACTTTGTGAATATAGGTACTGTGTCTAGTTCACTGTTGTGTTCCTAATCCTGAGTATAATGCCTAACATATAGTGGACACTGTCTTAGTTATCTAGTGCTGCTATAACAGAAATACCACAAGTGGATGGCTTTAACAAACAAATTTATTCTCTCACAGTCTAGGAGGCTAGAAGTCCAAGTTCAGGGCACCAGCTCCAGGGGAAGGCTTTCTTTCTCTGTTGGCTCTGGGGGAAAGTCCTTGTCATCAATCTTCCCCCGGTGTAGGAGCCTCTCAGTGCAGGTACCCTGGGTCCACAGGACACCCTCTATCTACTCCTGGCTCTGCTTTCTTGGTGGTGCTTGGTCCCTCTATCTCTCTGCTGCTTCTCCCTCCTTTTATCTCTTGTAAGATCAGGGATGTGACCTTAGTAAGGGTATTACATCGCATCCTAATCCTCTTTAACATAACCTAATCTTGCCTCATTAACCACAGGCAGAGATTAGGGTTTACAACACAGGAAAATTACATCAAATCACAAAATAGGGGACAACCATGCAATACTGGAAATCATGGCCTAGCCAACTTGACACATATTTTTTGGGGACGCAATTCAATCTGTGACAGCACTGCATGAATTTTTGTTGAGTTAATGAATAAGGTGGTCAAGGCATTGGATGTCTTAATGAAGTGAGAAACCAGATTTAGTGATAAAGAGGGAAAACTGGAAAGAGAAGAGGTGTGGCCAGGGTAAAATTTTGGAGTTTAAGATTTAGCGGTGGGATAGTTTAGGAGATGGCAGAGTCCAGGACTGAGTTGCTGAAGTGGAGTAGAGACAGAGGGCTTTGCATTTGATGAAAGTGTCAAACCCTGAGGCAGAAATGTTGAATACATCGTCTAGGTGAATGTTGAAATTGCTGAGGAAAATGGTAGAATTTGAAGTGAGGAAAATACAAAGCAGGTGTCTAAGTCTTAATAAACATGAGAGAGAGATACATCCCTTTCCTCTGGTGAAGTAATTACATGGGTAAGAATGAGCGCAGTTCTGGGAACTGGTGATGCCCTCGTCCCTTGGGAGGCAATGCGGTACAGTAGAAAGAGCATGGGTTCAGAGTATCTGGGTTCAGACTTTGAGCAACCCACCTGACTTTTCAAGTCTTATTTGCTTCTCTGTTTGTAAAATATGATTCAAAATTGGAGAAGGTGTGTGCCAGGATTATATTCTTTCACCTTTCTTATTCAATTTGTGTTCTGAACAAATAATTGAAGAAGCTGGACTCTATGAAGAAGAACACAGCATCAGGGTTGGAGCAACGGCTCATTAATGACCTGCAATATGCAGATGACACAGCTTTGCTTGCCAAAATGAAGGGGACCTGAAGCACTTACTGAGGAAAGTCAAAGACTACAGTCTTCAGTATGGATTACGCCTAGACATGAAGAAAATGAAAATCCTCACTATCGGACCAATAAACAACATCATGATAAATGGAGAAAAAACTTGAAGTCAGTGATTTCATTCTCCTTGGATCCACAATCAGCGTACGTGGAAGCAGCAGTCAAGAAATCGAACAACGTATTGCATTGGGCAAATCTGCTGCAAAACTCTTTAAAGTTTTAAAAAGCAAAGATGTCACTTGGAGGACTAAACCCGACCTGACCCATGGTCTTTACAGCCGCCTCATATGCGTGTGAAAACTGGACGGTGAAAGAGGACACAAGAAGAATTGATGCATTCAAACTGTGGTGGTGGCGTTGTTGTTAGGTGCCATTGAGTTGGTTCTGACTCATGGTGACCCTGTGTACCACGGAGCAAAACGCTGCCTGGTCCTGCGCCATGCTCACAGTCGTCGTTATGCTTGAGCCCCCTGTTGCAGCCACTGTGTCAATCCATCTCATTGAGGGTCTTCGTCTTTTTCACTGACCCTGTACTTTACCAAGCATGATGTCCTTCTCTGGGGACTGGTCCTTCCTGACCACCTGTCCAAAGTATGTAAGACATAGTCTTAGACCATCCTTGCTTCTAAGGAGTATTCTGGTTGTACTTCTTCCAAGACAGATTTGTTCGTTCTTTTGGCAGTCCATGGTATATTCAATATTCTTCGCCAGCACCACAACGCAAAGGTGCCAGTTCTTCTTTGATTTTCCTTATTCATTGTCCAGTTTTTGCATGCATATGATGCGATTGAAAATACCATGGCTTGGGTCAGGCGCACCTTAGTCTTCAAGGTGACATCTTTGCTTTCCAACACTTTAAAGAGGTCTTTTGCAGCAGATTTGCCCACTGCTAGGCGTCTTTGGATTTCTTGACTGCTGCTTCCATGGGTGTTGCTTGTGGATCCAAGTAAAACGAAATCCGTGACAACTTCAGTCTTTTCTCTGTTTATCATGATGTTGCTTATTGGTCCAGTTGTGAGGATTTTTGTTTTCTTTATGTTGACGTGTAATCCGTGTTGAAGGCTTTGGTCTTTGATCTTTATCAGTAAGTGCCTCAAGTCCTCTTCAGTTTCAGCAAGCAAATTGTGGTATTAGTTAAGAATATTGAATATACTGTGGACTACCAGAAGAACGAACAAATCAGTCTTAGAAGAAACACAACCCAGATTCTCTTTAGAAGCAAGGATGGCAGTACTTTGACTCGCTTACTTTGGACGCATCAGTGAAAGAACAACTAGACAAGGACAATGTGTTTGGTAAAGCAGAGGGTCAGTAAAAACGAGGGAAACCCTCAATGAGATGGATTGACACAACAGCTGTGACAATGGTCTCAAACATACCGACAATCGTGAAGATGGTGCAGGACTGGGCAGTATTTTGTACTGTTATACATAAGGTTGTCTCCATGAGTTGAACTGACTCGACAGTAACAACATTTATAAAATGGGAATAATGAGACTTGCTGCAGGAGTTTTATTGATAATGAATATGATAGTGTTTTTGAAAGTCCTTAGTATTGTTAGTTTTTATTCTTGATTGCGGTCATCACTTCAAGAGGGCATGGAAGTGGAAGTAAGGCTGGGAAACAAAGATAGCAGCAGAAGTGAATTTTGAACAAGCTATATTATTTATTTAGCATGTGGAGTTTATACTACAGGGTCAACATATGGAAAACATGCATATAAATGTTTACGAATGAATACAGATACAAGCAGGTACTGATAAAGGGAAGGATTTTCTAAAATACAGACCACTGGCTGGCTGATGATGGCATTGCTGTGTTGATCTACAACAAATTTTTATGTAAATAACTGCTTTAGCTAATTGTTTTCATTGAAAATTCCACCTTGCCTGGGAATAGCTCTTATTATTCTAGAGAAAAGATTAAGGACCAGTGTGTGAAAGTTAGGGGGACGGAGGCTGGCAACAGCGTTTGGTTTAGTTTAGAAGAGTTTTCTGATAATTAGAGCTATCCAACAAAATAGACTTCATGACAGGGTAATTAGTTCCCCATAAAAGCATGTATACAAGTGGAGACGGGATGATTTATCTGTTAGGATTCTTGCATGGGGGCAGGCATTGGATTAAATAATCACTAAAGTACCTTCCATTTGGAGGATTGGGAGCTTTTTACTCCAGTTGAGATGTGTCCGTACACCATTCAATCAACTAATATCTGAGTGCCACTACTGTTTTATTTAAAAGGTTGAAAGCAAGTGGTCCCTCCCTCCCCCTGTGTGCTGAAACAGATCCAAGGACTTTGAGTTTTAGTCATTGGCTTGGATATCTTCATTTGGAATTTGAGAAGCTCACGCCAGGTGTTGGTAGTGATGTAACAAAGGCTGGTTTCCTCACCTGTTGGGTGGGTTAGGGTGCAGTCCATGATATGCACCTGGAAATACCAAATACAAGCTTGTGCTGCCAAGAAGTTTGGTTTAGTGCTTGGAATTTTTGTTAAAGAGAAAGTCATTATAGATGATACCAGACCTCTAAATTATTATTATTATTTTTAATGTTTTTTGAAATGAATGACCAGCTGTTGACCTGGGAGATCTATGATGGCAGGGTATTGATAGGTCTCATTGGCCAGTGTCTGGTTGGGAGATGCCTCCATGCCTGTGACTTAATCAGCTCTTCTCTCTTCTGCTGAGCACTTTTTTGCTGATTGCTCTTTGTTTACCTATTGATACTTCTCACATTCTCATTCAGAAAGTTATTAAAGTGGTTTTACTGTTCCTTTGCATGTCTTTTAGAGAGAAGATTGAAATTCATTTTGTAGCTATGCTTTTGGTTTTGGATTTTTCGTGTGTTTATTTGAGCTGCTACCATTTCCTGTGACCTAAGACTAACTAAAATAGGCTTGGAGAAGGAATTCTTCCTAGTGTTAGGAAAGGGAAAAGCTGTTTACCTGTGAATTCTGAAAGACTTTAAATCTGAAGTATTAACTGTAAGGAACTAATTGATTTTTATAACTTGACGTTCTGAATTTGAGACCTTAGACTAAAATCCTCTATGGATTAGTAGCACTTCCTGATAGTTGTGATATTGATACTGAAGTAAATCAAACATTGGTAATATCTAGACTGAAAGAGAATGTAAAGATCATAGCTTATGGGGCTGTAATCAGCTGAAATTTTTCCTTTGTTTAAACCTGGAAAGTACCTTAGGAGACATCTAATCCGAGTGTAGGTTATTGAAGATACAGCCAAAACCCTGTTAAGTGTAAGTAATTTGATCAGTTCCCCGGCAGTTGGGCAGTTCACAGGTAAAGGTTGAAATGGTATAGTGAAATGGTAGTGGGAGTAATGACAGTATGCTTGATGCCTTGTTGGAAAGGAGTTTTCTGAAACTCTGAGAGATGAATTGGGACAAGGGCAGACCCTTAGAAATACAAGGGTGATATGAAGTCCCCCAGAATTTCTGATCTGCTAAGTTAAGACTCACATCGATTGGTTGGTGGTTGCTGACATGAAGGCTGACTTTGTCATTCAGCCATCAGGCATTTAGTGACTGCCTGCTGGGTTGTGGGTGCTGTGCTAGGTGCTGGGGCTACAAATAGGATAAAGTCTGTCCCTGCGCTCAGGGATCCCTTGTACTAGCACAACAGTACAAGAGGAGTACTTTGTATTTTGCTGTCTCTCTCAGATAAAACATCCAGTGTTTCGTGATCAAGTTAGCCACCTACTGGTTTTATAACCACAGAGCTTTACTGTTTTTTCCCCACGGATTCTAAGGACTGCAGAAAATCAGGATCTGATCCTACCACGAAACAAGCTGTATCCTGGACTAGAGGGAAGTGTGAAGAAAACGGATCTGGGAGTCTCCCTAGACTTTTGGTTATTTAGGAAGAGATGTTTCTGAAGAGGCAGTCATCTGTTGCAGGGCTTGGTGGGTTTGGTAGGGTAGGCCTGTGCCTGGTGACTTCCTGAACAAGTCCTCTGCTACAGAGAACTAACTCTAAACCTGTCTTAGAGATTGTTCTCGGCTGGGACTGCTAATCTCAGACAGAGGAATGTGAGTTGGTTCCAGACCGTCAAGTCAGGGACACAGTCTTTGCCAAAGTCCAGTCTGAAAGCAGAGCTGTTGTTCAGGTGTGCTTACTTGGCAGTCATTTGTCCTGGGTGGGGAATAGGCACGCTTCCGGAGTTCATGAGATTAGTGGACAGAGATTGACTTTTTTGTTATAAGCCTTTGGGATCCCCGCTCTGCTTTGTGGACTAGCTCCTTGTTTTTATTTTGAGTAGTTCTGGATTGTTAGCTGTCATCTCACTCCTTTCCTTTCCTCTGCTAGCTTCAAGAGACTGGTCAACTCTGACGTCACCCATCGTATAATGTTCATTCATTTATTCAACAAACATTTATTGAAGGCCTGCATGCCCAGCACTGTGCCAAGTGATAACATGTTGGGAATGCATTAGTGAACAAGACACACAACATCCTTGCTTTCAGGGGACTTATATCCTAGAGGAGAAGGTCAGACAGCAATTAATTAAAATAATTTCAGAGTATATCAGGTGCCAGGAAGGAAAGAAACAAGGTACCATGTTAGAGAATAATGCAGATGGGACGTTCTTTCGGGTGGTACTCTGTTGCTTCTTTCCATTGGGTAAGTAAGCCCCTGGTAGAGATGTCATATTCTAGAAAGGGAGAGGAAAAGCATTGTTTGTAGTGGTATTATGTTTTTACGGTTAATGTAGGAGCTTAGCAATCAATGCTAATGAGGAATTAGGAAGTTAAATGTTACTCGCCATAATAAATTTTGAACTGGTTTATTTTTAAATTTAATTGAAACAGAATGAGCCAGGATAGTTTCCCGGTTTGGTTAGGAAGCTGCTCCACTGGGCTGTGACCACCCTGTGGCGGTGTAACTTGAGCCTGGGTGTTTGTTTCCCCCTCAGGTGGAGGCCTGAAGTGTGATCTATGTCCTACCTACGTCCAGCTGCCTGAAACTGCTTTATGAGCACATGACCCTGGACATGGATGCTGTCCTGTCGGATTTTGTCCGTTCCACGGGAGCAGAGCCAGGGCTGGCCCGAGATCTCCTGGAAGGTAAGGAGTCATTGACGGAGAGTAAAGAGAGAGAAGGTAAAATGTGGTGTTTGTTGTTAGGACGATTGTTATGGAACATTTAAGGTGGTCAGGAATCCACTTTGTGTAGGACAGGCCTCGCATTTCAGTTATTTCTGATGTTTGTGTATGACCCGCTGTAATTTTAAAATTCAGGATTCTTTTTTCACCTTGAACTTAGTGGAGTAGCTTTCTCCGCTGTCAGTTTATGCTCAGGGAATGCACCTGAAAGTTTATATTCATTCATTCACTGAAAGCATAATCCCAGATCTGCTATACTTCTTCTTTTATATGTAAATAACTCTTGAATTTTCATATTTCAGATTACCCATAGTTTTGTTTTTCCTGCCCTAATTTGCATGAGTAACTGTATGTTGAACGAATTAAATGTTTTTCTTTTGCTGCGTTGGTTTACTTGAATCTGTATGTACATGTACGTGTGAACGTTCTAGATTTTCAGGTTCTGGAGGTCCAGATCCTGTCTGTGGGATCCTTTGTTAACAGATACTTTCTAGTGAAGAAAATGTATAATGACACAAGCAGGCACACTCATGGAGGAAGTGGCAAGTTGTTAGCATACAAAGGCAGTTTTTAGGTTGGCGGCCCTTAGCAAGGTGTGACAGGTCGACATTTGCTTATTTGCCTGTGAGAAGATCGTGAGTTTGACACAGAAGATCGCAGTTAAATCCCAGGTTCCTAATTCAGCGTGACCTCACCCGTCACTTGCGTTTTCATCTTGTCTTCTACTTCTTTTCCCCACGCTTCCTTTGCGCCGGCCGTGCTGACTGGTCGCCTTGCCCTAGTCATGTCAGGCTGTTTCCTGAGTCTGCAGTATCCATGCCTCCATTGTCCCCCTGAAAATATCCTCCTCCCTCCAGATTCAATTCAAATGTCCCTTCTGTAAAGCAACCCTGAACCGTTACTCATTTCCCTTGTAATGTGTTAAACACCTAATCTCTGTGAGGTACTTGACGTGTATTATCTAATTCTCACACCTACCCTGAAACCTAGGTTTAATTATCCCAGGACACTTAAAAAAAAAACAAAACACGAGGCTCCGCAAAGTTCAGTAGGATTTGAACCTAGGCCATCTGGTTTCCGAGGTTGACTCTGAATGAACAATGATGTTACAAATTACTGCTTGCCTGCTAACAGACATGCACATACACACTCACATACACAACTAACCCATTGCCATGGAGTCGAGTTCGACTCATAGCAACCTTGTAGGACAGAGGAGAAGTGCCCCATAAGATTTCCAAGAAGCGGCTGGTGGATTCCAACCGCTGACCTCTTGGTTAGCAGCTGAGCTCTTAACCAGTGTGTGCCCAGTTATAAATGGTAGTAAGTGCTATGAAGGAAACGTTGAGGATGCTATGAGAGTTTAAGAGAAAAACCTAATTTAGATTTAGAGTGCCGGAAGGCCTTTCTGGAGCAGTGACATTTGAGCTGAACCCTGAAGAGTATGTAGGAGTAGCAAGACAGATGGATGTCGAAAAGAGTGTTTATGCAGAAGAAAGAGGTTATACAAGGAGACTAAGGTGAGAGAGTTGAGAACGTCGGGGAAACTAAAAGTGAGGGAGGTAGGAGGAAGGGTGGAGGGGTGGCAGGAAGCTGGTCAGGTGGGCAGGTGGCAGAACGTGAGTTTAAATTCTATTCTGAGTTCAGTGGGAAGCAGGTGAAGGGTTTTCATCAGGAGAGTGGCGTGATTGGATTTGAGTTTTTAGCAGTGTATTGGTTGGAGGCTATGCAGTGGGTTGGAGGGTGGCCAGAGAAGTTGTAAGATCAGCCAGACCAATGCCACAGTTCAGCTGAGAGGTGACAGTGACTGGGACTGTGATGGTGGCACCAGAGTGAGAAGTGGGTGATTTAAATGTAATTCAGAAGTCGAATCACTGGGACCTGATTCTCACTCTCTCTGTGTCTTTCTGTCTCTTGCTTTTTCCTTTAAAAGATAACCAGTTGTAATGTAAAGAACAAGTTAGAGAGGGGGGAGATTAGTAACAGAGACCAGTTAGAGACCCCCCCCTCCCAGAATACCAAAGACCAGGTAATAGATGATAAGAACGTGAACGGGGGCAGTGACAATAAATATGGACAGGAAGGAACGGATCTGAGAGATGTTTCCGGGGTACAGCCAACCCTGGTGATTGACTGGATGGTGAGGTCCAGTGGGATCTGAGGAACAGCGAGGAGCTGAACGTGACTGAAGTTTCTGGCCTGGAAGGATTGTGACGCCGTTGCTGATTTGGGAGGGAAGATGATGGACATTCAGTTTTGGACATACTGATTTTTAGGAGGACCTGATTATAAGGTGTTTAGCAGACAATTGGAAATACAGATCCAGTGCTCAGGACAGATGTCATTCATTCATTGATCTAGGACAAAAGTCCTTTAGTCATTCAGCACATACTTATTGAGTGCCTGCTGTATGCCAGGGAGTGTTCTAGATTCTTAAAACAAAACAAATAAAAATCCCTGCCCTTCCATTCTAGTGGGAGAGACAGTGAATAAACATAACTAAGCAAGTTATAAAGTATATTTTAAGTTGTTAAGTGCTGTGGAAAACGGTAAGGGGAACGATGAGGCAGGTGGTGATTTTCAGATTGGGTGTCAGGTAGGCCACATTAAGAGTGTGACAGCTGAGCCAATGCTGGAAGGAGACGAAGAGTTGGCTGTGTACACGCGTAGAGGCAGCAGCCTTCCAGGCGGTGACAATAGTCAGTGGGAAGGCCCCAGGGCGGGAGCAGCCTTAGCATGTTCTGGCAACAGCACGGAGGCCAGTGTGACCGGAGCAGAGGGAGTCGGAGCAAATGGTAGTGTCATGGTTTAGAAGTGAAGTCATCAGGGGCGGCTTAACTGGAGCATTACAGCAGTGCGGAAAACAGCCAACAGGAAACACATATATGAGGCTTTCTGGATACCAAGCACTGGTCTGAGTACTTTCAGCTCATTTAATCTTCATAATAACACTGTGAGGTAGGTATCATTATTATCATTTCCATTTCACAGATGAGGACATTGAGGCACAGAGAAAAGGCTGGAAAAGAAGGTTGGCACTAGCTCAGAGCCCGCCGCGACGGTCGGGCGGAGGGCGGCGGGCTTTGTTAACCCCATGACATGTCAGCACTGTCCCTTTGGGTTCCCTATTACCAGCTTTCCTGTCCCCTGCTGCTTTCTCGTCCTTGTCCCTGGACTTGAACAGTATGTGTTTCCTGAATGATTTAACTGGAGAAAGCAACTGATAAATCTGTGACAAAGTCATCATTTAGGATCTTTTCTTCAGTAGGGTGGTGATTCTTAATTTTTTTTTGGTGAGGGGGGCCGCAGTTCCCTTTGATAATCTGATGATAGCTATCAACCCTCTCCCTAGAAAAATACGTATACCACATAACTTTGTATCCAGTTTCTGGTGGTTTACGACACCCTGAAGCCCATCTAGGCTAAGAACCTCTCTGGATTTCAGAGTTAGGAAATCTGGACTTGAGTCCTGCTAAGCCCTGAAGCAAACTAGCTGTGACTGTGAGCAAGTCAGGTGACTTGGCAAGGCTTCATTTCCCTAATCGGTAAAATGAGGTTTTCGAGGAGTGGCTTTCTAAGGCTCTCTAAGGTTCTGATAGCATGTGGTCAATTTTTCTTTAAATCGGAGTGTTGGCTTTAGTTGTGTTTTCAAGTAAGCATTATATTTATAAAAAAGTGAACTAGTATTTTCAAATAATCACAAATGAAATCAAGACAACGATTAAGGTATTAAAATATGTTTGAATTTTTATTCAACTAATTATATTTCACTGTGGAAGTAAACAAAGGACCTTGTATTAAGAACTCAATAGTTATTCTTGCTTTAGTCAGAAGTTTTACTCAGCGCCTGTTACATATCAGGAGTATTTCTGGTGTTATCTGTTCAGTGAGGCCAGCTGAATTTAAAGTTTCTTATTTTGTTTGTAGATTTTTTTCCTCAAACCAGTTTTGTCTTAAGTATTCCTTAAATGCTGTGACTGGTTTATCTCCCAGATTTTTGCTGCCTTGGGCCCTGAGGGATTAGGGAAGGACATATTGATGGTCGGAAAAACCAAATAGATGTCATTCTGCGGAGCAAGTGAGTGATTACACGTAGCTATAACATCTGAGTTGTTCTGATGACAGCTAGCTCTCTGTAACCTCTGGAGGAGGTTCACACTGTTGGAGGGATGAGGATGGGGAATCACATCTCTGACACGTATCAGGGAGTGTTTTAAGGACCCTTGAAAAGCCTTATCTTGGTTAATTGCCAATTTAAATAGTACTTCTGGGCCTCTGAAGTACCAGATGAACCCATAGTACAAGGAATGCTTGTTTACTAATGACATTTCCTTTATTCAGTAAATTCATCAAATACTTATTTGGGTACTTTTTATGTCCTAGGCCTTGTTCTCAGTGCTAGGGACGTACAAGTGACCAGGAAGGTTTCCATCCTCACGAAGGCTTACCCAGGAGGTAGACAGTAAATACGTAAATAAAGAAGTTAGTAATAGTTCAGACTGAAGTGTTCTGAAGAACATGACAGCAGAATAAGGGAAGGGAGAGTGACTGAAGTGTCCCTGAGTATGTGCTATTTTTGACGGAATGGTTGGAGTGATCTTTATGTTCCCTTTTCCACTTCCCTTAAACTCTGCAGTACCCAGCTCACTTTTTGCTTTATCTCCTGTCCAGGAAAGAATTGGGATGTGAGTGCAGCCCTCAGTGATTTTGAACAGCTACGTCAAGTCCATGCTGGGAATCTTTCCCCACCCTTTAGTGAAGGGAGTGGTGGCCCCAGGACCCCTGAAAAGGGGTTTTCTGATAGAGAGTCTACTCGTCCTCCCCGGCCCACCCTACAGCGGCAGGATGACATCGTTCAAGGTACAGGGGTAACTGAGAGACGTTTCTGTATACGCAGTAGGAAGGGATGGGACAGCTAAATGCAGTCGGAAAGTCTAGTGGCCCTTGGAGGTCATTCCGTTCCTCCTCTCGGTCCTCGGCAGCCAGGCTGATCTGAGGTGGCCTCAGCCCACCCGGGCGCTGGAGCCCCTCCCCGCCTCTCTTTGTCTCGAGTGTTGTCCTTTATGAGGGCCTTCTTCAGATGCTGTGATACAAGTGGGGCAGGGGGATAGCGATCCAATTGTTGCAACGAGGGATACGTAATGATGGAATTGAAAGGGTCATTACCACCTGCCTCTTTGGGGGGAAGTTTGTTAATACTTGTTAGTTCTGTCAAAATTTAAAAATGCATATATACTCTGATTCAGCAGTTTCATTTTTAGGAATTTATCGTGTATATATATATAGATAAACACACATATATATACACCTATGTATACGTATTATACGTAGTCCCCAACTTAGGACGTATTCAAGTTATGTCGAACTGCACTTATGACTGTCTTTTTTTTTTTGCACATCTTATCGGTAGTGATATGTACTGCATACAGTGTTGCAGCCCGTAATTTGCTGATGTTATCAGATGTTCACTCCCAGATGGTCAGTGTTCAGTGTTAAATCTACTATTTAAAACTTGTCGTATAGCAGGCTGTGAAAACTTAAAAAAAAGAAAAGTATTCAACTTATGTCAGAACCACCTTAGGATGGAATCATCGGAACAGAACCCTGTCATTAGTCGGGCCCTACCTGTGTGTGTGTGTGTGTGTCTGTGTGTGTGTGTGTGTGTGTGTGTGTGTGTCTGTGTGGGTGTGTCTGTGTGTGTCTGTGTCTGTGTGTGTGTCTGTGTGTGTGTGCCTGTGTGTGTGTCTGTGTGTGTGTCTGTGTCTGTGCGTGCGTGCGTGTCTGTGTGTCTGTGTGTGTCTCTGTGTGTGTGTGTGCATGTGTGTATGTGTCTGTGTGTGTGTGTGTCTGTGTATGTGTCTGTGTCTGTGTGTCTGTGTGTGTATGTGTCTGTGTGTGTCTGTGTGTGTGTGTCTGCGTGTGTGTGCGTCTGTGTGTGTCTGTGTGTGTCTGTGTCTGTGTGTGTGTGTCTGTGTGCGTGTGTGTGTGTCTGTGTGTGTGTCTCTGTGTGTGTGTGTCTGTGTGTGTGTCTCTGTGTCTGTGTGTGTGCATGTGTGTGCGTGTGTGTGTGTGTCTGTGTGTCTCTGTGTATGTGTGTGTCTCTGTGTGTCTGTGTGTGTGTCTGTGTGTCTGTGTGTGTATGTCTGTGTCTGTGTGTGTGTGTCTGCATGTGTGTGTGTCTGTGTGTGTATGTCTGTGTCTGTGTGTGTGTCTGCATGTGTGTATGTCTGTGTCTGTGTGTGTGTCTGCATGTGTGTGTGTCTGTGTGTGTGTGTCTGCGTGTGTTTGTGTGTGTGTCTGCGTGTGTGTCTGTGTGTCTGTGTGTGTCTGTGTGTATGTCTGTGTGTGTATGTGTCTCTGTGTGTGTCTGCGTGTGTGTCTGTGTGTGTCTGTGCGTGTGTCTGTGCGTGCGTGTGTGTCTGTGTCTGTGTGTGTGTCTGTGTCTGTGTGTCTGTGTGTGTCTCTGTGTGTCTCTGTGTCTGTGTGTGTGTCTCTGTGTCTCTGTGCCTCTGTGTGTGTCTGCGTGTGTGTCTGTGTCTGTGTGTGTCTCTGTGTGTCTCTGTGTCTGTGTGTGTGTCTGTGTCTGTGTGTCTGTGTCTCTGTGTGTGTCTGTCTCTGTGTGTGTGTGTGTGTGTGTACTTTAGCTACATAAACACACATACACGTGTGCAGTATACAAGGATCCTCACTGTGGCATCATTTTACAATAACAAAAGCTTGGAAACAACTTTGATGTCCATCAGTAGAGGACTGCTTAAATAAATTGTAAGCATCCATACTGTGGAATGCTCTGCAGCCATTAGAAAGAATTAAGTAGAGCTGGATGTGCTGTTTTGGAAAAAATCTCTAAAATCTATTGAGAAAGGTAAGACTCAGGACAGTGTATATAGTATACTCCCATTTATGTTTTAAAAAATGATTTTAAAGGTGATATTTTTATGCTTCAGTGTGCATAAAAAATTCTAGAAGGATGTAAAATTTTCCCTCTGGGAAAGGGGTCAAGAGTTTTGAATGAGAGAGAGGCTTCTTCTAAAAAAATATTATATACTTTTTGATATTTGATAGTATTTTGATGTTTTACCATGGGCATGTGGTGCTTTTTAAATGCCTAAAAATATAATTTAAAAAATAACCTTACTGTAGATAACTTTAGACAACTCTTGATTTATTATGGATTGAGCATTGCTGCCCAGCGTGACATTTAGCTGTTACCTCCTTCTGATAATAATTATGTAACTCAAGCCATGCAAATGAATGGCAGTATTATACTGAGCAGATTATGATCAGAATGGAATATCTGCTGGGGAATTGCAAATGCCTTGCCTTCAAATAACAAATGAAATTATTACAGTTTTCCTCTGTTAGCATTTAATCAAAATTGATGGTGCCTTTAAATTTCTGATAAATACGGGTATCAAGAAAAGTTGTGGTAAATAAATGATATTGATGATAGATAAGAAAGTCCGTGAATGTGTAAGATTTGTCATTAATTTTCTTACAGTGGAAATCCTTTCCTACATTCCTCAAGACCCTGAAAAATTACAGAGACTCTTTGATTAAATCTAGCCATGTGAAGCCTCATTTCCCTTGTTCTCTTTTCCACCAAACAGTGACCAGGCTAGGTGAATGGGTCTCTGTCATGCTGGGAAATAGACGTGGGAGAAGACAGTCGTAGGGAGAGGCAGCCCAGGCCAATTCTGGACACGGATAGTAGGAGGAATGTGTATCCGGTGCTCATGTGAGTGCCTGTAAAAATACCACCTTCGATATTTCTCCTTGTATTTGCCTTGAGAAAGAAGGTTGTGAAATTCAGTAGCCAGTTAGATTCTTGGTGTTTCCTGCCTGGAAACCCTGTGGAGAGGTAACCATTGCGTCAGTGAAGGGTCCTCTCAGTGGGCTGTCTGTATTCTAAGTGACTCTGTTTCTCCTTGCAGAAAAACGTCTGTCTAGGGGCATCTCCCACGCCAGCTCCAGCATTGTGTCCCTGGCCCGGTCTCATGTCTCCTCCAATGGTGGGGGTGGGGGGAGCAGTGAGCACCCCCTGGAAATGCCCATCTGTGCCTTCCAGCTCCCAGACCTCACTGTGTACAATGAAGACTTCCGCAGCTTCATAGAGAGAGACCTCATTGAACAGTCCATGCTGGTTGCCCTGGAACAGGCAGGTCAGTGAGCGCGTCCTTTCCTGGGCTCTTCCGTCTCCCTCCACCTGTGGGCAGCCTGAGGAGGAGTACTGGAGGGGCTGAGCTGGGGGGCAGCTTCTGATCCCAGCGTGTGGTCTGATTAATACACATGTACTGAGCTAGGCGCTTTTTGAAGTTAAAGAAGGGACACAGGTTAGACACTTTCTCTGGAAAATTTCGTATCTGAAGGAGGGGAAACCAGATATACATACGAAAGGTCTAGGAATGCTAAAAATCAACACGTGAAGAAATACAAACTACTGCTAATTGGCTCTGGAACTCGCTTGTGAACAGAAAGGGCCAGTCCTGCAGACGATGCCAGGGGTGATTAATCTGAAAGGCACATTTGTTTACATGAACCTTTGCTGAAAGAGTTACTTACCTTTACACTTGGGTTTGTCGTAAATTATTTTTAAAATTAGTTGATGTGATAAAATGAGGCAGCTGGGAGTTCTGGGAAAGATAGGTATTAAAAACTCCCGCGGGAGAAAGACTGGGAGGGGAGGTGGGCCATGGAAGTAAAGCTTTTATTTTTCATTTTGTACCCTTCAATACTTTTTGGGTTTTTTTTTGTAACCTTGTACATTTATTTCTGATTTTGAAAAAAAGCAAGTTACCTGGCTAGTAAGATTATAGGCCAGTTTTTCTTTCTATGAACTTTTCGTTAGTTAAAGAAAACTAAGGTGATTTTTAAGCATCATTCGTAAAATATTTTCCTCGTGTAACTAATGGATTGGCAGTTGTGGGAAGGCTACACAGAATTGAGGCTCATTTTCGTGGGTGTTCTACGTGCTGTGTCTTATTGCTCGTGTCTGTAAAGTCACACCATGTACATGCTGATGTGTTGACTGTCACATATGCAGATGACTCCCCCAGGTCACCTTGAATACACGCTTTAAGTTGTTTTCTGTTACTCATGATGAATTTGTGCTGAGCTTTGTTGCTACAGTAGTTACTGGTCTCTGACCAGAGTGAAGGATGCAGAGCCAAACTCAGGAGTCCGCACAGGATTTGAACCTGTGACCTTAGCCTGAGCATCTACCCCCGGGTTTCTCACGCTCGGCGCTGACGTTCTGGGCTGGATAATTTTCGAGTGGGAGCTGTCTTGTGCATTCTGTTATGTTTAGCAGCATCCCTAGCCTCGGCAACTCTCTCCCCCCCGCCCCCCCCACCCATTGTGACAACCAAAAATATCTCCAGACATCGCCGCATGTCCCCGGGGGAAAATTATTCCTGCCTGAGAACTGCAGATCTGACCCATTCTGCCCTGCAGGTTCTGACTGGCTAGACAGGAAGAAGGTCTAAAGAGTCACTGAGCACTCAGAACTGCGGATGGATGGGTTTAGTCTAGGTAGGCTTCCTGGAGGAGGCAAATTTGGAGGCTGTTTTAGAAATAGGGAAGTGTGGCTAATCTGTTCCCTCCTTTTCCTCCCCCGTCGTGTTTCTGCAGGGCGTTTGAACTGGTGGGTGAGTGTGGACCCCACCTGTCAGAGGCTGCTTCCTCTGGCAACTACCGGAGATGGGAACTGCCTCCTGCACGCAGCCTCCCTCGGTGAGTCTCCACAGCCGCCTTCACTCTCCTGGGGATGGGAAGCTATTGAGTCAGACCTCGTTTGTGGGACTCAGTTATACTGTGGCCTTAGGCAGGAGTGTATAAATACATTTTTTCTTCTTAATCTTTTGGTGTGTAAAAAACATACTTTCAGCAGTCATTTGTGAGCCTGTTTACTTTAAATTATAAAACCTGTTTACAGCTCAGTGTATTATTTGCCTTAGCTTAAAGAAGTTCCCTGTTTTCCAAGCGTCCCTCCAGCTCCGATGCTGTTTGCTGTGAGGCCGACCAGTCTCGCCCAGCGTCACACTGTGTCTTGGTTTGTCAGATTTGCTTCAGGAGCAGGACTTTCCTGTCAGGGGTCTGAAGGTGCTGTGTCCCCCACTTGCAAGCGCTCAACATCTCTGAACCACCAGAGTAGTAACATCTTTTCTTGACGAAGTACTTCTTCTCTGAACTGCCGCAGGGGTTTGTTTGAACCTGGGCTTCAGCTAGTTCTCCCTCGTGCCAGGGTCTGTGTATCAGAATTAGTAAGTGGAATTGAATCACAGAAAGGCGTCTTTGTTCTCTTGGTCACCACCATGCTTCCTTGCCGCAGGGATGTGGGGCTTCCATGATCGTGACTTGATGCTACGCAAAGCTTTGTACGCGTTGATGGAGAAGGGAGTGGAGAAGGAAGCTTTGAAGCGCCGCTGGAGATGGCAGCAAACACAGCAGAACAAAGAGGTGGGGAGCTTGGGTGGGACACCTGGTTTCCCAGTTACCTAGGTGAAACGCCCAAGTGTGACCAGTAGGGAATGTCTTCAGGTGCTTGGGTCAGTGTAACCCCCCTGGTAGTCTTGGAAATTGTAGAAAATGCAGAAAACACCCCAGGGTAAATGCCTGCTGATGCAGTCCTCAGAGCTAGTGTGGGGAAGCGGAGACCTGTAGGGGAAGTAGCTACCAATGTGTTTACCTGGTAGGTGCTCAGTAAGCCTTTGACAGATTTTTGTGTTGTTGTTTGCTTATAATAAGGTAGGCCAATTTTTAAGAACTTGTGTTTTCGACCCTTAGAACTGTAAAATTTTTTGGAAGTATTTTTCATATCCTCAGTTTTTAGTTGCTTTAAAATTTTTTAAACGTGCCCCTGTCAAATTGACTTTAAATGGTACTTTTCAAGGATTCAGCAAATGTTGAGGCTGCTTCTATACAAGAAAATAACAATGGGTCATGTGTGCTTTTCATGGTCAGGCAAACTATGGCCTGTGGACCAAATCTGGCCTGCCAGCTGTTTTTGTGAAAAACGTTTGATTGGAACACAGCCCTGCCCGTTCATTTACGTACGTGTGTTTATGTCTGTAACCTTTTCTGTTGCAACAGCAGAGTAGAGTAGTGTAAGGCCTACAAAGCCTGAAATACTTACTGCTTGGCCCTTTACAGAAAAAAATGTGCTGACCTCTGTCCTTTAATAATGACGTCGTGCCTTACCCAGAGATAATGGGCCTCCCTGTTCCCTTTTCCCTGCTCTTGGTGTACGTCTGGGTGTTTCTGCCATTGAATCTGAGAAAATCTCTTCAGAAGAGATTTTGCCTTTTTCTCTCCTGTTTTCTTCTCTTTCTTTTCTCCTTTTGTTGTTCTATCATAACTAAGATTTTTGTTTGTTTCAGTTATTAGAATGTAATGCCCTGAAGATTTAAAATGTGTAAATAGAATGTGATAGGTTTTTTTCTTAAAAAAAAGAGCCCAGTTGTTAAAAGTAGGATGACGTTAAGATCAGAAGCCTGCCCTTGATCAGCCAGTCTGCCGATTCCTTCGAGAAGTAACCCACAGGGCCAAGGCCAAGTAAACTGCATTCTTGATGGCCACCAAATGGCAGTGCAGCTCCCTGGTCCGCTGGGCCGGACCTTGTTGGGAGGGCTGCTGGAGCTAGAGCCCGCCTAGGGGTTTGAACCCGAAGCAGATCAGTAGTCGGCTTTGCTTGCTTTTTTTCACTGTTGACTTCATACCTGAATCTAAGATTTGCCACCTCAGAGGCAAGAAAAGGCGAGAGGAGAGCACACTTGCTGTTAAGCAGAAATGATCACAGCATTTATAGACCAGGTGGGCCCAGTTCTGGCTGTTAACGCCCGTCACGGCCCTCACAGACCAGGTGAGCCCAGTTCTAGCTGTTAACCTGTTAACCCCGTCACGGCACTCACAGACCAGGTGGGCCCAGTTCTGGCT
>NW_004444186.1:2559774-2563881 GCF_000243295.1 Trichechus manatus latirostris
CCTCACAGACCAGGTGAGCCCAGTTCTAGCTGTTAACCTGTTAACCCCGTCACGGCACTCACAGACTAGATGAGCCCAGTTCTAGCTGTTAACCCCGTCACGGCACTCACAGACCAGGTGGGCCCAGTTCTAGCTGTTAACGCTATCATAGTTCTTATTTTAAAGGTGGGATGAGATTAAGATGGTATTTAGCCAGGACACACAGAAATGCCCATTCTTGGTCAGTCACCCCATCCCTCTCCAAGTCCCCAAGGGAAATGGATGCACAGAGATGAGTGGCTGGGGAAGGAGCCGCCTTTTTACTCCTGTAACGTTTTGCTCAGTGCAAATACTGGAAATGTGGCCTTGTTAATTGTCCTGGCTCAGACCAGTTCATAGCGTTATACTGTGTTTTGGGAGTGGGAATGACGGGAGGCGGGTGATGGTACCAACTACCAGACTAAATTGGCTTTGGTTTCCCGGGCCTCCTTGTTTATTTTGTGATGAAACAGGTGGTTCAGTGCGGTGGGAACACGTTCAGGCCGGAAGGGAGCCACCTAGTGGCTGTGTAGAGAACAGGAAGCCTGGAGAGGGCGAGAGGGAGACAGTCCTCCTGGATGTGGGTATTGGAGTGGCCAGCGCCCTGTGTATGACCTGCGCATTGTGCATTTTATGTTGAATTAAAAAATGTTTGGAATATCATTTTACAGACTGATAATAGCTTTTTCATTTGTTAATTATTAAAGTAAAATGTGCTCACATCAGTTCTTTAACCCCAGTTGAATTTGTTCATCAGTTAAAATAGGATGCCCCTCACGTTTCTAGTGTGGTTTCTTGTACGCCGTCAGTGTGTGCTCAAGCAGTATCCACTCATTTTAATACTAATACAAGCCAGGTAAACTTGTCTCGCAAATCATCATACACATCCTAAAAGCAATAAGATATTTGAAAATTGCTTGTACCACTGCTCTGTCTCCTTTGATAAAAATCAGAGTTTCATTCAACGTGTGTTTATTGACTGCTGATCACGTGGCAGGCACTGGGGATGTTGCATAAACAGGGTGCTAGTGGGAGATGACCAAATGGTTGAGCGCTGAATTGTTGACCAAAAGGTTGGTGGTTCACACCCACCCAGAGGCACCTTGGAAGTAAGGCCTGCTGATCTGCTCCCGGACAATCATAGACTTGAAAACCCTATGGAGTTCAGTTCTGTTCTGCACACTTGGGGTCACCGTGCATTGGGATCAACTCAAGGGCAGCCAACGACGACAGTGGGAGGTTGACGTGTAAATACATAATTGTAACAGTGTAGTCTGTGTGACTTTCATGAGAGAAGTCTGTATAGCAGTTGGGGAAGGAAGGCTCTACCTGGGAGATGTAAGAAAGGCTTCATAGAGGAGGTGATACTTGAGTTCAGTCCTAAAAGATAAAAAAAATTGTTCACTAGGTGGATAGAAAGTGGGCTGCTCCAGGCAGAATAAACAACCTAGACAAAAGCTCCGAGGTATAAAACAGTAATTCAAGGAACTGCAGCTAATTTAGTGAGAGATCAGACTAGAGAGTAGGTAGGGGCTAGGAAGTGGGCTGTGTGTGCTATGCATAAGCAATGAGAATTCTCTAGAAGAATTTTTATCAGGGAGCAAACATCATCAGATTTAATTTTAGAGAACTCTTTCTGGTAGCATGGAGGAAAGTGGGTCAAAAGAGTACATGGCGGGAAGAGGTAGTCAGACCAGTTAGGGTTCATTGTGACAGTTCAGGCTTAATACTTGTTGAATGACGGGATCCAGGTGTGCGGTGGACAAAAGAAGGGGAGGAGGCGTCTTAGCTGACTCCCTGGTTTCTAGCTTGGGTATTTGGGTGGAGAGTTGGCGCTGTTCACTAAGACAGTACAGGAAGGAGTGAGCTGTGGAAGAGGTAGGAGTTCTCGTTTGACTGTGAAGTCTGAGGTGGCCGTGGCAGGTGACCGTCTTCAGTAGGCTGCTGAATACGTGAATATAAAAACGAAGAGGAAGTCTGGGTTGCCGGAGAGGGATTTTAGTGTGATAAGCATATAGATGAGAGTAGACGAGATCATGGCCGTAGATCACCAGATGGAAACAAGGCTACAATCATTGACACAGTGACGTTTATGGGGCAGACAGAGTACAGAGAGGTAGGAGGATAAGAAGGTTTAAAGAGACCAGATGCCATGCAGAGGCTAGGAAGCGTGAGACCTGAAGGAAGAGTCCATGGATTTGGCAGTTACAAGATTGTTGGTGTCCTCTGTCAGATCAGGTAGGTAACCTAGGGGGCGGGGAGGGCAGAAACAGAAGCCAGCTTGCAGTGGGCTGGGAAGGAATGGAAGATGAAGAAGTGTGGATGAGAACAGAGACTATTGTTGTGTGTGTCTTGACTGGAAATGGGAGAAGAGCTTTGAGTTTGTAGTACCGATTATAAACCACATCTAAGAGAACAGAAGTGGGGTAACCTGAGCTGGAATGGGTGTTACCTTTTGGAACCTAATTGGAACTCTTAATTGCTTTATTATCATTTTTTGATTGTGTACCAAGTGCAAGTTTACAGAGCAGGTTGGATTCCCGTTTGATAGTTTGTACACACAGGGTTTCACGGCCCTGGTTTCCTTCCCCACTGTGCCAGCACTCTCCCCGTTGCCTTTTGTCCTGATTTTCTACCCTTTCTTGCCTTCCCGTCTTTGCTTTGGGCAAATGTTGCTCTTTTGACCTTGTATAATTGATTGTTCTAAGGAGCACATTCCTCTGGATGTTGCTGTTTACTTCACGGGCTTATCTGTTGTTTGGCTGGAAGGTGGTCTCCAGGAACGCCTCAGTTCCAGGTCAGAAGGTGTGGGTCTCTGACTGCCTTCTGTCTCTGCCTGTCTTGCATGCAGTCAGGGCTGGTATACACAGAGGACGAATGGCAGAGAGAATGGAATGAGCTGATCAAACTTGCCTCGAGTGAACCCCGCATGCACCTAGGTACCAATGGAGCCAACTGTGGTGGGTAAGTGTGGCTGGGTGGGGGAGCAGGAAATAAGTTTTCTGGAATCCCCTCTGGCCCCCACAGCCCAGTGTCTAGAAGCTCTGTGCTAAGTGGGTGTTGGAAGGAAGGGGAGGGGGCACAGCAAAGGCACAGAAATGTGTAACAGCACGGTATATCCTAGGAACTACAAGTCGTTCAGTATTGCTGCTATGTAGAATACATAGTACAAAATGAGAGCTGAGGCTGCAATCTGTATTTTCGTGTGCCGGGCCAAGGTTTCTCTTGTTCTGTGCTAGGAACTAAAATTGAATCCTGTCGAGATTTTGGGACACTGTTGGGATAAATGACCCGGTTTCTTCAGCAAATAAATGGCAGCATTGGTCTCCAGGGGTCTCTCGTCTTGTTTTCTTCCATTCCCTCCCTCGGCATCTTTCTGCCCTCTCCCCTCTTACGACCTAGGGTGGAGAGTGCAGAGGAGCCCGTGTACGAGAGTCTGGAGGAGTTCCATGTCTTTGTCCTCGCCCACGTGCTCAGGAGGCCCATAGTGGTGGTGGCAGACACCATGCTGAGGGACTCGGGAGGGGAAGGTGAGTGAGCCAGTCAGTCCACCCTGAGTGCCTCCTGTTCTCAGAGCCTCGGGCTGAGCGCTGGGAGGAGGGCAGGAAAGGGGATATAGAGACCCTTGGGGAAAAAACCAAAATATAAATTAGAACAATGCCGAATTCTCACGTGATTCAGAATAAAGCAGTTGGGTTAACTGACGAGGCTTCTTAGGAGAGAATTGTTAAGCAGGGATTGGAATGAATGGAGGACTCACTGGGCAGACTGCGGTGGGGAGACTGTTCCCTGGGCAAGGAGCAGCATAGTGTTAATGATACTCTTCATGGTTCACGCTTCTCCTGCAGCATTCGCCCCCATCCCCTTTGGGGGCATCTATCTGCCCTTGGAGGTCCCCGCCAGCCAGTGTCACCGCTCTCCTCTGGTGCTCGCCTACGATCAGGCCCACTTCTCGGCACTCGTGTCCATGGAGCAGAAGGAGAACACCAGGGAGCAAGGTGCTGAGTCAGTGTCTGTGTGTCCCGTGTCTGTGTGTCCCGTGTCTGTGTGTCCATGGAGCGGAAGGAGAACACCAGGGGACAAGGTGCT
>NW_004444186.1:2564907-2565968 GCF_000243295.1 Trichechus manatus latirostris
GAAGGAGAACACCAGGGGACAAGGTGCTGAGTCAGTGTCTGTGTGTCCCATGTTGGTTGCTCTGCTTTATTTTCACTGGAAAAATTGAAATGAGAGCTAATACAGGAGGAAAGAATTAAGTGACATGCAAGCCCAGAGAGTGCATGTTGATAGTGTGTTACTAAGCTGTCAGATCCACCAGGGTTGTTTTGTTTTGTTTTTTTTGTGCTTAAAAACGCACACGACAAAACATTGACCAGTTCAGCGGTTTCCACATGCAGTCAGTGATGTTGATGACCCTCTTCCTGTACACAGTCCGTATCCCTAGCTTTATGCCAGGGTTTTAGAGTTTAAAAAAAAATGTTTGGAGGGAAAACCTGGTTGCCTGTGTTCACTCCTCCCTCTTCCGGAGTGAAGGGCTCATGTATTAGGGTGATAGGAACTTCCCGTGATGCTTCGCTGTATTCGACTTAATGATGAGTTGAATTCCCTGAATACACGTTATAATCAGCAAGAGCATCCCTGAGGGTTAGTTGGCTGGTGGGGAGCCGTGGAGATCAGTGGTGGGAATTGTATGCTGGGTGTAGGAGGAACCGACCTGATGGGTTTCAATGCCAGGAGTGATCCAGATGGAAGGTCTGAGATGTGACTGCAGTTTGAGACGCAGGGTAGGAACTTGGCCCTTTGGTAGTGAAGTCCGTCTGTGTTCAGTGGCTTCCCCTCTTCTTGAGGAGACTCCCTGATGACGTGTTTTCCTCCCCAGCTGTGATCCCCCTGACAGATTCAGAGCAGAAGCTGCTGCCCCTGCACTTTGCTGTGGACCCAGGCAAGGGCTGGGAGTGGGGCAGAGATGACAGCGACAATGTCCGATTGGCCAGGTGAGGCGGCTGAGCCTTTTCATTTACTCTGTAGCTGGGATTGCGTCCACATACAGCCTCTGTCTCCCAGGGATTCTCCCCAGCTCAGGGGGAAGGCAGTTGCATCCTAGCTCCATTTTCTTTGGATGAGATGGGGTGCATGCAGGGTGCCATGGCCGTAGACCAGCTCCGTTTTCTTTGGGTGAGATGGGGCGCATGCAGGGT
>NW_004444186.1:2566190-2574109 GCF_000243295.1 Trichechus manatus latirostris
GCATGCAGGGTGCCATGGCCGTAGACCAGCTCCGTTTTCTTTGGATGAGATGGAGCACATGCAGGGTGCCATGGCCGTAGACCAGCTCCGTTTTCTTTGGGTGAGATGGGGTGCATGCAGGGTGCCATGGCCATAGACCAGCTCCGTTTTCTTTGGATGAGATGGAGCACATGCAGGGTGCCATGGCCGTAGACCAGCTCTGTTTTCTTTGGGAAGATGGAGAGGTGGGAGGCGGAGGTTGGGTACCAAGAGTCCTGCGTTGTGCCGCTGCTGTTTCTGCTGTGAGACGGAGGGGAATCCTGGAATCGTGACTTGTTCTTAAGTAGAGGAAGTATTCTTATGTTCCAGAATCCCCAAAACAGTGATCCAAAAGTTAAGGAAGATCCTCATACTTCTTCCAGCCCCAAGTGAGAGAGGTTTTAAATAGTTGACCCAAGTGGTCTGCTCTGGGTTTTTGCTTTTCTGGAATTTAAACAGCAAGAAAAATACCGCCCCGTCCTCCTCCCTCCGTCCCCACTTCCTGCCTCCCCCGTCACAGCTTCCCTGAGGGGAGTGTATGAATGTCAGAACCTCTCTCGCCCCTTACTCAGTGCCTCCTTCTTTGGGGACCCGGTTAGGAGGGTTTGATTTCAAAATCCAGAATTTATGGCTTTTTAAAATAAGTTCTCTGATTATCAAAAATGCCTTCTAAATATTATTTACAGCAACAGTAATAATAATGGCTTCTGTTTAGTGGATATTTTCTATTTTCTAGACACTGAGCCGGGCCCTTTCCAAACACTAACACTTCACAATAACCCTGCAGGATAGATAGTATTATCTATCCCCATCATCAAGCCCAGCTGAGTTTCAGGGATATCAAAGTGACACGCTCAAGGTCATAAAGCTGGTAGTTGATGGAGCTGTAATTCACACCCATCCCTGTCATGAGTCCCAGCCATGTAGGCCTCCTGCACCCTACCTCCCAACGGCATCACGCTGCTTTGCTTTTTAAAGGCCGCCGTGAAGTGTTCATTCTTTTTCCTCTCTCTCTCTTTCTCAGTGTAATCCTGTCCCTCGAGGTCAAGCTGCACCTGCTGCATGGCTACATGAGCGTGAAGTGGATCCCACTGTCCCCCGACGCACAGGTAGGCTCCACGCAGACCTGCCCTGTAGGCCCTCAGGTTCAGTGGCCGGGAGAACAAGGCCATCTGTGGTCTCCTGAGTGTGGGCTGGGTGGGGCCTGTGATCCAGGGTTGACATAACTGCAAAGTATCAGATAGCTCCAGGGGATACTGTTTCCTGCCTTTCTACCCTTAGTCCCCCCATTTTCATCTTTTCAGCCAGGCTCTGCTTTCTGATACTAAAACATGTTCTTTAAGGAAAGCTTTCTGGATGTTTTGATGAATTCGGTGTCATCATCACTTTGTCGTAAGCCCTCTGTAGATAGACCTCTGGACGGGGCACAGGGTGAGAGAACGGCTTAAAGAGCTCTTGATCCGGTGGAGTCTCAGGACGCCAGGATTGTATGTAGAATAGGAGCACAGGAGTGCGGTCAACTGCTGGATTCCCGTGCTGGCGTGTAAAAGCGGAGGGGATGGAGAATGGCTAGACCCGGTTGGTTGTGGTTAGTTAGGACTTGCTTGAGATTAATTTAAAGCAGAAATGGGCATAGAGACATTTATAATAAAGTACATTCTAGTGTCTGTGCAATTATCTCCCTCCTGACCCAGAGGACGTGTGTTTGCTGCTCATTTTTCTAGAAGAGCAATCAGGCTTTATCTTGGTATCACCTTGTTACAGAAGGAAGTTGCAGTGGGTGAGGTAAAACTTGGCTACTAGATCCATTTTCCTTGGCTCGAGGGAGAGGTGACCGGAGACAGGAAAGCATCGTGCCCTCCCGGGCAGTCCTTCCCCAGTGTGACAGCAGCCCTTCTCCGCAGCTAGGGTGCAGTTCATAGGAGTGTCACCGCCCGCCTTCCACGTGGCTGTCTCTTAGAGCAGTGGCTGTAGGGAGCCCCCCGAGCCAGATGGATGGGTTGGAGGTCCCCATGGGATAACTGCCGACATTGTTCTTGTCTCTCCCAGGCCCCCCTGGCCCAGCCTGAGTCCCCCACAGCCTCAGCTGGAGATGAGCCCCGCTCCACTCCTGAGTCTGGGGAGTCAGACAAGGAGTCTGTTGGCAGCAGTTCTACCAGCAATGAGGGCAGCAGGCGGAAGGACAAGTCAAAGCGAGACGGAGAGAAGGACAAGAAGAGAGCCGACTCTGTGGCTAACAAGCTGGGCAGCTTTGGCAAGACCTTGGGCAGCAAGCTCAAGAAGAACATGGGAGGCCTGATGCACAGCAAGGGTTCGAAGGCTGCTGGAGGGTTGGGAGCAGGCCTGGGGGGCAGCAGCGGCACTGAGACACTGGGGAAGAAGAAGAAAAACTCACTCCAGAGCTGGAAGTGTGGCAAGGAGGAGGCAGCCGGGGACGGGCCCGTGTCTGAGAAGCCCCCATCTGACCCTGTTGGTAACGGAGGGAGCAGGTACAGCCAGGAGGTGATGCGGAGCCTGAGCATCATGAGGATTGCCATGCAGGGGGAGGGGAAGTTTATTCTTGTCGGAACCCTGAAGATGGGTCCGCGTCACCAGTACCAGGAGGAGATGATCCAGCGCTACCTTTCTGACGCTGAGGAGAGATTCCTGGCAGAGCAGAAGCAGAAGGAGGCAGAGAGGAAGATTGTGAATGGAGGGGTAGGGAGTGGGCCTCCGCCAGCGAAAAAGCCGGAGCCCGATGGCGGGGAGGAGCTGCCTGCCCCCCCAGCAGAGTCCAAGGCCACCGCCTTCTCTGTTGGCTACACTGGGGGCTTCACTATCCCTCGGCCTTCTGGGGGTGGAGTCCACTGCCAGGAACCCCGGAGGCAGCTGGCAGGGGGTCCGTGTGGGGGGGGCCTGCCACCATATGCCACCTTCCCCAGACAGTGCCCTCCCGGGCGGCCCTACCCCCATCAGGACTGCAGCCCTTGTCTGGAGCCAGGCAGTCCGTCCAAGGATGGGGTTCACAGGGGCGCGTTGTTCCCACCTCCCTTCCGCGTGGCTGACTCCTATAGTAATGGCTACAGAGAGCCCCCTGAACCGGACGGGTGGGCTGGAGGTCCCCGGGGGCTGCCCCCAACCCAGACCAAATGCAAACAGCCGAACTGCAGCTTCTATGGACACCCTGAAACCAACAACTTCTGCTCCTGCTGTTACAGGGAAGAGCTGAGGAGGAAGGAGCGGGAACCGGCTGGGGAGCTGCCGGTGCACAGGTTCTGAGGGGTGCGGGCTTGCAGCGCAAAGGAGCCGAACAGAGAAAGTTCAGCTTGAGAAATTGGCTCATCAAGCCCCAGCCCCCGTGTTGACGGGCAAACACAGGAATGTCTGGGGGAGCCTGGCTGGAAACTGAAGTGTGTGCGCTGGAGTGCTGCCAGGCTGGTGAGAGCAGGTCAGGGCCGGACGGTGCCTCGGGGGCTGGACTCTCCTCTGCAGAGCTTGACCTGACAGGACGGAGGAGGGCCAAGGGGGAAGGAGGGTTCTGTCTCACAGCCCTTGGGTTCCATCCCAGGACCTAGGGAAAGTACTAGGGGAAGGTTTGGTGTGTGGGGTGGGAGGCGGGTATACATCTGCGGGAGGAACAGGCCGAGGAGGTTCTCAGTCAATAAAAAAAAGATCAAAGTTCTTTTAGGTTGGAAAAAAGCACATGGTGGTGGAGTTGGGAGTATGCAGGGAAACTGGAAGATTAGACAGATTTGCTGTCGATTTGATTAAGGTTGAAATTAGGGTTGGGTTTCTTCCTCCTGCAGGGTCTAGGGAGCCCTGGTGGTGCAGTGGTTAAGAGCTCAGCTGCTGACCAAAAGGTCAGCAGTTCGAATCCACCAGCTGCTCGTTGGAAACCCTATGGGGCAGTTCTACTCTGTCCTGTAGGGTCGCTAAAATGAGTCAGGATCGACTCAACGGCAACAGGTTTGTTTTTCTTTGGGGGGAGGATCTAGAAAGAGCAGTAATGTCTGCCCATGGGTGGTTATTGTCGGGGGGGGAGTTTAAATCACAGTTTATTGAGTTGTGGGGGGGAGGAATTTAAAAGGGGAATCCTTTTCCTCTAAAATTTTATTTCCTTCTAAAAAGCCATCTGTCATTTGTTCTAGTTTGAGAGGAGATTGCTGCCTGTCTTTTCCTCATCCTTTTGGAGGGCTGGGCTCAGCTAAGTTACGGTTGTGATTTTTTTCTAAGATTTTATTTAAAAAAAAAAAAGTTCCCTCTGGGGAAGGGAAGAGAATGATGAGAAGAGCTGCTGTGTATGTTGAATTTTCTGCAGGTGATTTGGCACCGAGGTGATCTTTTTTTTTTAACTGCTTAGCGATACCCATGCATTAGGGATATAAGTGCGCGTCGGGAGCCGCGGGGAAAGGACAGACATTTGGCCAGACTGTTTGAAACAAAACCAAAAATCTGAAGAGGGACTACCATCTTCTGCTGCTGCTTTTCTGTAGAAAACAACTTATTTTATGGGCTAATTTTTTTAAAGGAAAAGAAACCAACAAAAGGACCCCATCAAGCAAAAATATTTAAAAAAAATGATTTTTCCCCCCTATTTAAGTGACCGTTTCTCCTTCCTTTCTGCTTCTGGAGAATGAATTGAACATCCCGGCTTCTTTTGTTAAGCCGTAGCTGACCTTAATCTGTGGTTAGTTTATTAAAATAATAATACTTTGTAAGGAGATATTTTTGATACTAGGACTGATGTTGAAACATGGGGCGGGGGTTAGGGACAATTTATAAAAAGGTAGTTAGAGAAGTCTATTTTAGTGAACTCTAACCACAGACACAGATGACTCCTGGTGAGCTGATCTGTCCTTGGATTTTTCTCCCTGTCCCTGGTCCAGCCCTTTTCTCCAAGGGGTGGGAGTAAGGCCGTGGACATGGCAGAGGGAGTCCTTTGCACTTTGCACAAAGCACAAGTCGGCACAGCCTGTGCTCTGACCAGAGCCAGTTCTAAGAGCTTTAAACCAGAGGACCCATCCTGGGCCAGTGTTCCTTTTTCTTTATATTTTATATTTTTCTGGAAAAAAAAATTAACTATGCAATTGTATAGACTCCTGGGTGCATACAAAGAAGAGGAATAAGTGTACTTAAGTGTCCAGGGTGTTACTTGGGGCTATTTTTCTGTATTTGGATTTCTCTGGAGGTATGTACTCATTACCCATCCCGTGGAATGTAATCCCCCACGTGTGATCTAGGGCAGACCTGGGCTGGGCTGGGCTGGGGAGGCCTCCTTACCTGTGCATGTCCCTTTCGCTGCCTCATCAGGGAAGGTTTTATCCCATTTCCCCACTGGTGACAGAGCCGGCCAACACTGCCCTCTTCATTGAAGTGCTCACAGTTGGAGAAGATTCTTTTCTCCTCACCACACTCAAAAGTCACTTGCTTTCCAGATCTGATGGTCTGTTGATGTAATCATTTCCTATAGCTATTAAATCTTAGGCTTTTATTTGAAACTAGACTGGTTTTGAGGATGCAGTGGGGTCAAAGGAGACAGGTCCCCAAGGAGAGGAAGTGCTTCTGGGTCAGGCTCAGCCTAAGATGGGAAGGCACTCACCTCAGGTGCCAGACTTCAAGAGTACTGGAAACTCAGTAACCAAGATAAATACAGTTTCAATACAATATATTTTTTTAATGCAAAAGAAAAAAAAAAATCCATGATGAACAAAATAGCAAAATTTATTCAGTAAAGACAGGATCTGACAGGACCGGGATTACGTGAGGCAGATAAGGCTGAATGAGGCAAGTGTGGAATTAAAATCTGCATTTAAAATTTTGCTGTTCTGTTCATCATGGATCTTTTTTTTGCATTCTTATAAGTATTAAAATAGTATTTATCCTGATCACTGAGTATTTTGGTACTCCTTAGATTTTGTGCTCAAGGCGAGGGCCTTGCTCACATCACCCTAGTCCCGGACCTGTTTCTGGGGTTGTAACGCGGTGAGACCTCCACCCCCACCCCCGTCCCCACATACAGCAGACGACAGGTGGCTTAGGTCACACTTGGATGCTGCTCACCTGGCTTTCCCTTAGGCCTCTTGTCTGTAAGAGGATTCTGGCCTGGACTAATAGGAATGGCAGTACATCAGGAGTTTTCCCGGAAAATACAACCAGGAAACTTGTATTTCCCCTCTGGGCGGCTGGGTTTGAATTCTGTTACTAGATTCTAGTTGATACTTTTGTTTTTTTAAAAAATGAGGACAAATGAACAAAAACAGAAACCTTGTATCGTGTTTTTATTTATAAATTAACCGATCCCAATTCCATTTGCTCTTTTTTCAAAGAAAAAATTGAAATTCTGGGGAGTGGCCTAGGGGTATGGTAAAATAGGGTTTTAGACTCTATAGCTTTTTTATTAAGAAATTATTTTTTTTAACTTGGGAAGGTAACTATTTATTGAGACATTGAAAACCTCTCCATTCTAAGGATGAGGGATCCTGAGACAGGATATTTTTCCATAGGGAAGGAGTGAAGTTCGTCTTGTTTTGCTTTATTTGAGGGGGATTGGGTGGGGTGGCAGGAGTTCAGGAATAATGCCGGGGAAATTAAGACAGACTCTGGTTGCTTTGTGGTATTTTGGGAGGACGAGGGGGTGGAAGAGGCAAGCCCATGCAGTTACTGTGCTGGGGAAAACGAAAGGGGCACCTGGCATTAACTCCAAATGAGCGACAGTCCCTTAGTGAGGGAGGGCTGTGTGGGTGAAGGGGGCAGATGGACCCCTTAACCCTAGATGAGGGGTGGTATCTTTCAGGCTTAAATAAGTGTAGTTAGTTCTCTCTTAATCCAGGGTATCTGGGGTGCCTGGTGAGGTTTGTCCTGAGGGGGAGATTTTCAGGCATAGTTTTCACATTTTGATTAAGACAGAGCCCACCCCCCCAAACACTCTCCACCCCACCTCCAGTGGAGCAAGGAAGATACCATAGGATGGGCCTCCAGCTTTCTTCCTTAAGCCTTCCTGGTTTTATTGAGAGTTAATAAGATTTAACCAAAAGTTTTTCTGCCATACTGGTTTTTATCAACAAAATAAAAAGATTATATTAAACTTTTTTTAAAAAAAAATTCAGTCTCTTCATGAAGTGGGAATAGTGTTAAACTCAGTGCTGTGCAGGCCTGGTTCTCCCTCTCCTGCTGGCTCGTTTGTCAGCTGAAACTAAAGCTCGGACTTTAGCAGTGACTTCGTATTGAGCCCTGGTGGGAATGGAGCTGGTTCTGAAGGACTTAGAACCTGCTTCTGCCATGCCGGTCACTGCTGTCTAAACAGCCACGTGTTCAAGGTTCCAGGCACATTTTTTCTTTACTGGAAAAGGAGCGTTTCAGAGATGATTGTCCCTGAGTTACTCAGACACGCCTGGACTCTGTGTCCTCTTCGTCCTCCAAAGAATCCCTCAGACATACAGCCACAGGTGAGAGGACAGTATTAGAAGCCTCTCCCAGCCTGGAGTCACCTACAACCCAGATGTTTCTAATTTCCTTTTTCCCTCCAGGCCCTTCAACAACAGAGTCAGTGAGTCAGACAAACACTTGGTCTCTTACTTTGCAGACACCCAGTCTGCAAGTCACAGGGTATTTTGCTCCCTGCACTTAAATTGATTAAAACCTACTGCCACCGAGTCGATTCCCACCCGTAGTGGCCCTATAGGACAGAGTAGAACTGCCTCATAGGGTTTCCCAGCAGTGGCTGCTGGATTCGAACTGCCGGCCTTTTGGTTAGCAGCCTGAGCTCTTACCCACTGCGCCACCAGCTAACAAAATACTTAACCATAACGTCCCTACGTGGCCCTTCACTGGCCACAGAGGTAGGGGGCGGTAGGAAGCAGGATGGGAAGCTGGCGGCCAGTAGCTGAGGAGTGGGGGCGGGGAACACCCGTGACTCACCCGGT
>NW_004444186.1:2574733-2628600 GCF_000243295.1 Trichechus manatus latirostris
CCCGCCCCTAACCGGTCCCCCCACCCCTCTTGCCCTTCCCAGCAGCCTTCAAACGGCGTAAACCTGCACCCAGACCAGGATTCTGAAAATGGAAAGTCTGATACCGTTTCTTGCCCCTTTCCACCCTTGTTTTCATCCACTAAGCCTCAGCAAAGGAGCCCTGGTGGCGCAGTGGTTGAAGCGCTCAGCTGCCAACCAACATGGCGGTTCGAACCCGCCGGCCGCTCCTCGGGAGAAAAACGCGGTAGTCGGTTTCCATAAAGGTTGACGGCGTTGGAAGCCCTAGGGGGCAGCTCTGTGCCCTGCAGGGTCGCTGGGAGTGGGCCTGGACCCCTCGGCTGTGGGTGTGTCTCGGGGGCCGGAGGCGTCGTTCCCTAACCCCGGCTGCTGCCCGCTGTGCGCTCCTGGTTGGCGCTGCTCCGGGCGCCCACGTTCTCTCCCTCTGTGACTCGCCCTCATTCCCCGGACGGTTTTCCCCTGTTCTCCGATGCTGCCAGCCCTCTGAATGTTAAGACGAGCAGGAGGCTCTAGAAGGGTAGCGGGGAGAAGGGACGTGGAAGAGATTTTAAAGTTGGGGCCCACCTCTTCCATGCTCTTGTTTCGGTGTTTCAGCAGACCTGGCGAAGAATTTCTTCCCCCCAGGAGGCTGCGGCTCGCGGAAAGCAGGGCAAGGAGTGGTGGGTGGTGCCGGCGCTCTCCGGGTTGCTGGAATCGGGCTCGGGCCGCCGTCTGAGCAGGTTCGCGTCTCCCAGTTGCGGACCGACTCCCTGTCTCCTGGTGTCGTTATTCCCAGAGGTGACCGGCAACTCTTAAGACTGAGGCCGGAAGGGTGTCTGTGCTGGGGTGGGGGGAGAACTGAGTGTCACTTTGGAAAATGGGGCCCCCACCTAAGGATTGTTGCCTCTGTATGGACTCAAGAACAATAAAACAGCAGCTGATTTAACTTTTTTATTTTGTATTTCCTGGCCTTTTCGTGTCTAAATACCGATTTTTGCATGGCTTACCCCCCAGTAACCCTCAGCTGCAGTCCCTTCACTTCTCTCCTCGAGCCCCCCCCCCCCATTTTTGCTTCTAGAGTTGTGAGGGGGAGGGGGAGGGAGGGGATTTTTGAGCTGAACAGAGGTTTCCAGCCCTCCGCTTTCAAAGTCCTGCACATGAATCATTAATTTGGAGATCTGGTGTCTGGGTTGGAGGGGGAGGGGTCATGTACCTGGAAGGGGCTCTAGTTTCCAGTTGGGGGGCGTGTGTGTGTGTGAGAAAGAATGTGTTGTGTGGTGTGTGTGTGTGTCTCAGAGAGAGAGAGAAGGGCAGGGTTGTGTGGGAAGATCTCTTCCTTGGGCCTCCCACCCCCACCGCCAGGCTTGTACCGTGCACACCTGTGCTTGGCGCTACATCCAGAAGGTATTTCAGTTTCTTTCCCTGCGTCTCCACACCACCATTCCCATGAGGTCTGTCTCACGCTCTCTGGAAAAGGATATACAAAAACACCTAACCTGCCCCCTTCCCCAATTCTTGGGCCTCCCCTGACAAAAATCCCCTGAGGTCCAATTTTATTTCCTCTTCTCAACCATTTTTGTAGGTTTTTGGGGGGAGGCGGTAGGAAGGCTGAACTACTTCGCATTCCTCCTCCCTTTAAGAAGATGCGTTCAGAGCGCTGAGCTTCCCAGAGAAACCATCACGGAGACAGTCCAGAGGCGCCCCAGATGCGCCCCACATGATCCTGGTTTAATCAGTGGTATTACTGCTCCCATCAGACGGTCTCCAGTGCTCACCAACAGGAAGACAATAGGATCTGGGGGTCAGGTGAAAAAGGAGTCTGGGTAGTTTTCTCCCGTTCCCCATTTCTCCCCGACTTTCTCTCAGGCTCTTCCATCTCCCACTTTTCCAAAATTGTGTGTATTCCCCTTTAAGGGGCTGGGCATCTCTCCCGCTGTCTCCAGAGTCGACTGAAGTTTCCGAGAGCCTACTCCGGCTGGACCCACCCTTCAGAGACCCCCAAACTGTGTTCGGTCCGCCTCCAATGCGCCTTCCCCTCGGGTCCTCCCCTCCGCCCCTCTGCCTGGCTCCCCTCTCCTCGACTCCAGGATTCAGCCTCCTCCCAAAGGGACTGAGCATCCTCCAGTTTCCCACCCTTCCCTGCTCCGTCCCCGGATGGAGGCAGAGAAATGTGGTGGGGGGGCCGGGGCCAGAGTTTCAACATCGCCCCCCAGAAGGAGGAGCCAGAAATAGGGGTAAGGAGAGGGAAGGTGGGGGGGCCAGTCGGTAAGAGGGTGGGAATGGGGTTGCGGAGGAGTGAAGGATCTGGGGGAGGGTGTGTCCGTCATGTCACCTTCTGTTGATGGAGCTTGGTCCGCCTTCGCCAGGGTCTCGAGTTCTTTCTCTCGTTGTCCATTAACCAGCTCCTCCCTCTACTGTCGGCCATCCCGTCCTGAGCTCCCCACAGCCACGGAGCTCAGTTTGCCCGGAGTCTGAATGTAGGCCTCCAAAGGCGGCTGCTGAGAAAAATCACAGAGAAGCCCTGGTGGCGCAGTGCTTAAGCACTCAGCTGCTAACCAAAAGGTTGGTGGTTCCAACCCACCAGCCGTTCTGTGGGAGAAAGGTGTGGCAGTCTGCTCCCATAATGGTTTCTGTGAAGCTTTATATGCTGCCATAAAGGTTTATAGCCTTGGAGACCCAGTGGGGCAGTTCCACTCTGTCCTGTAGAGTCACTATGAGTGGGGATCGACTCGACGGCAGTGGGTTTGGTGTTTTGGGTTTGGGCCGGGGAGGCCTGGAGCTCTATCCTGTACCATTCTCAGCTCTTCCGACCACAGTCTGAGCAAAGGAGCAGGATGCCGGAGCCCAGGAGTCATCTGCTCGGTGGTTGCCTGGCCTCTGGCTGCCTTCCAGGTAATAATACCCTTCCAATACTCCTGATCTCCAAAGACGCCTACAATTCTATCCTACCCAAACCATTTCCAATACTCTCGCCAAAGATACCTCTGTGTTCCTCTCCTGGCTCGAAGTGCTTCTTCTTGAGGCTTGCTCTCTTCTCTGTCCACAGCTGGCTGGGGGAGCTTGGACCCTGATATTTTCTCGGTGTTCTTGACCCTGCTACCACTTCTCTCATTTACTTATTCAATAAATATTTGAGTGCCTACTATGTGCCAGACACCGTTGTAGACTCTAAAGTGACAGAGGTAAAAAAGCACCATTTCTCTTTCCTAAGAAGCATACATTCTGGCAGGGCTTGGAGAGGATCTTAACCTTCCCTCTTTAGAGCCTCCTGCCTGAGAATACAAGTGTGGGCAGCACTGGGGGTAGTCATCATCTGCTTCCCTTCTTCCCCATTAGGGGAGCAGATCCTAGCATGGGCCCCAGGGGTAAGGAAGGGACTGGAACCCGAATTGCCTGGAACACTCATCTGCACCAACCTGAGGGTCACCTTCCAGCCCTGTGGATGGCAGCGGAGTCAGGTGAGAGAGATGGTTAGGGCAATGCAAAGGGCAGGTGTTGGGAACTGGGCCAGGGAGTCTGGAAGGATTTCGACGAACACTACAGTGAGATAGTGAGGGCTGTGGGTTAAGGGCTGTCTTTTGAATGTCAGGAATAGTTAATGGGGACTATCTCTAAGGAGGCTGGGGACTGCCAAGGTAGGAAAAAGGGATTTTAGGTACATGTGTCTTTAGCATCAGTCATGTGCTTCCTCTAGGACACTCCCCTGAGCAGTGATTATGATTTTGCCCTGGTCAACATTGGGCGATTAGAGGCTGGTAAGTTTGGGGCTTTGGTGAGGGGTCACTAGGGTGTTGGACTCCCTCCTCATCCTTCCTCTAGTCTCAGAGGACAGCCAGGAATGAGGTAGAGTGGGCTGGAAGGGTTCCTTCTAGAGAGATCCTGATCCATGGTTCTACTGCTCTCTCATGACTTCAGTGAGTGGCCTGTCCAGAGTCCAGCTCCTCCGTCCAGGGTCTCCACTTAAATTTATCCCTGAGGAGATCCTGATTCATGGCCGAGACTTCCGGCTGCTCAGAGTTGGTTTTGAGGCTGGAGGACTAGAACCTCAGGCCTTTCAGGTAAGAGTTCCCCAACCCAAGGACTCTTCCTCCTCTTATGTCCTTGGGATCCTCTTCCTGGAAATTTCCAGTATCCCCAACCTCCAGGATCCCTCTCATCATTCCCCCCATTTCTGTCCTCAAGGAGAGGCTGAAAGGCTGGGATATATGATAATATAATGAGAGTAAGGGGCCTGAATTCTAGCCTCCTCTGCCAATGACCAGCAGTGTTTAACTGTGGGCAAGTTTCCTTCTCTGAAAAACGGGAAGGCTTGGATGAGATTATTCCTAAGATTTCCCCCCAGAATTAACATTCTGTGGTTCTAGCTTTGTTCTCTTGACCCCAGTCCCCACAACCTGTGGAAGTCCCTTCCTCTAGGGACTGTCTTCATTGTTCTTCCCTATTGTTGGCAAAGACAGAGGAGCAACAATGGGCCCCATCGTTTTTCATTTCTTCCGTCTGAGCCAAAAGGTTGGGATGTCCTTTCCTCCACAGGTGACCATGGCCATTGTCCAAGCCAGAGCTCAGAGAAGTCAAGCCCAACAGTATTCAGGGATGACCCTGAGCAAGGCTGGTGAGTGAGGGTGTTTTGGGGTAAGAAAAGGGCAAGGAGTCTGAAAAAGCAGAGGCTGGCTGAAGACAGAAGAGCTGAAGGGCTGTCTCTGGTTCATCTTCTTCCTTTTCTGGTCCTCACTCCTGCCCCAGGCCAGAGTTCTGGCCCCAGAAAACCACCTGTTCCCCTCTTGGAAACATCAGAAGACTGGGAGGCTGAGCGGAAGAAGCAGGGGGCCAGGGGCTGGAGGGTCAGCACTGTCAATGAGAGGTTCGACATAGCCACCAGGTGATCCCCCAGTCTACCCCAACCCTGCTGTCTGCCAGTATTCCCATTCCTTGATCCTCTAAAGCCAGACATCCCCACAAATCCTAGTCTCCAAGGACATCCAAAAAGCTATCCCCTTTACTTTCTAGACCTTTAAACCTGAGATCCCTTGGAATATCTCCTCCAAAGCAGCTTCCTTGTAATAACAGCTTTTCACTCTAATGAGGTCTCTGAGCCAAGCAGTGACATAACTCAATTTCACAGTCTCCCCCGTTACTTCTGGGTCCCTAACCGAACTCTGGACAGCGAGGTCAGGAGAGCATTTGGTCACTTCCATCAGGGCCGTGGACCGGTCAGTATGAGGGTCAGATTAATGGCTGAGGTCAGTGGGAGGTCATGGGTCAGTGTGGATGGAGGGATTCCTGTGAAGTCAGTGTTGGGGCAAGGGTAGGACAGGACCAGGAGTTTCTTCCACAATGATCCTTCTCTTACCCGTTCAAAGCGCCTGTCCTGGCATCACCCTGGGGGCAGTGATCTTCTCCGCTGTGGTGGCTTTTATACAGCCAGTGACCCTAGCAAGGAGGATATCAGGTGAGGGGAGGTTTGAGGAAGGAATCGAGGGTTAGGTGTTCAGGGAAGACTCCTTCTCTTACTTTCTGACTCCCTCCCCTCCAGAGCAACGGAGTTGATGCTCCACGCTGGACATTCAGATGTTGTCCTGGTAGACACTATGGATGAGCTCCCCAGTCTTACAGATGTCCAACTTGCCCACTTGAAGCTGAGGGCCCTCTGCCTGCCGGGTGAGAATAACCTTTGGCCCCCCACCCTCGCCCCTAGGTCTACTGACCCTAACTAACCTGGTTTATCTTTTGTCTACTACAGATAAGTAAACCTTCAGTCCAGTGATCCTTAGTTTTCTACACACAGGCTCACTGATTTCCTGTCTTCCCGACCCCAATTTAATTATTTCTTAACAGCTTTATTGATGTATAGTTTACATACCGTAACATTCACCCTTCACCTGTTGTAAGTGTGCAGTTCAATTAATTTTATTATATAGTAGGGTACAACCATCACAATCTAATTTTTAGAAACTTCATGACCATTTACAGTAAGTCCTTATTCCCACCCCTATCTCTAGTCAACCAACCACTACCTAACTTATTCTTAACCCATCGGGCTATAGACTCTATCCTGAATCCAGAGTTCTGATTTCTTTGTCCTTCTGACCCCTCCACTCTCTACCAGATTCATCTGTTGCTGAGGATAAATGGCTCTCAGCCCTGGAAGGCACTCGATGGTTGGACTACATCAGGTACTTCCCCTTCTTCTAGCCATGATTTATATAATTTAGTCCTCCCCAAACTTCTGTTAACTTGGACTCCTAAATGGCCTTCCATTAATTCCTCTCCTCAGTCTCCCAAGAAGACTGATTGCTTCTCCTTAGAAGAAGGGGCAGGATTTTGTCATTGGCCTCTATTCCATCCCACTACCCATCACTGTTTTCCCCCAGGCTTATTATTACACCTCTGTCCCTCAGGTCTTGTCTTCGAAAGGCCAGTGACATCTCAGTCTTAGTGACCTCCAGAGTTCGCTCTGTAGTACTGCAAGGTGAGTTCCTTGGGTCATCTCACTCCACTCCTTCCCTTTTTCGTCTACCCACCTGATTGGATTCTGCCCAGGGAAGGAGGCCCATAAGGCTCGTTTGTCCCCTTGTAATGCTTCCTCTTCAGCTACTAGAAACTACCCAAGAGCTCTAATTCTCACCCTTCCATGCTACCTCTGCCCCCTCCCTGTACTTTGTTATCCGGAACCCTAGGATTCTCGCCCCTCCGCTCCCTTCAGTCACTGCATAGGGGCTGAGGTTGGGGTGGGAAGGGCAATGCTGAAGCTGGTTTGACAAATGTGATTCAGCCTTCTACATTGAAGCTGGGTTTTTCTACCCAGGTGGAGTCTATGAAGTGAGTCATTCAAGATCTTTATTTTCTCTTCACTTCTATGTGCCCTCTCAATCCTACCTACCCCAAAACGTTTCCCCTCTTTGCCTCTCCACTTCTCCTTGCCATGTTTCCTCTTCCCATTCTCTCCTGCCCTAGTTTCTTGGCCCCCCTTCTTTGCTCCTTCTCCCTCTTTATCACCCAGAGCGCGGTGATCGTGATCTCAATGGCCTCCTCTCTTCACTCGTCCAGCTGCTTTCAGCCCCCGAAGCCCGAACACTGCTTGGCTTCCAATCGCTAGTACAACGAGAGTGGGTGGCAGCTGGACACCCCTTCTTGACCCGGCTTGGGGGAACTGGGGCCAGCGAGGAGGTGAGAAGGATTTGGGAGTGTATTGGGGGGTATTACTAAAGAAGTACGGGGATGAGAAAATGGTATAGTATAATCCATTGTGGAAAACTGGGTCAGAGAGTCCTGAGGTTAGGCTGAGCTTAGAGGGAGACCAAAATGAGGTCGCACAATCCCCTACTACCCTCGATTTGGATTTTCATTCCCTGACCTCCTTAGCACCCCCTGTCCCTGTGTCTCCCACCCATCATCATTTTGTGATCCTCCCCCTTTAGGTCTCCACCACCTCTTCTAACCTCTTAATTTCCCTCTTCTCAGGCCCCAGTGTTTCTCCTCTTCCTTGACTGTGTCTGGCAGCTTCTCCAGCAGTTTCCAGCTGAGTTTGAATTCTCTGAGTTTTTCCTTCTTGCTCTTCACGACAGCGTCAGGGTTCCTGACACCCTTACCTTCCTGAGAGATAATCCCTGGGAGCGTGGAAAGCAGAGCGGACAGGTCAGTGACTTCCATTTTTGACCTGTCTTTTCTTCCCGTTGAGAAGTGCTGTCTGAAGTTTAGCCTCAATTTGTTTTGAGTAGAGAAATGAGGTCTTGTTGGGTGGGCACGGGGAGGTTGATGCTCATTCTCAGGACTGGACTTTTGCCTTACATTTGAATTTTTGGAGTAAGAGGTAAGAGTTTCATGATGATTTCTCTTTAGATTTGGGATAAGGATTATATTTTGTGTTTGTTTAACCATCTTTTTTCTTGCTTCCTCTGTCCAGTTCAGCTCCTATACACAAGTCTACACCCCAGGAAACCTCCAGCCCCAAGCTGGGAACTCTGTTAACCAGCAGCTCTCTGTCTGGGACTGGGGTTTACGCTACAGCAATGAACAAATACTACAATTCCATAATCCTGGCTATGACCCAGAGCACTGCCCAGATTCCTGGCTCCCTAGGCAACAGGTGAGGTGTCAATAATTCCTAAATTCCCTTGACTTTCCCACAGGTTCATCCCACTAGATGAAGTGGGAAGACAGAGTGTCTTAGTTCCCCAGGGGAAGCTCTCCCACTCCTCTTATGCAGGTGTCACTTATGGTCCCTGACTGTCTCCAGAAAGACAGAAACCCTAGAATGGCACAGAAGGCATCCTTTCTATCCTCATCTGTTTATGATTCTTCCTGTCTCGTGCACACACTTTTACAACTTTCCCTCCATCAGCCTCTGTCAGTCCTGAGGCCTAGTTTGAACCCAGTAAGGAGAGTAGATCAAGAGTTCTCAAGGAGAAGCTTGTAGTTCCACTTACTAGTGCAGGGGCAGCTGCTGTCTCTCCTTGGCCCAACTTGGGAAAACTGGGTGGTCTGGTTTCTAGGTTGCCGACTGATTTCTTTTTCCCCCATAGTCAAGCTTCATGGTTCCTGGACCCCCCAGTTCTGTGTGGCTCTTCTCTAGAGGGGCCCTGACCCCCCTGAATCAGCTCTGTCCTTGGCGGGACAGTCCCTCCCTGCTAGCAGTCTCTTCTCGTTGGCTTCCTCGACCGGCTATCTCCACTGAAAGCCTGGCTGACCAGGAGTGGGGGCTCCCATCACACTGGGGGGCTTGCCTGTTACCCCCAGGGCTACTGCTTCCTGGAACTCTGGGACCCCAGATCAGGCTCTGGAAACGCTGCTACCTGAGGGGAAGGCCTGAAGTCCAGGTGAGAAGGGAAGACAAGAGATTGGGAGTAGGAGAAAGGGCTTGACTGCTGAACCAGATGAGTGGGAGTTGGCATGGGAAGGGACTGGGGTGCGGGTGGGGGTGTTGGGAAGTGAGGTACCATTCCTGTTGGTATCAAACTGGGTAGGTTTGGGAGGGTGGGGGAAACTGCTTGTGGCTTAGATCAAGTGGAGCTCAGGGCACAGCTGGAGGCAGACAGAGAATTAAAGACACCGAAGTAGTGGATCTTAGAAGCAGAGGGCTAGAACTACAATAATATTCCTCTTGCCCCTCTGTGCCCCATCCCCAGATGGGCCTGTCGGCTCCCACAGTCTCTGGCCTCCAGGATGAGCTATCCCGTCTTCAGGAGCTATTAAGGAAATGGACGCCAAGACTATCTCTTGAGGATCACTTCAAGAAAAGAGACCCAAATACCACTCTCTCCCAGTCCTGCTGAAACTGCTGGTATTCTCACAGGCAGGGCAGGGTTCTGTCTAATCCTGATTTTTCTCATCCGGTTTTGCTGCCTCAGCTTCCACACTCCAGCCCTTAAACAAGCTTCCTCAGTAGGCTTGAGTGTCCACTGCAGGTGGGTGGTGCTAACCTTCTCCGACTCTTGTCCTGTTTTGGTTCCTGGAGATATTTTGTTTGCTTGTTTCTCGTGATTTGAAGAAATCAGGAAACAAAAACAATCTATAATGTGATCTCCATTTTTTTCAAGGCAATACCACCTCTTTTGGGTATCAGCTGTTGAATTGTGAGATCAGAGATGCTGGTCATCATCCCAACGAGATGGCCTAGTGACCTCATTCTTACCCCTCTTGCTGCTTAATTCCAGTTAATATTTCTTATAGTTCTCCATGATAATGGGGTGGTTATGGGGGACACCCCGCCTCCTCCGACTGTGTGTTTTTGCAGTGACATTTCTATTTAAAGGGTTCATTAAAGCACGGTATTTATACACATCGCCGGCATTGTTTGTGTTTGAATAGAGGATCCTAGGTAGCAAAGAGTGGTGGGTGGAGGGCGGGTGTGACAGAGAGATAAGGGAATGGGGGCGGGTGCGGCTCTGCAGAATTCCCACGTAATCAGGGAAACAGGGTCACTTCTCTGTGCCTCCCACTTTAGGGGCAGATGGGGCAAGAGCTCAGGGGCATATCAAGAGTTGTTGCGGGGCTCGGGTGTTCAGGAGGCTGAGGCAACGCTCCGGGCTTCAATCCCTGCCCCGCCGGCTTGGGCGTCCGCCATCGCCCCGGCAGGAACCACCAGCCGAGCTCCGACGGCACTCCGCGCCCAGACATTCCGCGGTCCCCGCCCAAGGGAACACAAAATACCTCAGGCCAGGCCGGGGCTGCGAGGCCGAATCCGGCGAGGGCAGCGGGCCGGGGCGGAAAGCAGCCGAGTCCTTGCGTGGGGTTCCTCAGCACTCTTTTCGAAGGGAAAAAACAAAGATCACCTGGCCACAAAATACGTGAAACGCTGTTTTACTTTTAGCTTTCAGATTCACATTTTCGGGAGCAGTTAGTCTTTAACGTCCAGCACCGCCTTAGCGGGTCTGAGCATTCCCGCTCCGCCCTCCCAGCTGGAGCCGCTCGCAGCCGAACAACCCTCCGACGCATGCGCGGCCCGAAGCGCACCGAGGCTCGGCGTCTCCAAGATGGCCCCGGCCGCTTCCGGCTGCTCCCCCGCCGCGGCCCCGCCCGCCACCCCGCCGCGGCCTCTGCCCCGGAAGTGGAAGTCGCGACGGCGGTCAGAGGGCGGAGTCGCTGCTTGGAGACGGCGGGAGCTCGTTCGCCATGGCGGCCGGGCCGATCTCTGAGCGGAACCAGGGTAACTAGCGGGGACGGGCCCGGAATGGGCCCAGGGAAGCTGGGTGGCTCCGACTAGAGCCAGCAGGGTCCTTGCCGGGGCGAGTGACTGGATCGCCTCGGAGAGCGCGGGCCGGGCCGCCGGGCCTGCCGGGGGCGGGCTGGCCGGGTGGCCGCTGAGGCCTGGATGTGTGGTGCCTCGTATGCCCAATCTCCTGTCTTCCCACCCAAAAAAAAAAAAAAAAGTCCACAGAGAAGGATAGGATTTTCGATAGACACGATGTGGGACTTCAGGAGATTCTCTAGGTCCTGGGAATAGGGAGGTTTAAGGGCTTGATCTAACTTTTTTTGTTTGTTTGTTTGTTTTTGTTCCTATCCCCTAAACCCACCCCCAATGACCTTCCCTGGGTTCCATTTTCATATTCCTGTCACCTTTTCCTGTTATCCTCTCCCACCTACCCTAACCTTCTCCACTCTCCTACAGATGCTACTGTGTACGTGGGGGGCCTGGATGAGAAGGTTAGCGAACCGCTGTTATGGGAGCTGTTTCTGCAGGCGGGGCCGGTGGTCAACACCCACATGCCGAAAGATAGAGTCACTGGCCAGCACCAAGGTGAGTCCCTAGCAAGAGCTGCTTTTATGTATTGAGGGGACAACCTGGTCCTGGTGGGCTCAGCAGTAGTCACATAGTTTTGTAACAGTTAGCTTAACAGATCCTTTCTTCTGAGCCTCAGCTCGTAATTTGTTTCAGAAACCATGCTCATCGAAGTGAGGTTTTTATTTCTTTCTGGTTTGTGCCTTGTTGGGGCATGAGTTTTACCCCATTTTGAATCTCTTCATTTCATTTGATAACCTCTCCTCCTTCTCTGTACACAGGTTACGGCTTTGTGGAATTCTTGAGTGAGGAGGATGCTGATTATGCCATCAAGATCATGAACATGATCAAACTCTATGGAAAGCCAATACGGGTGAACAAGGCATCAGCTCACAACAAAAACCTGGATGTAGGGGCCAACATTTTCATCGGGAACCTGGACCCAGAGATTGACGAGAAGCTGCTTTATGATACTTTCAGCGCCTTTGGGGTCATCCTACAAACCCCCAAGATTATGCGGGACCCTGACACAGGCAACTCCAAGGGTTATGCCTTTATTAATTTTGCTTCGTTTGATGCTTCGGATGCAGCGATTGAGGCCATGAATGGGCAGTACCTCTGTAACCGCCCTATCACTGTGTCCTATGCCTTTAAGAAGGACTCTAAGGGTGAGCGCCATGGCTCAGCAGCTGAACGACTTCTGGCAGCCCAGAACCCACTCTCGCAGGCTGACCGCCCTCACCAGCTGTTTGCAGATGCACCGCCTCCACCCTCTGCCCCCAATCCTGTGGTGTCATCCCTGGGATCTGGGCTTCCTCCGCCGGGTAAAGCTTTTGACTCAGAATATGTTTGTCTTGGGGTTGAGGGGACAGGAGGATGGGAAAGACCAGGAAGAAGGAGGACAACGAGTCAGTGGGTGATGAGAAGGGTACTGGGGACGATGGTTGTGGTGCAGAAGAAAGTTGGGTTTCTCCAGGAGAGTGAAATTGTTTGAGTTGTCTGACGCTGTTTCTGGCTTTAGAGAACTGGGAAGAGGGGAGAAGAGGTCATCCTTCTAGGAGAGGTGTGATTGAGACAAGCTCTCCAAAGACATTGTCTTCTCAATACCATTAACTCTCCTTCTACTTTCTCTTTAGGTATGCCTCCTCCTGGCTCCTTCCCACCCCCAGTGCCACCTCCTGGAGCCCTCCCACCTGGTATACCCCCAGCCATGCCCCCGCCACCTATGCCTCCAGGGGCTGGAGGACATGGCCCCCCATCAGCAGGAACCCCAGGGGCTGGACATCCTGGACATGGACACTCACATCCCCACCCATTCCCACCAGGTGGGATGCCTCATCCAGGTAGGTGTGCTTTGCTGGGAAAGGGAGGGGTAAGCTTGTTGGAGGGGCTTTGTTATCACTCCTGCTGCTGCCCTTTGTCCCTCGACAAAAGTAGATAGTTCCAGAGCTCTCCTTTCCTTCAGACATTGTTTTACATCAACGGAAACAAGATACTTTATTCTTTTTACCTTAACGTCTGCCACTCTGTTTCCATTTCTTATTTAAGTTTTTCTAAAGAGTAATCCACATTTGTGGCTTTTTGTTTTATTAACTTCTTTTCTGTGACTTCCAGCCCAGAAGGGATCTAATTGCCAAACCTAGGGGACACGTCTCGTTTTCTGCTTTGACCTCTCTGTCCTTGAAACTGGCCATGTTCTTCTGTTTGAAATTCTTGTTTCTTTTGGCTTTTATTTTTCTGGATTCTCGTCCATCTCTCTCTAATTTCTCAATCTCAGCCTCCTTAATAGGCTCCTTTTTCTCTGCTCGCACCTAGGATTTTGTGCTTGGTTGTCTTTTCTGCATATTTATATATTTTCCATTATTCCTTGACATCTTCTAGATCTGTGTCTTTAGTTATTAACATTCCAGACCCATAATCCTCCTGCTTAATGGACAGCTCCACCTTGCTACCCCTTTGACGCCTCAAACCAAACATGACTAAAAATGAAATTACTTTCTCCTCCTTCCCTTCAAACCTGCATTTCCTTTTGTATTCTTTGTTTTCAGCAGCTGCTTACTTCATAAATCTGGGAGCTGTGTTAGAGCAGTCTCTGTTACCCTGCTCTTCATATCCGTGGCATCCACCCACATTGTAGTGTCCCAGTTCAGGCCCTCATTCCTTTGTCTCACACCACGTTTATCCAGTCACCTTCTCAGTGGTCACTTGCGCTCTGGTTTTCTCTCTCTTTCACAGAATAATTTTTCTAAAACATGGATGTTCACACACCCTTGGCGAAAATTCTTCTGGTTTTCCCTTTCACTTGTAGAGTAAAATCCAAACTCATGACCAAGGCAGTCAGGGCTGGTCATGATCTGGCCCCCGCCCCTGCACGGTGCTCCTGGTCACTGAGTTACTGGTGTTTCCTGGAGCACAAGATACCGTTTGACCCACCTGTGCTTTGTACATGCTAATGTTTCTGTCTGGAAGGGTCTGTTCCCACTGTCTTGGCCAGCTGAAAAATTCTTTATCATCCTTTGGAATTAGGTCTTTGTTCAGACAGTATCTCTGCCGCCTTCACAAACCCCATCGACAGACGATCACTCCACTCATGATATACTTCTGCCTCACCATCACAGTGCTGAAATCACAGGAGAGCAGATGAAGTCAGGAGTTGATGGGTAGTTGGTTCATTTGGACCGTTGGAATGGGGTCCAGGATCAGCACTTTTTACCAGCCTTATCGTCCCTACCCTTGTCTTCCTGAGGCTGCTTCCTTCCTGTCTCTGTTCTCTTCCTTTGTTTTCTTTATTCTCTTCTCTGCCTTCCTTTTTAAGAATCTTTCTTCCATTTGTTTCCTTATGGCGGTTTTATTCTTGTAGGGATGTCTCAGATGCAGCTGGCCCACCATGGCCCTCATGGCTTAGGACACCCCCATGCCGGGCCCCCCGGCTCTGGGGGGCAGCCACCACCCCGACCACCACCTGGAATGCCTCATCCTGGACCCCCTCCAATGGGCATGCCCCCCCGAGGGCCTCCGTTCGGATCACCCATGGGTGAGTAGGCTCTGGCCACCTCCCTCATTCTCACCACATTCCTGCAGCTTCCTTCATGACATCCTTTGCTCCCTGCCCTTTCTTTTACTTCGTGCATTTCTTCTCGCTGCTTTCCTGTCTGTCTTCTGCCCCACAGGTCTCCCACTGCCAACTGTCTCTTGTTTCTTGCTTTTACTAACTTTCCTCTCTCTCCCTACAGGTCACCCAGGTCCTATGCCCCCACATGGCATGCGAGGACCCCCTCCACTGATGCCCCCTCATGGATACACTGGCCCTCCACGACCCCCACCCTATGGCTACCAGCGGGGGCCCCTTCCTCCCCCCAGACCCACTCCCCGGCCTCCGGTTCCCCCTCGTGGCCCACTCCGGGGCCCTCTCCCTCAGTAGAGTGTCCTTCTCCTCCCTCCTGGTGGACCCTCCCAGTACCTTTTCCATTCCTTCGACCAGTCCGAGTTGCTGTAGCTCCCTGGGCTAAGGCACTAATTCCTCTCAGGCCTTTCTTTTTTTTTTCTATGTCGGTCCCAAGTGTTTTGCAAATGCACAGAGAAAATAAAACTCAACTTGTTTTTTCTTCGTGGTGTTTTCCTTGGCAAAGTAACATGTCTTTCTAGAAGAGATGTCAGTGTGGTGGGAGAAGAACGAGAAGGCCGGCTGAGAGTGTTTACTCGTCGTAAAGGCTGACTCTGTCTCGTGCGGTTGCAGTTGCTGGACTCTGCTGTGCACTAGAGGAGTTGCTTGCTTACGTGGAGCTTATGTTTCTCGTGTGTAAGGTGGGGATCCAGTAGCTGTGACATAGCATTGTCGTGAGTGTTAGAAGTGAGGGCGGAAGTGCCTGCAGATAAATGCCGGCAAACACGTGAAGTGACACGTACAGAACTCTTCAGTGCAGCGCTATCTGTCCTGGAGACAACTGGAAACCATTCACACGCCCATCAGTGAGGGACTGGTTGAATAAACTGGTAAATCCACCCGATAGAGTATTGCGCAGCTGTGAAAGGAATGAGGGGTGTCTGTATGTTGTAGAAAGGTCTCCAGCAACACACTGAAGTGAAGGGAAGAGCAACGTGCGGAACAGACTGTATAGTGTGCCACCTGGTAAAAACGGCATTGTGGTGGAGTCTGACCTCCTCCAACATCACAAGGGGGAAGGAGGATCAAGATCAACAGCCCAAGGCTGACTCCTGTGAGGCGGAGGTCAGACGGGCCTCCTCTCTCTGCCACCTTTACCAATCCTGACACCAACTGTCCCTCCCACAGCACCTTCTACTTCTCTGCTGTGTTTGATAATTCACTGCAGTGGCCACACAGAACTCGTAGACCATACTCAAGGTTATGGGGTTTATGAGGGAAGTAACAGTTACAATTACACAGTCAAGGGTACAGTGTTTCCATCAGGACAGCCTCTTCCCCAGCCCTGCTCGGGCACACACCTCTCTGTGGCCCTAGGTCTCTGCCCAAAGGCGCTCAGCTTTCTCTCTCCCTGGGCCAGAAAGCCCACCATGCTGTCTCCTGCCGCTGGGTTTCCGCTGCCAGGATTCTCCTGCCACCGCTTCTCAGCGTCTTCAGGGTTATAGCTATCTCTCTCAGTCTCCTGGTTCCAGGAGCTTCTCAGCCCAGGAATCCCGAGTCCAAAGGATGCACCCTCTGCTCCTGGCTGTTCTTCCTTGGTGGTGGTGGGCTCTTCTCTTTCCTGCCTCTCGGGTGGCTCATTTCAAGTCCAGCAGGATGACAAAGCTGACCAGTCCCCTTGGTGGGCCATAATTACCCCATCACACAGTCCCATCCAATCACTCGGGTGGGAGTTACAAGACCATGACTAGAAAGGCCACACAACAGTGATCAATTGCGCCATACACCTTACCAGAGGGGTGGCACATATATGTCTTTGCTTACATTTAAAAATGGAAGAATAAACCAAAAACATGGAAACTGATACCACTGGAGGAAGGGAGAAGATATGGAGGGAAGTTTATCTTCTCTGAGTATTCTGTGTTCTGTGGTTTTCATTTGGAACCATATGGATGTCTTAACATAATTGCTAAACGAAGTCAAAATGAACAAATGAGGGCATAGTAGGAACTCAGTACATGTTCATTTTCTTCCATCCTTCACCAACAGACATCTTGGATAAGGGTTTGTATCTTACTTTTACCTTATTCTCAGTTCTTCCAAACCTGATTCCACTGCCTTTAAATCTGCGCTCAAATAACTTTCAGCAACTAGATGAAATCCAGTGGCATTTTTTCTGTTCTTTGTCACGTCTAATCCTGTTAGTCGCCCCCTTCTTGAAGCTCCTTTTTGATCCTTGGGCTTACGTAACCACGAACATTCCTGAACTAGCCAAAAGAGAGGAAGCTTGGCCCTCTGAGTCTCTTCCATCGTTCTCATTCATTGAACATTTTTCTGATACCTACAAAGGCTCTGCTGGGGTGGCTGAGGATACAAAGATGAGCAAGCCAGTTTCCATGTTAGGGAAGTCGTTACCAAGGGGACAGACTGACAATAAGAAATTGTTACAAAACAAAACAGCGTGAGATGATGGGGAAGGGTATCTCACAGGGCATGAAACGTCCAGGAAAATGTCTGGAACAAAAGTGATGTTGTTAGGTGCTGTCGAGTCACTTCTGACTCATAGTCACCCTACGTACAACAGAATGAAACACTGCCCGGTCCCGCGCCATCCTCACGATCGTTGCTGTGTTTGAGCCGATCGTTGCAGCCACTGTGTCAATCCATCTCGTTGACGGTCTTCCTCTTTTTCACTCACCATCTGCTTTACCAAGCATGAGTCCTTCTCCAGGAACTGGTCCCTCCTGAAAACACGTCCAAAATATGTGAGATGAAGTCTCACCATTCTCGCTTCCAAGGAACATTCTGGCTGTACTTTTTCCAAGACAGACTTTTTTATTTTTCTGGCAGTCGTGGTATATTCAATATTCTTTATCAACACCATAATTCAAAGGCATCCATTCTTCTTTGGTCTTCCTTATCCATTGTCCAGCTTTCACATGCATATGAGGTGATTGAAAATACCATGGCTTGGGTCAGGTGCACCTGATACTTAATTGAATCTTCAAGAAAGGGTAGAAGTTTCCTAGGAAAAGAGGAACCTGTTGCTGTCAAGTCAATTCTGACTCATAGTGACTCTACAGAACAGAGTAGAACTGCCTTGTAGAGTTTCCAAGGCTGTAATCTTTACGGAAGCAGACGCCACATCTTTCTCCTGCAGAACAGCTGGTGAGTTTCCACCAACCTTTTGGTTCGCAGTCTAGCGCTTAACCACTGCGCCACTAGTGCTCCTTAGGCAAAGATGAAAAAACGCAAACCAAACCTATTGCCATCAAGTCGATTCCAAATCAGCGACCCTATAGGACAGAGTAGAACTGTCCTATAGGGTGTCCAAGGCTATAAATCTTTAAAGAAGTGGACTGCCACATCTTAATCCCTCAGAGTGGCCAGTAGGTTTGAACCACTGACCTTTTGGTTAGTTGCCAAGCACTTAACCACTGCACTGCTAGGCATCCTTTGGCAAAGATGGAGGGGAAGCTTATTCCTGGTAGATAGGATATTTCTGAGCAGAACTTGAGAGTCGATAAATAGCACGGCCTGTAATATGCTAAAGCTGTTTGGTGTTGGAGGCAGGGTGAGAGGGCCAGCTGGGGAGCTTCAGTAGCTTCTCAGCCCTTCCTCACGTCATGAACACGGAGGTAAAGAGAAGCGGCTGCTCCAGGCTGGAGGCTGTTGGCTCAAGGATTCTGGCCGCCCCAGGCTCCGTCTAGCAGCCTAAAGTGCGAAGGGAATTAGTATCTGAGCACATGGTCAAGGCATACTGGTTGGAAAGCTCTGCTCCTCAATGAGGAGCCACGGAAGGACATTAAGCAAGGACGTGGCAGATTTGAAGTTTGGAACCATGGCAGCGGTGTAGAGATGGCTGGGGGGCAGGGTCACAAGTTTTGCATCTGGCAATAATCCACATGAGAGATGAGGTCCTAAATGAGGGCTGTGGTAGGAGCAGGGATGGAGAGGAGATGCATTTGGGAAGTATTTAAAGGGCACAGTAGTAGGACTTGGTGTTAGACTGGATATAGGGAATGAAAGGGAAAGTGAAATCGAGGATGAGAATATGCAGCAGGAAGAAATTTGGGGGGCAGGATGGAAATGGTAAGTTCAATTTTGAGTATGTTGGGCTCGAGGTGAGTTGTGAGGCATGCGGGTGGGGCTGTCTAACGAGTGGCTGGTTATATACATCTAAAGCTCCAGGAAGATTAGACATGATATTCCGCACTGGGAGTGACTAAGGACGCCAAGCTTTAAATTATAGTGGGAGTCATTGAACTCTGCTATAAAATTACTCTGATGTGGTCATAAGCTGAGGACCAGGAGCAGTTGGAAGCCTGGCACAGCTAGCAGCTGGCTCCTGGCCCCAGGTGCTGGAGGCCAGCGCGGGAGCAGCCCCAGGTGGTGGGCAGCTTTGTCTGCTTCTGTGTTCTTCCTGCCTCCGTGTCAGCTGTCAAATGAACCTTCAGACTGATCCTGATCAGGACTTCAACAGCTGTTACTTTTATGCTGATGATTCTCAAATCTCTAGCTTTTCTTACATAAGCTTCTCTTTGGAATTTTCAGCTGTTATCTGATACCGTGATGAATCTACACCATCACAGAGTAAATTGGCGCCTTTGCTGAATTCCCTACTTCTGTCACGGGAACCACTGTTTTCTCAGGCTTTCAGTCTCCGAATCTCTGAGCCTTCATTCATTTAACAATATTTTTTTTAGTCCCTCCTCTAGTCATTAAGATTGACTCCCCCAGACTCTGCTCTCTCCACCCTCTGGCTTTTTCTACTGCGGTAGTCAGCAATCCTCTGAACACTTACGTGCCTGCACACTTCCTTACTTCAGCTCATGCTTTTGTCTGTTATTCATTCAACCAGGATTGCTCAGCCTTTTTTCATTATCACTCCCCTGAGGAGACATTTTTTTCTAATTGTCTCCTCCGCCCATGAAATTGTAATACCACAGATGTACTGTGTATCTGTTTATGTACTATGACCCTTTGGAGGCACACAAACGATCGTAATATATTTTTTTTACACTCCCCCCAAACCAACTTTTGCCCCCTTGGCAAAATTGCGCCCATTGAGAATACATGCGCAAGCCCATGGCTTCTTACTGTTTTGTGGGCCATAGAGAGTCCTTTGGGAATATGACAAAAGCTATGGTTCCTACCCAAGAAAAATACATATATGCACATATATCCAATATCTGGTAAGCAAAAATTCCAGAAGGTTCATGGATCCCAACCTAAGTATGACTGTGTAAGACTAAATCCCTTAAGAACCCTTAAAGGATCTTGTTCTATTAATCTGTATATCCTGAGAGCATCAAAAAGTGCTTGGCCTATAAAATAATTGTAAAAAGAATAACGGCTAATATTTATCGAACAATTACTATTTGCCAGGTACCGTACTAAGTTTCACATGCATTATCTCAGTTAATCCTCACAACAGTCCAATAGTTTCTGTTATTACCCCCATTTCAAGATCAGGAAACTGATGGTACTTGACGAGCCAAGATCTGTCTGAACTCCAGAGCCAACTGCTTAGTCACGTTATACTGTATTATCTTTACTGAATACATGCTTGTTGAATAAACAAGTGTTTTGTTTCGCTATCTGTTGGCTTTCTGTGTAAGATATCTCCTCTCAACTGGATCATAAGGATTGGAATTTTGGTGCTTCACTTGTTAGCGTCTGTTACTGAAACGTTATGATGTCTTAGAGGTGCTATCATTGACCCTGATTTGTCTCTCTGTATCCTTCTCATGGGGAAACGCTGGTGGCATAGTGGTTAAGAGCTACGGCTGCTAACCAAAAGGTCAGCAGTTCGAATCCACCAGGCGCTCCTTGGAAACCGGATAGGGCAGTTCTACTCTGCCCTGCAGGGTTGCTATGAGTCAGAATCTACTTGATGGCCATGGGGATCCTTCCCATCCTGACAATCTCATGCTTGGACTGGGGGGTGGTAGAAGTGGTGATAAAGTACAAATGAGCGGCTCATGCTGAAGAGTGGGCAGTTTGATGAGTAAGTAGAAGGAAGTTACACCAGCAGGCAGTATAAGGTGGTGGTTTAGAACCCTGGAAAGCTCTGGAAAGAAGCCAGAGACCTACACAGTGCATGACTGTACTCATACATAATGTATGATTCAACTTATATGAAACTAAAAAAAGATTAATATATACTGATAGAAAAGCAGCTCAGTGGCTGCCAGGGGTGAGGGTGTGATTGCAAAGAGGCACAGAGCGACCTTTTGGGACTTCATGCTAATTGAGGTGCTGGTTCCACGGGTATATACATTTGTCCAAGCTCCTGCTGTTGTTCAGGTGCTGTCGAATCAGTTCCAGCTCGTAGCGACAGTGTGAGATTATGGGGAAGGGTATCACATGGCATGAAAAGTCCAGGAAAACTTCTGGAAAAAAAGTGATGTTGTTAGGTGCCATCGAGTCACTTCTGACTCATAGTGACCCTACATACAACAGAATGAAACACTGCCCGGTCCTACACCATCCTCATAGGCATTGTTATGCTTGAGCCCATTGTTGTAGCCACTGTGTCAATCCATCTCATTGAGGGCCTTCCTCTTTTTCACTGACCCTCTACTTTACCAAGCTTGATGTCTTTCTGTAGGGACTGGTCCCTCCTGATAACATGTCCAAAGTATGTGAGACGAGGTCTCACCATCCTTGCTTCTAAGGAGCATTCTGGCTGTACTTCTTCCAAGACAGACTTGTTCGTTCTTCTGGCAGTCCATGGTAAATACAATATTCTTCACCAACACTGTCATTCAAAAACATCAATTCTTCTTCTGTCTTTCTTATTCATTGTCCAGCTTTCGCATGCATATGACGTGATTGAAAACACCATGGCTTGGGTCAGGCACACCTTAGTCCTTGAAGTGACATCTTTGCTTTTTCAAGAGGTTTTTGCAGCAGATTTGCCCAATGCAATGCCATTGTTTGATTTCTTGACTGCTGCTTCCATGGGCATTGATTTGTGGATCCAAGTAAAATGAAATCTTTGACAGCTTCAATTTTTTCTCCGTTTATCAGGATGTTGCTTGTTGGTCCAGTTGTGAGGATTTTTGTTTTCTTTATGTGGAGGTGTAATCCATACTGAAGGCTGTGGTCTTTGATCTTCATCGGTAAGTGCTTCAAGTCCTCTTCACTTTTAGCAAGCAAGGTTGTGTCATCTGCGTAATGCAGCTTGTTATTAAGCCTTCCTCCAATCCTGGTGCCACATTCTTCTTCATATAGTTCAGCTTCTCGGATTATTTGCTCAGCAAACAGATTGAATAAGTATGGTGAAAGGATACAACCTTGACGCACACCTTTCCTGATTTCAAACCATACAGTGTCCCCTTGTTCTATTCAAATGACTGCCTCTTGATCTATGTACAGGTTCCTCATGAGCACAATTAAGTGTTCTGGAATTCCCATTCTTCGTAACATTCTCCATAATTTGTTATGATTCACACAGTCGAATGCCTTTGCATAGTCAATAAAACACAGGTAAACATCTTTCTGGTGTTGTCTGCTTTCAGCCAGGATCCATCGGACATCAGCAATGATTTCCCTCGTTCCACATCCTCTTCTGAATCTGGCTTGAATTTCTGGCAGTTCCCCATCAATGTATTGCTGCAATCGCTTCTGAATGACCTTCAGCAAAACGTTACTTGTGTGTGATATTAACGATATCATCTGATAAGTTTTGCATTCTGTTGGATTACCTTTCTTTGGAATAGGCATAAATATAGATCTCTTCCAGCTGGTTGGCCAGGTAGCTGTCTTTCAAAGATCTTGGCATAGACGAATGAGCAGCACTTCCAGTGCTGCATCTGTTTGTTGAAACATTTCAACTGGTATTCCATCAATTCCTGGAGCCTTGTTTTTTGTCAATGTCTTCAGTGCAGCTTGGACCAATTCCTTCAGTACCGTCGGTTCTTGATCATATGCTACCTCCGGAAATGGCTGAACATCAACCAATTCTTTTTAGTGCAGTGACTCTGTGTATTCCTTCCATCTTCTTTTGATGCTTCCTGCATTGTTCAATATTTTTCCCATAACAAAAAAAAAAAAAAAGCAAACCAAACCCATTGCTGTCAAGTTGATTCTGACGACCCTATAGGACAGAGTAGAACTGCCCCATAGGGTTTCCACGCAGCAGATGGTGGATTCGAACTGCCAACCTTTTGATTAGCAGACTGAGCTCTTAACCACTACACCACCAGGGCTCCGTTATGCCCATAGAATCCTTCAATATTGCAACTTGAGGCTTGATTTTTTTCTTCAGTTCTTTTAGCTTGAGAAATGCCAAGCATGTTCTTCCCTTTTGGTTTTCTAACTCCAGGTCTTTGCACATTTCATTATAATACTTTACTTTGTCGTCTTAAGCCATCCTTTGAAATCTTCTGTTAAGCCCTTTTACTTTATCATTTCTTTCGTTTGCTTTAGTTACTCTATGTTCAAGAGCACATTTCAGATCTCTTCTGACATCCATTTTGGTCTTTTATTTCTTTCCTGTCTTTTTAATGACCTCTTGTTTTCTTTGTGTATGATGTCCTTGATGTCATTCCACAATTCATCTGGTCTTTGGTCATTAGTGTTCATCGCGTCAAATCTATTCTTGAGATGGTCTCTAAATTCAGGTGGAGTATATTCAAGATCGTACTTTGGCTCTTGTGGATTTGTTCTAATTTTCTTCAGCTTCAATTTGAACTTGCATATGAGCAATTGATGGTCTGTTCCGCAGTCGGCCCCTGGCCTTGCTCTGACTGATGATATTGAGATTTTTCCATCATCTCTTTCCACAGATGTAGTTGATTTGATTCCTGTGTATTCCATCCGATGAGGTCCACATGTATAGTCACCATTTATGTTGTTGAAGAAAGGTATTTGCAATGAAGAAGTCTTTGGTCTTGCAAAATTCTATCATATGATCTCCAGTGTTATTTCTATCACTAAGGCCATATTTTCCAACTACTGATCCTTCTTCTTTGTTTCCACCTTTCACATTCTAATCACCAGTAATTATCAATGCATCTTGATTGCATGTTTGATCAATTTCAGACTGCAGAAGTTGTTAAAAATCTTCACTTTCTTCATTTTTGGCCTTAGTGGTTGGTGCATAAATTTGAATAATAGTCATATTAACTGGTTGTCTTTGTAGATATTATCCTGTTACTGACAGCGTTGTACTTCAGGATAGATCTTGAAAAGTTCTTTTTAACAATGAATGCAATGCTATTCTTCAATTTGTCATTCCCGGTATAGTAGACTATATGATTTGTTTGATTCAAAATGGCCAATACCAGTTCATTTCAGCTTGCTAATGCCTAGGAAATTGATGTTTATAAGTTTCATTTCATTTCTGATGATTTCCAATTTTCCCAGATTCATACTTCACACATTCCACGTTCCTATTATTAATGGTTGTTTGCAGCTGTTTCTTCTCATTTTGATTTGTACCACACCAGCAAGTGAAGATCCTGAAAGGCTGACTCTGTCTATGTCATTAAAGTAGACTCAACTTTGAGGAGGCAGCGCTTCCCCAGCTGTATCTTGAGTGCCTTCCAACCTGAGGAACTCATCTTCCAGCACTATATCAGACAATGTTCCTCTGCTATTCATTAGGTTTTCACTGGCTAATTTTTTTTTCAGAAGTAGACTGCCGGGTCCTTCTTCTTATCTGACTTAGTCTGGAAGTTCAGCTGAAATCTGTCCACCGTGGGTGACCCTGCTGGTATTTGAATACCGGTAGCATAGCTTCCAGTATCACAGCAACACCCAAGTCCACCACAGTATGGCAAACTGACAGACACACAGCGGTCCAAACTCATAGTACTGTACAATTAAAATGGATGCATTTAAAAAGAATAAGAGCTCTGGATCTATACTGCCTGGGCTCAAATGCTAGTTTTACCACTTCCAAACTGTGTGATTATATCAAGTTACTTAACCAATCTGAGCCTCAGTTTCATCTTCTGTAAAATGGTGATCATCTCATAGGGTTAAGGCAGAGATTAGATTAATCAATCAATGCAAAGTGGTTAGAACAGTGCCCAAGTCATGGTAAAGGTTCTAAAGATATTAACCATCATTACTATATACCCATTTATTACCTCTTGGGCCATGGTCTTATTTTCCCCAACCAATATAAACTATTTGTGGAGAATAGCTGACTTTGGGGGATAGGAACAAGGCTAGACTAAACAATAGGGCAACCCTCAGCAGACAATTAATTTATATTCTTTCAAACAGATATCCTTTAGCTATTCGTTCAACATTTATCTTGAGTGGGGGTAAGAAGAAATTCATTACATGTACTCAAGGTAATATTTTAACTTCTTTGGAATAATTATTCATTAAATGTTTAAGAGCATGGACACTGGGGATATAGCAGGAAATATACCAGACAAGGTCCTTGCTGCCTTAGAATTGGCCATCTGACAGGAGAAGACAAAAAATAAAAAAAATTAGATAGGGATATGTTGTAAGGAAAAGAAAATAAGGCAGAGTGATAAGATGGTGACAGGGGTGGAGGCGGCTCTTTTAGATAGGGTGGTCTGAGGAGGTGATTTTTGAATAAAGGCCTGGATGATAAGGCAAAGATCTGGGAGAAGGGCATTCCAGGCAACAGGAGCACCAGCACCGAGCCCCTCTGATGGGTGTGCACTTGGCAGGTTGGAGGCACAGCAGGGAGACCAGTGAGGCTGGAGCAAAGTTGAAGGCAGGGAGAGTGGTGGGGACGGAGTTGGAAAGGCATGCAGGGACCGGATTACATGGGGCCTTTTAGGCCTTGGTAAGGAGCTTGGATTTAATTCTTAGTATACTGGGAAGCCCTTAGTATAATGGGAGTCCCTGGGTGGCGTAAACAGAGGCACCTCGGTCACCATGAGTCGGAATCTATTTGATGGCAACTGATATGGTTTTTGATTTTATAACGGGAAGCTATTGGAAGATTTGAAGTAAGGGGAGTGATAAGATCTGATTAAAACTTTTTTTTTTAAATTGTGGTATAACATGTATACAGAAAAAAAAACACTGATATTACGTGGATTTTTTACATATTATATATGTATACACCTGTGTAACCACCATCCAGATCAAGATATAGCACACTTCTAGCACCCGGAAGGCTCCTTCGTGCCCCTTCACAATCAATATCCACCTACCAGAGGTAATCACTATTTTCTCTATTACTGTGGACCAGTTTGCTTTTTCTTGAGCCTCATATACATGGAATCATCCAGTATATACTCTTTTTGGTCTGGTTTCTTTTGTTTAATATTTTTTTTGTGAGAACTTTTCATGTTGCATATAGCAGTAGTTCATTCTTCTAAAAATTGGCTATATACCCCGTGCTACTGGCATGAATTAGAAAAACAGAAAATAACAAATGTTGGAGAGGCTGTGGGGAGATCAGAACTCTTAAGCACAGCTGGTGGGAACGCAAAATGGTACAACCATTTCGGAAAACGATATGGCGCTTCCCTAAAAAGCTAGAAATAGAAATATCATATGATCCAGCAATTCCACTCCTAGGAATATATCCTAGAGAAATAAGAGCCATCACACAAATAGACATACGCACATTCATGTGCACTGCAGCATTATTCACAATAGCAAAAAGATGGAAACAACCTAAGTGTCCATCAACACAAGAATGGATAAACTATGGTACATACACACAATGGAATACTATGTAAGATAAAGAACAATGACGAATCAGCGAAATATCTCACAACATGGATGAATCTGGAGGGCATTACGCTGTGTAAAATAAGTCAATCACAACAGATCAAAATATTGTATGAGACCACTATTAGAAAAACTCGTGAAAAGGTTTACACACAAAAAGAAACAATCTTTGATGGTTACGAGGGAGAGGAGGGGTAAGGAGGAAAAAACACTAAATAGACAATAGGCAAGTGGTAACTTTGGTGAAGGGTAAAACAGTACACAATACTGGGGAAGCCAGCACTACTTGACCAAGGCAAGGTCATGGAAGCTCCATAGACACATCCAAACTCCATGACGGACCAAATTGCCAGGCTGAGGGCTGTGGGGACCATGGTCTTGGGGAACATCTAGCTCAATTGGCATAACACAGTTTATAAAGAAAATGTTCTCCATCCTACTTTGGTGAGTAGCGTCTGGGTTCTTAAAAGCTTGTGAGCGGCCATCTAAGATACTCCACTGGTCTCACCCCATCTGGAGCAAGGGAGAATGAAGAAAACTAAAGACACAAGGGAAAGATTAGTCCAAAGGTCTAGTGGACCACAACTACCACAGCCTCCACTAGACTGAGTCCGGCACTATTAATTGGTGCCTGGCTACTGCCACTGACTGCTCTGATAGGGATCACAATAAAGGGTCCCAGACAGAGCTGGAGAAAAATGTAGAACAAAACTCTAACTCAAAAAAAAAAAAAAAAAAAAAACTCCAGACTTATTGGTCTGATAGAGACTGGAGAAACCCTGAGAGTATGGCCCCGAACACTCTCTTGGCTCAGTACTGAAGTCACTCCTGAGGTTCACCCTTCAGCCAAAGATTAGATAGGCCCATAAAACAAAACAAGACTAAAGGGACAACGAGACACAAGCCGAGGGGCAAGGACAAGAAGGCAGGAAGGGACAGGAAAGCTGGTAATGGGGACCCAAGGTTGAGAAGGGGAGAGTGTTGACACGTCAGGGGTTGGCAACTGATGTCATAAAACAATATGTGTATTAGTTGTTCAATGAGAAGCTAGTTTGCTCTGTAAACATTCACCTAAATTACAACAACCGCAACAAAAAAGAAAGACCAGACTTACTGGTCCGACAGAGACTGGAGAAATCTCGAGAGTGTGGTCCCCAGACGCCCTTTTAACTCACTACTGAAGTCACTCCTGAGGTTCACGCTTCAGCCAAAGATTAGACAGGCCCATGAAACAAAATGGGACTAAAGGGGCACACCAGCCCAGGGGCAAGGACAAGAAGGCAGGAGGGGACAGGAAAGCTGGTAAAGAGGAACCCAAGGTTAAGAAGGGGAGAGTCTTGACATGTCGTGGGGTTGGCAATCAATGTCACAAAACAATATGTGTATTAATTGTTTAATGAGAAATTAATTTGCTCTATAAACCCTCATCTAAAGCACAAGGAAAAAATTGCTATATAGTATTCCCTTATATGAATATTCCACAATTTGTTTATCTAAGTTTAACCTTTCTCTGGCTGATAGACATTTGAGGTTTTTGAATATTATGAATAAAGCTGCTATGAAAATACTCGTACTTGTGTTTTTTGTGGAACATATGTACTCACTTCTCTTGAGTATATACATGGGAGTAAATTTGGTGGGTCAGATCTGGTTTGTTTTTAAAAGATCACCCTACCCTGACTGCTGAGCATAACGGATCGTAGGGGAATAAGATTGGAAGCAGGGAAACCAGTTACGAGGCTGTTGCAGTAGCTAAGGAGACAGATGATGGTGGCTTATACCAGGATGACAGTGGTGGGGCTGATGAGAAATGGTAGATTCAAAATTCTTTGAAAGTAGGGCTGACAAGACTTAGGGATACAGGGATGAGAGAAAGAGAGGATAACTCCATGGTTTTTGGCCTGAATATCTTGGTGAAGAGACAAGAAAGACCTGGATCAGAAGTTTGTTTTGAGATCTGTTGAGTTTGAGATGCTTATTAGGTATCCAAGAGGCGATGATGAATAGGCAGATGGAGATCTTGAAATTGGAGCTTGGTGGAAAGGTCTGGACTGGAGATATCAATGTGGGAATCATCAGCACATAGATGATATTGAAGTCATGGGACTGCCTGAGATGACCAAGGAGAAGAGTCTAGGTTAAAGGGAAGAAGGATTGTGCCCCCAGAACTCCAACATTAATGGACCCAGCAAAGGAGATTGGGAAAGAGTGGGCCGTGAGGCGCATGCGGCAGTGACAGCTGGAGAAAGCAATGAAGTCATCCCTTAGAATGTAAAAGAAAAATATATATAAGGTTTCCCTCTAAGAGTGTAAGATTTCTATTTTAGCAAGAAATGGTTCAGTGTAGAGTATGCAAAGTCACCTTAAAGAGAAGAAATGGCTTCCTGCCAGCAGGACTGGCTATAACCTAATTGAAAACATTAACATATTTAAATAAAGAACGTGTTAACCCGAAGAGAGGTCAGCAGTGAAAACCCAGTAAAGGGAGAGTCCCTACGGCCCACGTGGGCAGAGGCTGGCCGTTCCAAGTAGCATCCTGGAAAGAGTGCTTTAGCCAAGCGATTTAGTTCAGGAGCATTGGCAAGGCTGCCCACAGCATAGAGATGGGGGCAGAGAATTGCAGCCAAGAGGAGAGCTTTCTGGTCCCACTGGCATGATTCCTTATTGAGCATGGCCAGATACCATTAAAGATACAACTCCTCCCGTTCAGTCATATTATTGTGCATTTATATGTTCATATTATGAGTCTGATTTGGTTTCAGGAAGAGAATGTGCTGGACATGGAGACATAAGTTATCAATCTGACAGTTACATTTCTCATAGTAAATGAATATTTTTGTATATGGCTTTATATTTCAATAAATTTTGAACTTGGTTGGTACAAACAAGTATTTCCAAGATCTAGCTTTGGAGACTACAAAGCCCAGAGCCATACCTGTCAGTGGTAAATTCAACACTGAAAATGTTACCGTGAGGCTTCTTGGGACACAGCCTGCCAGCCTTTGCCATGTAACATTATCCCAGCATTCTGAAGCCTCCACATTTTGTAAAGCAGAATCACACCCTATTAGATCTGAAAGGGACCTGATGCAGTTTAGCCTTCTCCTTTCCAGATGAAGAAACTGAGGTCCAGAGAGGCAGAGAACTTGACCAAGAGCCCATAGCTTGGCAGGAGTGAGAACCGAGGTCAGAAACCCAGGTCAGTGCTCTGTCCAAAATATTCCACCTGGAATGGGATGGACCCATTCAGTATGGCCAACCATCCCCAAATCACCACCTACCCCCTGACTTGTGGAGTGAGGATAGTCCCCAAGTGTGATATCTTGTATCTGTGAGCCCATGTCGTTGGTATAGGGCAAAAGAAAGAACTGAAATCAGTACACTCCTTCCTGCTCTAGAAGTGTGTGTGTGTGTGTGTGTGTTTGTGTGGCTGAGGGTAGGAAAAGAAAAGGCGGAAAGGGTATGGGGGGATCCCTTTTTGAGTCACTAGAGCAAATGAACAAAAGGGGAGCTGTCTAGTCAGGCCTGTAAAACCCTCTCAGCTTCAATACTCACCTCTGCTGCCACCAACTGAACAGAGGAGGATGAGGAGTTCTTCACTGTAAACCAACAATCTGGACTGTTTCTTGAGGAAAGAGATGGCAGGGACCCAGAAGTCTCTGCCTCTGGCAGCTGACGATAGAAATCACACCGTGTTATCCTTGCCTTCTCTAAACAGCCAAGCAAACTTGGAGTCTGAGCGCTCAGGGTTTGGGAGAGGGTTGTGGGAAAGGAGCTTGGCTGGAGCAGCGGAGAAGGGAAAGGGAGGTGTTTTGAAGGCAGTGAAAGCCCCTGAACTCTGTGGTTTTTGCCATAGTGGGGCCGGGGCGCTAAGAAAGGGGCTGCCCCATCCACCGTCTCCCTTTCTGCCTTCACACTGGACTTCTTGGCACCACTGTTGCCGTCTTTCATCTTTTACTAGGAAGGGGCTGGGTGAAGGCTGTGAGTCATCTCAGCTGCCCCTGTGACAAGCTCCTCTAGCCCGTTCATCATGTCTTCCCGGTGCCAGGAGTCCCTCCCCATTCTCTTTTCTTCCGCGCCCCCCACCCCCCAACAATGGTCTCTCCCGAAGCTCAGTGGCGCTGAGAGGGGGGGAGGCGGGGCCGAGTGTGTGTGTGGGGGGGCAGGTCTGCATTGCCACTTCCCCGGGGTACCCGGAGCAGTCGCCGCTGCCGCCTCAGCCCCGCTGCCGGGACCCCCGCCCTCACCTGGGCTTCCCTTACCCGGGGGACCCAGCCAGGTGAGACCCCTCTGTTTCTCACCTCCACCCCGCCCCTGGCAGAAGCATCCTTCCTTGCCTTGCCTTGCAGCCATATTATCCTCCGATGCTTCGCTTATGGGGAGGGTGACCGACCCGCTTCTAGGGGTGAGGAGGGTTGGTAGTGGTTTGGGGACGGAGATTTATTTTGCTGTGGATATATATATGTATATACATATATGTATATATACACGTATGTATGCAGTTTTTTGCATGCGAAGGAAGGGGGAGGAGGGATGATTTTCTCTGCCTTACCCAAGTCCCCACTACCCTCCTCAGGGTGGGGGTTGTTAGGTAGGATAGGGCTCCCTCCAACTCCAACCCCCTCCTCACCTTGGCGTCCCCCCGCCCCCGCCTGGATGAATGATAAATGACCTTGGTCGAGGCCAGAGAATGGATGCTGCCTTAGTATGCTCGCTTGGACTTGGGGGGGAGGCAGTGAGGGAAGGGTAGGTGAAGGAGAGAGCGGAGAGCAAAGACGAATGGCAATACTGGGGGGATAGAGACGGTGGACCAGCAGGGCTGGGGGCGCGGATGGCGGAGTTGTTGGGGTCGGGGGAGGGGGTGCCGAGTGATGCTGGGGACCTGTCCAGCAGCAGGACCACGGAAGGGGGCGCTCAGAGAAGCGATTTAGTAAATTCTAGGGGCTTTTCTCTTATACTGGAGCAGAGGCGAGATGGGGGGGCATCACAAATTCTCTTAGGGGAGGTCCCTACGCCTGTGCGTGCGGAGGTCTCTCCCTGCGTCCCTGTCTCCTCATATTCCTCCCTGTACCTTCTCAGCTGACCCCTTCTTTCTTTTCCTCAGAACTGTGGATGCTCCCATTTCCCTAACCCTGGGGAAGGATGTGGGGACGTGGCACAGCCTTGGCGGCCCTGGGGTGGGGGCTTAGGCTCCATCACCCAGCTGTAATACGGAGGGGCGCTCTCACATCTCCTCTATTCCGCCACCACTCAGTCCCCACCCCGAGGAGATTTTGATAAGTGACTGCTTCTCCATGACCTTGTCACCTGGGCGAGGGTGGACTGGGAATCAGGGTGGTTCCCAAAGTCAGGGCTTCAGTGAGGGGGAGGGTCTTCTGAACTCTGCGCTTACCCAGGACTGGGTGAGTGGTCCCGAAAGGAAGCTCAGGAGTCCGCCGCCCCTCTCCACCCCCTGCAGAGTCTCTCCTGGACTCATTTTTCCGGTCAGGTGAAGCCAGACGGCCTTAAAGGGCCACGTAACCCTGAATGTTGTCTCCTTTAACCTCCGCCTCTCCAAATCTTGTCTCTCTCCCGCAGGCTTAGCCACCCTGGGCTGCTTTGGGGCTAAAAATAGCATTACTTCCTCACCAGCTCGAGAAATTTGTCTTCTTTCTCTCCCTTCTGACCTCCTGGGCTTGTCCGCCCTGGGGGAGCTGTCTGCTGAGCCATCATATCCTGCTGTGGCTCTGGAGGCCTCCTCTCCCCAACATGTCCTCTCAGGGGTACATACACAGGGTATGGCTCCTGTCGGGCCCGTCTGCCTCCCTTCAGGGTTTTGGTTGGAGAAGAATGGAAGTAGAAAGGAGAGGAAAGCAAATTGTCAGGCACTGAGGGGGTTCCACAGTTCCTCTGTTTCGTGGGGGATTATTTGGGCCTTGAACCATGAAGAAAAGAAGGAGGCGTAGGGGTCACTGCTTCTGGTCACCATGGTCCGTTGCCCACATCCATCCCGAGGGGGCAAGACTTTGCTTGCCTGTGCCCTTCTGAAACATATAGCGCTACCTTCTCTCTGCTACCAGAGCTACTCTGTGTGTGTGTGTGTGAGTGTGTGTGTGTGTGTGTGTGTGAGTGTGTGTGTGAAGTGTATGTGACACATTTAATGAAGGGCCCTGGATGGGTGGGAGCAGAAGGAAGCAGGATATTTTTAGGGCAATAATCTCTGATCAGAATCTAGTCTTGCTTCCTCTGCCTCTGCGGAGGAAGGGGGTTCTCCTATGCTCCCCTCTTCATTCTACACCAGCCTCCTACGCAATGCGGTATTTGTGGACTCCTTTTCCTTTGACTCCTGGAGGAGAAGCAGAGAGGATTTGGAGGGATTAAGAAGGGAGGGCCTGGAGGAATGAGGTACAACTACAGACCTTGGACCCTCTCGTTGGAAACCTGTGGGTTTGATCAGTCATTTCCATTCCCACCCCAACCAGTGAAAGGAGGCCCATGGATGATGTGCTGAAGGAATATGGCAGCCGTCAGTTATCAGCTTGTCCTCAGCTTTTGATCTGCCCTCTTCTGTATTCTGCTCAGGTTCCGGGTCTCCATTTTCTGGACCTCCCCTTATTTGTCTGGAGGGGGATAACATGGGCCCAGCACTTGAATTAATTTGAACACAGGCAGAGGGGTCTGGAGACTCTCCGTTTTGGAGTAATATTGGGCAACAGCATTCTAGTATGACCACTTGCTGTGCCTTGCTGTTTCCTGCTTCCTTCACGCCTTTCAGTCTAATAGAAAGGAATGAAACTGACATTTATAGAATATCTACTGTGAGATTAAATCCTCACACCAACTCTGGGAAATAGAGTATTATTCCAATTTAAATATAAGGACACTGACGCTTAGGGAGGTTAAATAACGTGCCCAAGATCAGTTAGTAAGTGGCGGAGCTGGGATTTCAACTTAGGTCATTTGTCATGGGCTCTGCACTGAACTCACCTTCTAGCTAGTCTACCTTTCTGCTGCTCCCCCTAAAGAGCACCCAGAGATGACTTCTGTTTGGGGGCCTCATCAGGGAGTGTACTCATCTCACTATATTACTGTCACCATGAAGAGTAATAGCTAATATCTATTGATCATTTTTTATGTGCTGGTACTATAAGGACCTTATCCACATTGTCTCATTTAATCCTTACTTTCCCCTTTTCAAATAAGAGGAAACTGAGGAGCGGACGGTCAGAAACATGCCCAAAGTCACTCAGCCAGTCAGTGCTGAAGCAGGAGGTCAAGCCCAGACCTGCCTGACTCTGCAAGGTGAGCTGATTCACCAGGCTGTGTTGGGAGGGAGCCCCTTCTTGTGGGGCCCATCATCGTGAAGCCTGGTGAAAGGACTGTGGAAGTCCACCTGCAGATGCCGCCAGTGACTGAAGGCAACAGGATGGAGGACTCGGTCCTCCTTCTACACATTCACCCCAAGCTCCACCCCTAGTCAGGAACCAGGCAAGAGTAAGGAATTCTAGTTTCATCTATTTCCTGTTTTGCTTTTTGTAGGTTGGCACTAAAGCAAGGGGCCTGAACTTGATGTGGGGCAGGGTGTCTGGAGAAGGGCTCTGGGTAGGTGGACCAGGACTCCTGAGCAGGTCCCATGGGTCTGGTCTCTATAGTGACTGTCACCACTTTAGGATTCACAGCTTCCTTTTTCTCCCTCTTATTTTTTTCTAGGTCTCTAGAGGCTTCTGGAAGAGAAGTGGGCAGCCCTTCCCAAGTTATCCTGGCTCCTCAGCTTAGCCCCACCAACCTGGCTTCCCCTTCCCTTCCTTTCCCCCACTACCCCTCTCTCTTACCCACCCACCCAGCTGAACTAGGTGAAGGCCAAGGCTCCTCTCCCTCCTTCTTGCTCCCCTTAGATGCTCACTGACCAGGTCCTATTTCCTTTTATTCTGTACCCAGAGATACTCGAGCACACTTCCTCTACATAGCTGTGGGGAAGGGTCCTCCTGACTCCGCAAGTTCTTGAGCAAAAAGCTGAAGAAGGAGCAAGGGGTGGGGGTGATCTGGTGAACTGCCCCCAAAGCCCCATCATGGAAGAGAGCTTCCGAGACCGGGCAGCTTTCATCCGTGGGGCCAAGGACATCGCCAAGGAAGTCAAGAAGCATGCAGCCAAGAAGGTGGTGAAGGGCCTGGACAGAGTCCAGGACGAATATTCCCGCAGATCCTACTCCCGCTTTACAGAGGATGATGATGATGATGACTACCCTGCCCCCGCTGATGGCTATTACCGTGGGGAAGTGACCCAGGACGAGGAGGAAGGTGGTGCATCCAGCGATGCCACTGAGGGCCATGATGAGGATGATGAGATCTACGAGGGGGAGTATCAGGGCATCCCCCGGGCAGAGTCTGGGGGCAAAGGCGAGCGGATGGCAGATGGGGCACCCCTGGCTGGAGTGAGGGGGGGCTTGGGTGAGGGGGAGGGCCCCCCTGGAGCCCGGGGGGAGGCACAGCTGCGGAAAGAGAGGGAAGAACTGGCCCAGCAGTACGAGGCCATCCTACGGGAGTGTGGCCACGGCCGCTTCCAGTGGACACTCTATTTCGTGCTTGGTCTGGCGCTGATGGCTGACGGTGTCGAGGTCTTCGTGGTGGGCTTCGTGCTGCCCAGTGCTGAGAAGGATATGTGCCTGTCTGACTCCAACAAGGGCATGCTGGGTGAGACACACTGGAAGGCACTCCAGCCCTGTCCTTCCCCAAACTCTGGACACACCCTTCCTCCTGAGAACTGCCCCTGTCCTCTCACTGCTGGGCTCCTTAGGACCCTGTTCCCAAGATGTCCCCAAAGGGCTCAAGGTTCCCTCCAATACTGTTCCCTCACATATACCTTCCTCTAAGGGTTGGGTCATAGTTAGGTTGTGTGTGAAAGGGGTCTGGGGAGGGCAGCTGGGCTGGGGCTTGGAATGATGGTTGGGTGGTGGTCTGCTTAGTTAGTTCCCCAGGAGGTGGCCATGGTGGGATGGACCACCATTTAATGTTTCTTCATAGCCTTCGCCCTTATTATCCTATTCCCTTTCCTTCACTACGGGAATAAGAAGTCAGCATTCTCATGCCCTGGGAGGGTCAGTCTAGAGTGGGGAAGAATCCTAGGTTTTCAGCCAGAGAAGCTGGATACACTTGCTCTCACTCCAGCCTTGGGAGTGTCCAGGGGCCAGGGAGTGGTCTCTGATGGCCGTTTCTGATGGGGACCCTGAAGGAGGAAACTCCAGCTCACTGAGAAAGGATCTAGGCTTGATCTGCTGGAGCTTGGCTTGGGTGTGGATAAAATGCAGCATCTAGAGTTGATGATCAATTTCAACTCTGATTTTATGAAGGAATTAGGAAATGGGGGAGTTTGAGGACCAGAAGTATTGGGACCAGAAGAAGTGAAGGATGGATTTTGTGGGGAACTTATTGACAGGTCCTGGGAGGACCGAGGGGATTGGAGTTCTTTCCCTAAGAACACAGAGTGACCTCCTGCTGCTTTGCATCAAGGAGGGGAGGATAGAGAGGACTCTGGGAGGGCCTGGGAATCTAGGCAGATTCACTCCTCAGTCCAGGCCAGCTGGGGGTAGGGGTGTCTTGTGTGTGTGCAAAAGAGAGAGACAGAGCGAGACAAAGAGAGAGACAGAGGACAAGAGGCGTTTTGGGTTCTGGGGTTCTCCTATACCTTCATTCCTATCTTTGAACCCCTGGCCTGCAGAGATGGCCTTCCGTCTTCGCTCATACCATCCAACCTCTCACTTACTGTCATCTCTGGATACTTAGCTTCTAGAAGTCCTTCAGATCCTTGATCCACTCTGCTGCTGTTTCAGCTCATGGAATGCTCAGCAAGAGGGAGAATTGAGGTGTTGTGCTCATACCCCTTCTGCCTGTGCTTTCCTCCTTCCAGGCCTCATCGTCTACCTGGGCATGATGGTGGGAGCCTTCCTCTGGGGGGGTCTGGCTGACCGGCTGGGTCGGAGACAGTGTCTACTCATTTCACTCTCAGTCAACAGCGTCTTCGCCTTTTTCTCATCCTTCGTCCAGGGTTATGGCACTTTCCTCTTCTGCCGCCTCCTTTCTGGTGTTGGGTGAGTGATCGCCTCCTAAGCCTCTTGAGGGCAGGACTGTGTCTTGGTCACCGGTATGTCTCTAGGTGCACAAAATATACCTTAAATATGTGTGAGTTGAATGAATGAATTCCTTTCTTCTTTCCACCGTCTTCAGCCCAGCGTCCCCCGTCCAGAACCTGTCTGCTCCCTGTCCCGAAGGTCCCTTCCTGAGTTCCCCACCCCACCCTATAGTCCTATTTCTTAGCTTGCCTCCATGAAGAGGGCCTAGTGGGTCTCAGCCTCACCCCAGGCTGCTGTGGATGCTAGAGTTATTCCCTTCCCAGTCTACATATTTCCTGCGTTTGACAACAGACCTTCCTATTACCCACATCTGCCAGAACTCTGAAGCCTTGACCCACCCCGCCCCTACATTTCTTCAGTCACCTGCATACACTCCCACTCTGAATTGTCTCCAAGCTCTTTCTGGGCCTGCTCCTAGATCACCCTCCCTCAGACTCCTTTGCCATTCTTTTTTTCTCTGGGGATTTTTTTCTCTCTTCTCTAATTATTTTCCTTCCCTTTCAACTCTGTAGCCATCTTCAGGATTTAATGTTTGTTCTTTCCTTTTCCCTGAAACCTGCCTGCCTATTTCCTGTGGTGCCAAGGATGGGTGCTTGATGATAGGTGGGGAGGGGAGAGAGGAGTTTGTAGGGTGCTGTGTGAGAAAGACTCTTTTAAAAGCTCTGGAAGATAGAAGTTGCTTGGGATCCAGAGCACTGGGGCAGGGGATCAGGAATATGGCCACTATCTAATGCTGAATTCTTACAATGCCCTCCAGGATTGGAGGGTCCATCCCCATTGTCTTCTCCTATTTCTCGGAGTTCCTGGCACAGGAGAAGCGTGGGGAGCACTTGAGCTGGCTCTGCATGTTTTGGATGATTGGTGGCGTGTACGCAGCTGCTATGGCCTGGGCCATCATCCCCCACTATGGTGAGCAGCCCCCAAGGAATCCACCCCAGACTCTTTCCTTCTTCTCCTGTGGTGGGCTCTCTGCCAACGGCTGTGACTCTGTCCCTGCCAGGGTGGAGTTTTCAGATGGGTTCTGCTTACCAGTTCCACAGCTGGAGGGTCTTTGTCCTCGTCTGCGCCTTTCCATCTCTGTTTGCCATTGGGGCTCTGACCACGCAGCCTGAAAGCCCCCGCTTCTTCCTGGAGGTGAATGGGGCTGGGGCTGGGCCGAGGTGGGGAGTAGCAGGGGCTCCTGTGTTCAAACACCCTTTGAGGGTTTGATTTGATCTTGTGTGGCTGCCTGCCTTTCTCACACGGTCCTTACTCTAAGGGACTTTGGTTTGCTTCCTTTGTCTTGGATTTTATCTGCAGAGGGGTTCTGTGGGTGGAGAAACCAGGGAACCTGCTCAACTATGGCAGCTTAAGATTTTGTAGGCAGGGGCACTGGCCCAGGCCCTGACTTTACAGCTCCAAAGGAAGTCCCATCCTCTGCCCCTTCCCCCTCCAACTGTATGTGGTCCGGCAGGGTTAGGATGCTGCCCCTTCCCCTTGGACTACATACTTGCCTTTCATTTCCCTTGTCTTCAGTTTTCTCTCTCCATTGCACCAGAGGATCCCTAGGACCTGTGCTTGTATTTGTCCCGTGGTCTCAACCCCACTCTCACCCAAGTCTGATTATGTCTTGCTTTCGATGCATGTGCCTAGAGATCAGGGACTGGTAGTGGGTTGGGGGCCTTTCTGGATTCACTAACCCTGGGTCCGGGAGGGGCTGACCTGGATATGGGCGTTGTGTCTGTGGCTTTAGAATGGGAAGCATGATGAAGCCTGGATGGTGCTGAAGCAAGTCCATGACACCAACATGCGAGCCAAGGGGCATCCTGAGCGAGTGTTCTCAGTAAGCCACAGCCCTTCCAACTCACACCTCCAAGCCCCTGCAGCCCCAGACTCCCTCCACCTGTCCCCTCTCTAGACGTCCACCCTCCCCCGCCCCCACCTTCCTAGATGTCTTGACCACATTCTTCCTCAATGGGACCTTCTGCCTCTCATTTTGCTACTGCGTGAAAACTGAGGCATCTGAGAGGGGTTGGCAAGTACAGATGGTGTGACTGCTGGCTCGTTCTCTTGACCCTAGGTAACCCACATTAAGACAATTCGTCAGGAGGACGAGTTGATTGAGATCCAGTCAGACACAGGGACCTGGTACCAGCGCTGGGGAGTCCGGGCCTTAAGTCTAGGGGGGCAGGTAATGAGGAATTGGATAACGGAGAGGAAGTAGTGAAGGAGGTGGAGAGAAGGGAGTGGGAGGGTTGAAGAGGACGGCGGGGTGTGATGTGTGAACTGGAGGGAGGTGGTGAGGGAGCAGAAAGGGGACCTGTGGGTGCTGCAAACAAGTACAGTCATGGCCTAACGTTATTCCATCCCGCCTAGGTTTGGGGGAATTTCCTCTCCTGTTTTGGTCCAGAATACAGGCGCATCACCCTGATGATGATGGGTGTGTGGTTCACCATGTCATTCAGGTGAGGGGCTAGGTGGGATTGGTGGCATGTGGTGGTTGTGGTGGTATGGGGTTTGGGAGAGAGGTGGAGAAAATGGAAATGAAGGGGAAGAATAACAAGGGGAGGTCTGTTCCTGTCGCCTCTGAGCCTCCATCCTACCTCTCCACTTCATTCATTTATTCAACAAACGTGTGTTCTAGGCTGACCAGTATTAAGTGCTGGGATGAAACAGACATGGTCCCAGTCCTCATGGAGTTTACATCTTGGTCAGGAAGCTAGACAAAACTAGCTATGAAGAAGTGTGATAAGTGTCACGATGGGGGGAGTACCAAGTGCTGTGGAGCACATAGGGGGGTCCCGTTCCAGGCTTGGGGGTGGGGCTCTGAGTCCTGAAGGATGAACGAGAGTTAGACAGGCCAAGGGTAGAATGGGGGAAGAGTGTTTCAGGCAGAGGGAAAGCAAATACCTGAGAGGGAAGCAAGAGTATGGTGGGTGAGTAAGCAGAATCTGAAGTTCACCAGAACCACAGCAGTTGGGAGGAAAGAGTGGTGAGAGGTGAGGCTGCAGGAGCAAGGTCATGACTGGGCTGACGACTTCATTTGCCCTCACCCGGGACTGCCTGGTTGTAATCCCTGAACGTCATCTGATTCCATCGCCCTTGACTCTTTAGCTACTATGGCCTGACCGTCTGGTTTCCCGACATGATCCGCCACCTCCAGGCAGTGGACTACGCAGCCCGCACGAAAGTGTTCGCTGGGGAGCATGTAGAGCATGTGACTTTTAACTTCACACTGGAGAACCAGATCCACCGAGGCGGGCAGTACTTCAATGACAAGTATGTGGGGACTTTAATCTCCACTCCTCCCATGTCTCTTGTACCCTTGTCTCTTTTGTGAGTCTAGGGGTTTAAGACAAGGCTCTTTGGGGAAAATCCCTGTGGTTTCTCCTCAGTGTCACGGTTCCCATTACTTCACTACGGGAATGAGGGAGGGAGGAGGGTCTGAGGATGAGGGGAGGTAGCTCTCATCTTCCTGGCCTTACAGGTTCATTGGGCTGCGTCTGAAGTCAGTGTCCTTTGAGGATTCCCTATTTGAGGAGTGTTATTTCGAGGATGTCACATCCAGCAATACGTTCTTCCGGAACTGTACATTCATCAACACCGTGTTCTATAACACTGGTAAGACGGGGTGGCTGGTGGGTGTCAGGTGGAAGGGCTGGGTGGCCCTTGAGGAGGGAGAGAAGGATCTTTTTCATTTACTAGCTCAGGGTTTTCAGACTTACATCTCTGGACCCCTGGGGGAAGGTGACATAGGGGACTATTAGCTACCACCAATAATTCTGAAAATCTCGTGGAAGTTGAACATTTTCCTGTAATAATCAGAGTATCTGACATAAACATCAAATTTCTTTGCCTTTGGCTGGAATTACAACAACTCTGTGTGGTAATATTAACACCCGTTTGAAGAGGGCAAAAATCTTCAAAACCGTGTCCTTGGGAAAAAGAAAAACAATAAGTAAAAGAGGTATTTGTTGGGGTAAAGTTGGGAATCATTGCATTAATCCATTTAACAGTGATTCGCAAACCACGTGCACATGAAGTGCTGGTTTTGTGAGTTACACGGAGGTTTCCCACCTTTAAGCGGAGTACTAGGCGAGCTTTTCCCACCCCGCAGGAAAAAATAATAGACAGGACATTTAAAATTATTTTAAATATTTTTCTCACAAATATTTCCTAAGCCCATGGCACCTACCACCACCAGCAGTCTGCTAGGGTGGACAACAGGGATAACTAGGAAGCACCTGTTAATGGAACACCTGGAAACAGTCACACTGTGTCATCTGCTAGACGACAGTCATTTTCTACTGTAAATAGTCCTAGTTCCCATGGTGCTATTATTTGATGCTTTGCAATGACTGCCCTGAGTGATTTTGGGAGCCCCCACCGCTACACCCCACAAAGGCAGAGCCCTGACTGTAAGCAGTAACTGCCTCCCTCTCGCCTTTGCTATGACCGCCTGCCTCGGCCTCACCCCAGACCTCTTTGAGTACAAGTTTGTGAACAGCCGTCTGGTGAACAGCACGTTCCTGCACAACAAGGAGGGCTGCCCGCTGGACGTCACAGGGACGGGTGAAGGGGCCTACATGGTGTACTTCGTCAGCTTCTTGGGGACGCTGGCTGTGCTTCCCGGGAACATCGTGTCTGCCCTGCTCATGGACAAGATCGGCAGACTGCGCATGCTCGGTAAGGGGATGGGGGAGAGGCTGCAGGGTGGTGGGACAGGGCTGATTGGGGGCCTGAGAGTGGGGGAAGGCTGTCAGCAGGCTTCTCACCTTGGGCTGTGGGAGGACTTGGCTGGAGAAGTTTCTCTCTCTCTCTCATCTTCTCCTTAGGGGGTGGCTGTAGGATGGGGCGGGGCTTGGCACAGAAACTCCTGGGGGGTGGGGGGTGGGGGATAGGCAGAATAGCAAGTGGTTAAGGGCACAGGCTTTGCTATCCTGGGTTTTGAATCTCAGCTCCACCACTTACCAGCTGACCTTGGGGAAGTTGTTTAACCTACGTGGAGCCTCAGTTGTTTGATTTGCAAAACGGGGATGATAATGTTGTTACTGTGGTGTGCCAGCCAGTCGATTCCGACTCATAGTGACCCTGTAAGACAGAGTAGAACTGCCCCATAGGGTTTCCAAGGAGCAGCTGGTGGATTCGAATTGCCGACCTTTTGGTTAGCAGCCGAGCTCCTAACCACTGCACCACCAGGGCTCCCTTGTAGGGTTGAGGTGTTAAATCAATGCATATAAAATATCAAGTTGCTTGGCCCACAGCTGGCATTGAATAAATGGCTGTAATGTTACTAATAAAATTATAAGGGAGGCTGAGGATGAGTGAAAAGCTTTCCTTCTGGGTACCTTGGGAAAAAGAGAGTGTCATCCTGGGCTGCCCTCAAAGCCAGCTGATGGGACGGTGGGTGGTGGACAGGTTTCCTCGTGGCCAGCTCATGCTGCTCGCTCCTCTCCCGGCTCCAGCTGGCTCCAGCGTGATGTCCTGCGTCTCCTGCTTCTTCCTGTCTTTTGGGAACAGCGAGTCAGCCATGATTGCTCTGCTCTGCCTTTTTGGGGGTGTCAGCATTGCATCCTGGAACGCGCTGGACGTGCTGACTGTCGAGCTCTACCCCTCGGACAAGAGGTAGTGGGAGTGTGGTGGGCAGGGCAGCAGGTTTAGGGCCCAGAGGGCAGGGGAGGAGAGGTCAGGAAGGGGTCTGAGTGGGAAAGCATCCTTAGGGGGCAAGGGGATACACATCGCCATTGAGTTTCCTTTCTGAAAGCTGGTGGCTTTGTATCTACTCCTTGAAGTCTTCACAATTAACCTCATTCTTTGCTCCCCACCCCCGATTTCTCTCTATTCCGTGGTGTACTCCCTCACCTCTGCGATCTCTCCATCCTTCCCTCTCCCTCTTGTACGCCGCTGCCATCTTCCCTTCCCTGCCCACCCACCTTCCCCCCACAAACCCTCCCTTACCTCTTGCTGTGTCCCTTTGGCCCTGACCCCCACCCCGGGCTGGGCCCCTCCATGCTGTGCTGGGGACATCCTGAGCAGGACCACAGCCTTTGGCTTCCTGAATGCCCTGTGCAAGCTGGCAGCTGTGCTGGGGATCAGCATCTTCACATCCTTCGTGGGAATCACCAAGGCCGCCCCCATCCTCTTTGCCTCGGCTGCTCTTGCCCTCGGCAGTTCTCTGGCCCTGAAGCTGCCCGAGACCCGGGGGCAGGTGCTGCAGTGACAGGATCCCTGGGCTTCGGGGACGGCAGGCACACTGTGAGACCAACAGCTCCTCCTTGCCCTCCCTGACCCGCCATCCTGGCCCCCAGAGCGCTCACTGCCCAACTCCTCAGCCTGCGTTTGGTGTCTTAGCTGGGTGTATCTGTGTGGGTGTGTGTGTGACCCTGTGGGCAGGGACTGCTGGGAAGGCTCCTTCATCCCAGTTTGGGATGCTCCACTCCCCACCCTTCTCCCGCCGTGTTAGTGAGGGGCCCTTGCTCTTCCCTGCTCCAGGAGCTCCAGAAAAGGCTTCCTGCCGCCCTTCATTTCCTCCGTCCAGGCCCTGGAGAAGCCATGGGCCATGTGGTTATGCTGGGGGCTGGGGCTTAGGCACAGACCGTGGACCAAAAGAACTTAGAGCTGGAAGGGCCTTGGGTGCCGTCACACACCTCCCACTGGATGCTGGGGGAGCAGCAATAAACCTCAGCCCCTGGCCTCCACGTCCCCCTCAACGTGGGCTACAATTATGAAGCCTCAATTTTATGAAGTTAGCTTTCCGATTCTTATTTATTTATATATGAAGTTCTGAGGCAGCTCAGCAGGACTGTGTGTGCGCGAATGTGTGTGTACACTTACGTATGCGTGTGTATGTGCCGTGGGGAGGGGGTGTCACTATGCTGTCCTAAAATATAAGCCAAGGGGTAATTCCAGCGGACACACACACAACCCTGCCTCCCGCGGTACCGCCCCTAATCTTGTCTCTGTGTCGGGCGGGAGGGATGAGCCCCAGGCCGGTCTGGTTAACAGTCCCACAGTCTAGGGAGAGTGGAGGGCAAGACAAGGTCCACCTCGTCCCCTCCTCTCGAGAAGCACAGGCCTCTTCTGAGTGAGAGGCTCGGCCCACTTCAGCACCGACGGGAACAGCACCGCTGCCCTCCCACCCCGCACCCTGTCCCCTTACAGGCAGGGGAGTGGGGGACGAAAAGAAAGCAGGCGTGAGGTCAAACCAGCAGATCAAAACGCAGAAGGAGCTGGGGCGGGGACCCTGTTGGCGACTCCTCCAAAAGTGGGGAGAGGTTGGGCAGTAAGTGAGGGACCCCTAACGCAGGAACCAGAAGCCTCAGTTTCCCCATCCCGCCCTCCCGCCAGTAGCTCCTGCAGGTTAAGCCGCCCCCATCCCACGCTGTAGCTGCTTTCTCTGGCGCCCTCCTCACTGTAGCTGTGACGTGTTGTAGTTTTTAGCTGTTTGTAAAATGTTAACAAAAAGTTAAAAGGAAAAAAGTGAAAACAACAAAAAAGACTTTCCACATTCACCCTCCTCCTGCTGCGTCCGGTGCCCGCCCTGTGGTGACTCTCCCCGTTTTGTAACCCTGAACCTGCTGGTGACTGTTGAACTCTTTGGTGTCTGTGCTCAAAGGACTGCCTTCTCCAGTGCCCAGTGCACGAGTGTGCGCCCTCGCCCCTCTTCACTTGCTGGACGCAGCCCTCTCCCTTGCTGCCCCGGGAGGGACCCATCCTTCTCCCTTGCTTTCCTGGGGAACCCTAAGCCCAACTCTGTTGATGTGAAAAATGAAATAAAAAATATTGAAAAATAAAAAGGAAACAAATCCTTAAAATCCAAAATGGCTGACTCTCTGCCTCTCCAGCCCGATCCAGCTCTATTCTGCCTCCTGGCAGTCCTGGGATGGGAAGAGAAACCCGTTGCCATCGAGTCCATTCCGACTCACAGCGACTCGAGAGGACAGAGGAGACCTGCCCCATAGGGTTTCCAAACAGCGGCTGATAGTGTGATGGAAAAACAACTCCTCCAAAATGAAGGCGAGAAAAACGGACGGATCGTATTTACTTCCTAAGCTGCCTCTCTACCTGACCTTTCCACTGCTACACACGGAAGGTCCTCTAAATCGCCCAGATGTGAGACCTTGGCCTAATGTTTTAGAACCACTTTTCTCAATCTTCCGATGCGCCTTTTAAATTAAAAATGTAGATTCCAGACCCCGTGCTTGACTTAATAGAATCAGAATTCCTTTTTTTGGGGAGGTGAGTGGACCGAGAGTCCACATTTTCAACCAGCCCCCTTGGGAATTCTTATGTGAAGAAATCTGAAAACCACTGTCTGGGGGTTATTCTTGCCGCCTCACTCCCATCCATTTCTGTTTTAATCTAGCCATCTCCTCATTTCTTTATGGCGGTTCTCAAGTCAGATCCTCCTTTCCCTCCCACAGCTGACTCCCAAGTCAGTGTCCACCCTTCCACTCTCTGGGTCTCCAATTTCTCCCATGCCAATCCACTGACACGTCACTGCCGGATCAATCTGCCCCCAAACGTTCTCTGGCACCCCCTTCCTCAGAAGTCTCCAATGACTCCCTACCACCCAACCAGATGCAGTGTGGAAGCTTTAGCCAGAAATGGTCAAAATATATGTTAATCAAGCATTTTTCTTTAGTAACTAAATTCCATTTCTACAGAGAGGTCATCAGAAAGTCGCTTATTTAGACATTACTTGAGCTCCCCTCAGAAATACCATTTCATTTGGAAGGCTAAGAGAAAGGGTTACATAGAGGGGTTTTCCATGTTTTGTAACCACATTCTAGGTTCTTATCCTCTTCTCATTGCTTCAGTGGTATATATATATTATACACACACACACACACACACACACAGAGCCCTGGCTGCCCAGTGGTTAAGATTGCGACAGCTAACCAAAAGGTCGGCAGTTCGAATCCACCAGCCACTCCTTGGAAACCTGTTTCCACGTATATATATATATATACATATATATATTTGCAAACAAATGCAAATCCTTTTTGGAAACAGACAGCCTGTTAAAAAGCCTAACATCCCCCCAGTATGAGATTCAAAAGTGTCTATAACCCCTGCTTTGTCCAATAACTCACTGCCCTGTTCAGCTGGTACGCCTTTGCCAAGGCTCTTCCTCCTGCCTGCAACACCCTTTCCTCTTCTTTCTGGTTTAGTTCTGTGTTTTCCTTCACTTCCACCATGAAGCCCTTCCTGACTACCTAGTCTTTGGACATCTTTCTTCTCCCAAAAATACGTGTAGCATTGATACAACAGGCCATTAATGACACAATACACCTCATATGACAGTCTCTGTTTTAATGCACGGGACTGTTCCCAACTCATCAGGTCTTCCTCGGTCACATTTAACAACTGAGCAGCGTCTTGAGAATAATCCAGGGCAAGAGCAACAGTGATTCTGTCCTTTCCCCGGGTTAGCTTTGGCCTGAAATGAGCTGCTATCTCCGGAAAATACGTTATGTGCCAGTAGAATGGGGCTCAGGAGTCCTCGCCCCTTATAAAGCCCAGAGTGCATCGTTTATTCTCCCCCAGCCCATTCAGATCCTAATCCTCCCCCTCCTTGGGGGTTCAGGGGGTTTCTCGAGTTTTCTTACTTCCACCCAGACAAGGGGGGCTCGCGTCCAGTTGAGGATTCTCCCTCCACTGGGCTGGGGTCCGCGCCTGGATGGCTAGCGCGTGCACCGGCCCCGCCAGCTCCTCCGACAGCGCGTCGTGGACCAGCCGGTGCCGCTGCAAAGGACTTAGTCCCTCGAAGCGAGCGCTCACCACGGCCACGCGGAAATGTGTCTCGCTGCCTGGTGGGACCGCGTGGCCGCCGCTCTCGTTGCGCAGCTCCAGTACCTCGGGGTTCAACGCCTGCTCCAACTTCGCACGAATGGCGGCTTCCACCGGACCGACGGTCGCCGATCCAGCGCTGCCCCGGGACAGACAGACGCGGCCGGCCATGGAGACCAGCCGCCGGACCAGCCGCCCACTCAGCATCCGCTACGGCAGAGACCGGAACAAAGGCGCGGTGAGGGTCGGGGTCTCTTGCCGGGTCAGAGGCCCGTCTCACCAACTCCCTTCCACCCCCGCGGGCCTGCAGGACCCACGGCCCCCCCACACCCCTCTCCTGCAGGGAGCCCGCTCCGCCCCGAGCCCTCGCTGCTTTCTCGGTGTGACAGCGGGGAATTCGGCCTCCAGCCGCCGGCACTGCAGGGCCGATTAGAGACGCTCGCGCTCAAGGCGCGCCCATCACTAAGGGGATCTGCAAGGAATGGGCTGGAAGCTGCAAAATAAGAAATGTGCATCTCCGGCCTTCTAGTAGAGCCGGTGCCCCACTCGCACCTCTGAACCCCAGGTTGGGCCCTTTCTACCTGCCGCTCAGCCCTCGCTCCCGCAGTTCCGGCTCCGAGCCCAGACCCCGGAAGTTCGCGGCGGAAATGCAGGCCTCGAGTCCCGAGGCACGCTGGGAAAGGGAGTCCTTGTACGCAAGGATAGACGGGGCAGGCGCCACGTGGTCCCCCGAGGGTTCATGGGAACTGTAGTCTCTCCCAACTGATGAGTTTGTCAAGAGATTTGAATGCCCTGGAACGCGAAGAAAAAGGAATTTCCTGGGCAGTTAGGGTTGGGATTATTTGATCCACTTTATTGCCAAAGTATCATGTAGATCATCTAGCCCAGCTCCTTTATTTTACATATACGAAAATGAAAGTCTGTTCCATTCACTGAATACATAATTGTTGTGTGATCGTGTGCCTGACCAATAGCTGAAAGCTGGGAATAGACAGGCCCTAATAGGATCGCTATGAGTCGGAATCGACTCGATGGCAACGGGTTAACGGGGAACCTCAAGGATGGTGCCCCGGTGGCACAGTGGTTAAGAGCTTGGCTGCTAACCAAAAGGTGGGCAGTTCAAATCCACCAGTCACTCCTTGGAAACCCTGTGGGGCAGTTCTACTCTGTCCTATAGCGTCGCTATGAGTTGGAATCCCCTTGATGGCAATGGGGTGGTTTTTTTCTTTTCTTTTAAGTTAACCTCAAGGATGGCAAAGTGGTTAAAGCAATCACTGCTAACTAAAAGGTTGACGGTTGGAAACCACCAGTGCCTCGGTGGAAGAAAGATGTGGCATCTGGCTTCCGTAGAGATTTACAGCCTTGGAAACCCTATGGGGTCGCTACCAGTTGGAATCCACTGGACAGCAGTGGGTTTAACCTCAAGGTAGCATTTGGCTGCTAACCAAAAGGTCAGCAGTTCGAATCCACCAGCTGTTCCCTGGAAACCCTATGGGCTAGTTCTACTCTGCCCTGTAGGGTTGCTATGAGTTGGAATTGACTCAAGGGCAATGGGTTTGTTTTTTTGTTTGTTTGTTTTGTAACCTCAAGGAGGATCCCTGGTGGCGCAGTGGTGAAGAGTTTGGCTGCTAATTAAAAGGTTGGCAGTTGGAATCCACCAGCTGCTTCTTGGAAACCCTATGGGGGCAGTTCTACTCTGTTCTACTCTCCTACAGGGTTGTTATGAGTCAGAATCAACTCAAGGAGTTTATAGAACACTGGAGAAGATGGACAAGTAGCAAACAATCTGCAATTCTGTGTGCTAAGTGCTATGATGGGACTTAGCACAGGTTGCTAAGAAGACATGTCACCGAGACTTGGGAGACAAAGAAAATTGCCAAGAGGATATCTGGGGGAACATCCAAGAAAGGACAGCATGGAAACTCTTTTCTTAGTCTTGTTCCTTACTAACAAGAGAGGAAAGCAGGGAAAGGAATAGAAAAACCTTTTGCAGTAGTCTGGGTGAAAGATAACCTGAGTAAAGGCAGGAGATGGGCTGGAGAGAAGTAAATTGATTACAAAGCTGTTAAAGAGTTGGAATCTGTAGTACTTGCTTTTAGTCAAGGTCTTGTAACTTGCTAATCCAGTGATAGTTGAGGAAATCACTTAACTTCTTCCTCAGTTTTCTCGTGAAGACAACAATGATCTACTTTTCCCTTGACAGAGCCAAACATTATTAACTTATGGTTATTTAGCAATTAAAATTTTCCAGGATTTCTCACAGCTATTTATTAAGCATGTTTGATGTGCCCATCACTTGGGATACACACGTGACAAGATACATAAGAACTTTTTTCTTTTGGATCTTAAATTCTAATAGGCATTAAGAGCAGAAGATTAAAATTTCAATAAATAAACAAGATAATTTTAGATAGTGATGAGTACTGTGAAGAAAATAAAAGACATTAATATGGTAGGGGATGCCTGTGGTTAGGGAAGACCTTGCTATGGAGGTGACATTTAAAAAGAGATTTGAATGACTAGAGGGGACTAACCATGCAGAGATCCAGGGGAAGAGAGAGCCAGGTGTTTAGAATGATAGCCACTGAATTCTAGATGTGTGATGCCAGGTACACTGTTGGTGTACTTTGGTGCTCAATAAATGTGTTGGATGGATGAGTGAATTAATGTATGAATGGAGAGGGCTGACATCATTATTCCTGTTGTAAAAATAAACGAAAGCTTTGCAAGTTGCAAGTTCCATAGGATAAGCTTGGTGTTTTCATTTCTAACAAAAATATAGTCATAATAATATCTACTACTTAGTGAAGGTCTGTCGCGGCCAGATTAAGACTTCAGAGGCTTCAAGAACCAAGAGATTATGGTGGCCACTTCATGTGTAATTAACAAACGACAATAAAAACTATAACATGAAGATTGGGATACTCAACAAAGTACTGATTTTTTTTCCCCCATGATGATTACTTCAATGTTTATTCACTGAAAAAAAAATTAATTTATGTTTATTGAGGTATCATATACATAGGAAAACTGCATAAATCTTAAGTGTATAGTTCAATTTTGTATATGAATGCACTGATATCAAGATATAGAAAATTCCCAGCACCTCGGAAGGCTCCCTCATGCCCAATGAAGTCAATACCACCCTGCCAAAGATACCCACTATTCTGAGCTTTTTCACCATGGGTAAGTTTTATCTGTTTTTGAACTTCATATAAATGGAATCACACAGTATGAATTGATTTGTGTTTGTATTCTTTTGCTCAACATTTGTCTACGAGATTCATCCGTGTGTGGCAGTGATTTATTTTCATTTCATTGTTGTGTAGTATTGTGTTGTATGTGTCTTGTTGGACATAAATATTTATTTCTGTGTGGTGTGTATCCAGGAGTAGAACTTCTGGGTCATTGGATAAACCTAGTGTTTATTTTTGAAATGAAAGATTTATTCAAGTAATTTTTGGGATCTCCTGCTTTGTTGGTGCTAGTTACTGTTCTAAATGTTTTGCATTTATGTAACTTTTTTAGTTCTTACAGCAACTCCATAAGGTAGCTACTATTATTACTCTTGTTTTACTAATAAGGAAGCAGAGACTTTAGAGGTTAGGTGACTTGCCCATGGTCACAGAGCTGGTAAAGAACCCAGAGAATCAGGCTGCAGAGTTTGGGCTCTTAAACCATGAAGCTATTTTACCTCCTAATCCTGCATTGGGGCCTCTCAGGTTCCAGGCACTGTATTTTGCTCTTTACATTTTTCCTTACTCTGACAACTCTGTTATGGAACCCTTGTGGCACAGTGGTTAAGAGCTTGGCTGCTAACCAAAACGTCGGCAATTCGAATCCACCAGCTGCTCCTTGGAAACCCTATGGGGCAGTTCTACTCTGTCTTACAGGGTCACTATGAATCAGAAATAACTTGACCCCACTGGGTGTGGGGTTTTTTTGATTATATTATTTTTATTTAATTGATGAGCCTCTATTATATCGTCTATCATAATCTATTATTGATAGTAGGCACTTGGAGAGTGGTTATTGACTAAAGAAATATATTTTAGAAAAGAAGGCATTAATTCTCTAAGAGAGTGTAATTTTATTTATTCATGCTACAAGCATTTAATCATCAAGAGCCAGGTAGAAGGAATTAAGGACTCCTGATTCGCTGATAAGGAAGACAAAATCTCTCCCTTGAGGTGGTCACAGAAAGGAGGTGAACATAACACAGAGTGGTAAGTGCTATCACCAGAATGTGAACAAAGAGATGTGGGTACACCCAGGCTATGTGTGTGAGAGTAGGAAAGGCTTCATAAAAGAGGAAGTGAACTGAAACTGGAAGGATGAGAGGGATTTTGCCAGGTCAAGGGGAAAATGAAGCATTCCAGCCAGAGGCAACTCTCTGCCTAATGGCAGGGAGTCCTTTCAAGAGAAGGACTAGGGGTCGGGGTGGGCATGGCAGTGGGAAGAGGTGGAGGGAAAGTGGAGATGAGGTTGGAATAGTGGGATAGAGTTGGTTTGTAGTTAGGTGCCATCAAGTCAGTTCCGACTCATAGCGACCCCATGTACAACAGAACGCAACATCGCCCGGTCCTGCGCCATTCTCACAATCTCTGTTATGTCCAAGCCCATTATTTCAGCACTATGTCGATCCATCTCATTGAGGGTTTACCTCTTTTTTGCTGACCCTCTACTTTACCAAGAATGATGTCCTTCTCCAGGGACTGGTCCCTCTTGATAAATGTCCAAAGTACGTGAGACGAAGTCTTGCCATCCTGGCTTCCAAGGAGCACTCTGACTGTATTTCTTCCAAGACTTGTTAATTCTTCTCGCAGTCCGTGATATATTCAACATTCTTTACCAGCATTGTAATGCAAAGGCATAGAATGCAAAATAAATGCTTAACTGAATTGCTTGGGAAGAAACTCAGCTGCCTTTGGTTAAAAAATCTCAGAGATGTTAAAAGAAATAAGATCTCACCTGTTTTTCTGTGTTGATGTATATCTTTACAAATGGCCTGCCATATTTTATTTTTTAATAGCCCTGGTATAAATGTTGGGAAAGGAGCTCTGGAGAGCAACAGATAGTAATTGAGCCTGGTATAACTTGTAGGATATAGGCCTATCTAGACTTATCTGAGAAGGTTTTGCAGCTGGCTGGGAAAGTTAAGCAACTTCACTAAACCCAAATATAGTTATTGAAGCAGTGTAAATGAAGTGGTGAAGAGCATGATCTTTGAGTCAGGCCAACCTGGGTTTTAATCATATCTTAGTAAGTGGTTGTGTGACCTTCAGCAACGGCATTAACACCTCTGAGACTTAGTTTCCTTATTTGTGAAAGAGACCACAATATCTACTTCATACGTAGTTCCTGGAAGAGGGCGTATCCCAATAAAGTTTTGACATAACCTGTTTTCCATCCACCATTTCTCAGAGCACAGGGTCACTGTGATAGACGTAAAAAAAAGATCAGATGTCAAAGAGAGGGTGAGGTCAGCTGGCCCCTCAAGCAGGGTGTCACAGGTTATCAGGGTTGTGATGGAGTCCCCCCATATGGGTTTGGTTCTCAGCCCTGAAGTTCTGAAAAGTTAACACATCAGAACATCTACAGTTGCTTGTGTCTTGGAAGTACAACCAGAATGCTCCTTAGAAACAAAGATGGTGAGACTACATCTTACATACTTTGGACATGTTGTCAGGAGGGATCAGTCCCTGGAGAAAGACATCATGCTTGGTAAAGTACAGGGTCAGGGAAAAAGAGGAAGACCTTCAATGAGATGGATTGACACAGTGGCTGCAACAATGGGCTCAAGCATCATGATGATTGTGAGTGTGGCACAGGACCAGGCAGTGTTTTGTTCTGTGGTGCATAGTGTTGCTATGAGTCCGGACCAACCTGACAGCACCTAACAACAACAACAGTTGATTGGCTTCTTGGGGAGGGACCCACGTTAACCAAATACACAGGAAATTTATGAATAGTCCAGAATGCAAATTCATTGACTTCCAGTGACGGATATATCTTCCCATAACTGGCTCTCCCTTTCTCAGTCTCATATTTTTATCATGAAATAGTTACCTGTCAGGGGCTGTTGCTGAAGTCTAGGGGAGAGATGAGGAGGCAGACAAGGGATCATGGAGAAAAGAGATGCTAAGCAAGTAACTGGATATGCTGTTGACATCAAGGGAAGAATAGACTAGGATTCTGGCTTAGGTACCTGGAGGGTTGTTGGTGCAATTCAAGTAAAAAGGGCAAAGAAAGAAGGGTGGGGATTGTTAGGATGAGTTCGGTTTGGGTAGGTAGAACTTGAGGTACTCGCTGGGACAAACAGCTTGAAGTATTCAGTAAGCAGTTAGGCATTGGGTCTGAGCTTGTGAAAAATTTGGTTGTTAGCTGAAGGCATGGAAATGGAAAGAGTCTTTACGAAGAGTGAAAAATGGTGAGGAAAGCAAAGGCAGAGGTAGCTGGAGAAGCGCATTTAGGGATGCACAGACTAAGGGAGGTCGGGGAGGTAAGAGGAAAACCTGGAGGGAGAGATTTTGAAAGCAAAGAGGGCAAGTTTCAAGACGGTATCGGACGCCTCCTGGAGGTCAAGAAGAAGATGACAAATCTGTTCCAGCTCTGGGTCAAACTGGATTCCGAAAAGCGGAGGCGGGTGAAGTGGTGCGAAGCCCCAAGGCAGCTAGCAACTGAACTGAGTCAGGGAGTCTGACTGTGACAAGACAAAAGTAGGGGCTTGGAGAATAATTTAGGGCTCAAAGTATAGTCGGATTCAGAATTCCGTACCCTCAAGTGGGAGTAATTCTTTGTTTGCATCTGCTTGAGGTCCTCTGCAGTCCTTTTCGGGTCGTCTTGCAATTTCTCTGCTTTAAACTGGAAAAAAATTTACAAATTCTCAGTCACTAAAAAAGAAACAGCGTTTTCTTTGAAAACCGCGTCTCCTTAAAAATCCTGGCATGCAAATAAGAGGCTTTAATGTGGCTCCCAGTGATTGGTAGGTACAACTGCAATCCGTCATTTCCTCGTAGTGCAGGATGCAAACGAAGAGTCTGCCTTCTGCTTTCCCATTGGCTGTCTGATCGGGCTACGCTTTCAGCCAATCAAACTACTTCCCTTCACCCCTCCCGATAGCGCTTATAAATGACATCAAATGGGTTATCCTTTCCACAGCTTTCTCATCGAAAAAGAAGCTGGAACTACATTCCTATCTACAATGTCAGGACGCGGAAAACAAGGAGGCAAGGCTCGCGCCAAAGCCAAGTCGCGCTCGTCCCGTGCCGGCCTTCAGTTCCCGGTGGGTCGAGTCCACCGTCTGCTCCGCAAAGGCAACTATGCCGAGCGGGTGGGGGCCGGCGCGCCGGTCTACATGGCGGCGGTGCTCGAGTACCTGACGGCGGAAATCCTGGAGCTGGCGGGCAACGCGGCCCGCGACAACAAGAAGACGCGCATCATTCCTCGCCATTTGCAACTGGCCGTGAGAAATGACGAAGAGCTGAACAAGTTACTCGGGGGTGTCACCATTGCCCAGGGCGGCGTCTTGCCAAATATCCAGGCTGTCTTGTTGCCTAAGAAAACGGAGACTCACAAACCTGGCAAAAATAAGTAATTAGGAAGCTCGATCCCATTCCCAACCACCCCAAAGGCTCTTTTAAGAGCCACAAAAGTGTCAAATGAAGGGCTGACCACGGACTAGCGTATTAGCTCTTTCTTTGAAAACTTGGGTGGCTCTAAAAAGAGCCTTTGTCTTTGGCTTAAGTTTGGCAAAGTTTTATTTGCTTTTAGCTTTGTGGCTTTCGGTTTTCTTTGGTAATAGAACAGCCTGGATGTTGGGCAAGACGCCGCCCTGGGCGATGGTGACTTTGCCCAGCAGCTTGTTCAGCTCCTCGTCGTTGCGGATGGCCAGTTGGAGATGACGGGGGATGATGCGCGTCTTCTTGTTGTCGCGGGCCGCGTTGCCCGCCAGCTCCAGGATTTCCGCCGTCAGGTACTCGAGCACCGC
>NW_004444186.1:2628772-2640622 GCF_000243295.1 Trichechus manatus latirostris
AAGAACTTGGAATCTCCAAACAAGACAGAGTTGAAAACACCCCAATGGGGAACCTTTTATAAGCTTTCCTAGGGGGTGGGGTCAGGAGCTAGCTTTTCATTGGCCCTAAATTGCTCCATAAACGGCCAATAAAATCAAGAGTCGTTGTTGTTACGTAGCTATTACTGACAAAGCAAGGTCCCTACTTGGACCAATAGAAATGAAATACTTTTGGAGCCCTAATTTGCATAAGGTGGTTATAAAACGATCTGGCCCGCCCATTCTCAACTTTTTTTTTTACTCCTTCTTGAACAGTATTGTGTTTAACAATGCCTGAGCCGGCCAAATCTGCTCCCGCTCCCAAAAAAGGCTCCAAAAAAGCTGTCACCAAGGCCCAGAAAAAGGACGGCAAAAAACGCAAGCGCAGCCGCAAGGAGAGCTACTCCATCTACGTGTACAAGGTGCTGAAGCAGGTCCACCCCGACACCGGCATCTCGTCCAAGGCCATGGGCATCATGAACTCCTTCGTCAACGACATCTTCGAGCGCATCGCCGGCGAAGCGTCCCGCCTGGCGCATTACAACAAGCGCTCGACCATCACGTCCCGGGAGATCCAGACGGCCGTGCGCCTGCTGCTGCCCGGCGAGCTGGCCAAGCACGCCGTGTCCGAGGGCACCAAGGCCGTCACCAAGTACACCAGCTCCAAGTGAGCCCCTCCCGGGACCCGGCCTTCACGCCGTCTCCGGCCTCTGCTCCAAAGGCTCTTTTCAGAGCCACCCACCTAATCACAAGAAAAAGAGCTTTATTTACTTAACTTGCTCTCTCACAGTCTTCTCACAAAGTAAGTTACTTCTTTAAAGATCATAGACGATGGCACACGTAGCTTTTCAAATCTTCGTGACTCGGGGGTCCCGGCGCGTGACTGGCTTCCCTTTTGAACGCGGGGTGCATTTTCACGCTTTGCTGGGCTGAGTTTCCTAGGAGTCGGTTGTAAATCAGGATGTTTGGGAGTTTGCAGCGCCTTTGTTGGGGATATGCTTTATCGGTGTTATAAAACGAAGGGATTGCGGCCGGTCCTCTTAATGACCTCAGAACACAAGCCCGGGCCCCGCGAGTACTGCGCGACAGCCGTGAACGACTGGAGTCCTCCCGAGGGCTGGGAGCGGCCCGCGTGCGCGGTCGCCGGTTCTGCCCCGCGCTGTGGTCGTGTGCGGGCACCAGCCGCTCTGCGCACCGAGGGCGGAGCCCGCGGGGCCGCTTCCCAGCTGTCCCCTGATTGGACCGAATGAATATTCAAAATCCTACCGTCCTGGAGTTGGTAGACTGGGGTTTGCGGCGCTTCCTTCGGGGCCTTGAAATCCAGATCGTTTCCCCGATTTGTGGATCATTTTTGCATTAAATGTTCGCTTCGCTTGGAACGCTGCGTCCCCAGGTCTCTGCAACCCAGATACTGGTCATTTAGGTCTGGGATCAAAAGTCACCTCGCGGAGACCCGGATCAACCATTCAGGATGCCTCTGGTCCCTGCCCCTTTTAGCTTTCTCGTAACAGCCGTCTGAAATTGCTTGGTTTGTTTTCTCGTTTATGGCCTCTTCCCACAACCTGCTTGCAAGCCCTGGAAGACAGTGACTTTGCTGACCTGGTTCTGCACTGTATCTTCAGCGTCAACCAGTGCCTGGCAGATGGTGATTCAAATACTCGTTGAAAAAGTATTTGTTGACTTCATTTTTCCATCCCACCTCTTAATTGCTTCCTTGGACGGGTGGGTGTGGTTTATTTCCATTAGACGTATCTGGAGGCCCGGTGAGGACGAAAATGTTTCTGGAGTTCCTTCCTCAAGACTGTTCCTCAGGGCAACAGCTGGGAGGAGCCTGTGTTAAGATTCTTTTTGCCCCAAAGGAGATGTGGCAACTGTAGATTCTCCCTTTATGCTTCCCAGGTTCGAATAACTCTTTTGCATATTCTTTTAATTCAGAGCATTGGTCACTGGAAAGCAAAATTAGCCTTTCCCCACCTTCTCCTTTTCTGCCTCCCTTCACATCCTGATTCTGTGTTCTCATTTGGTTTTCAAGAGACCGACCCTATGAGGCAGGCAGGACTGCAGGGTTATTATTGTCCTTTTTACAGATGAGCAGTTAAGTGACTGGTCCACAGTCATGCAGCTAACATCGCCCACCTTTGTATCCTTAGATGCGAGCACGATTGCATTTTAGATTTATTTTGTGAAGTTAAAGGTTGTTGACTCTTCCCAAACCTTGATTTTACTGACAAAGACTGATGGTTATTCAACTCTGTTTTTGACTGAGGAGTTCTGGAGTTCATGGCAAAGACATCAGAAATCCAAACTGATTCCAGGCATTATCATGGGCAATAAATCTTTCGTCTCCTACGTGTGTGTTTTTAAACGTGTAGATGTTATTGTTATTAATAAAGTTACCAATTAATTTAAAAGCTTTGCTGGATTATTTTATTTGCAGCGTACTTTCTCAATAAATGAAAATAAACAGGTACACTCAACACTGGGTCTGTGAGGAAACTAGGTCCCTCTGACCTGGACATTGAATAAAATCATCAGCTGAACTCCTCTAGGGCTAAGAGAGTCTCTTCAGAGGCCACTCGTACTGCCTAAAAAAACAAAAAACAAAACCCAGCCGCTGTGGAGTCCCTTCTGAATCACACCACCTCTTGGCAACCACGTGCGTTTCAGAGCAGAATTGTGCTCCATAGGGTTTTCGCACTGAGACTTTCCAGAAGCAGAATCACTGGGCCTTTCTTCCAAGGTGCCTCTGGGTGGGTTCAAACTTTTCGATTAGTAGCTGAGCGCTTAACCATTTGCGCCACCCAAAGACTCCTGCTTAATGCTTAGTTATTGAAAAATACATGACCGCAAAGAAGAAACATTATAGACGAGAAGGGGAAATAAAGTCCGTAAAAACGTGTAGCTTCAGTAGATCCTAACAGCCGCAGGGCACTTACTGTGTACCAAGCAGCGTGCTAAGCCCTTTACATGTGTTGACTCATTTAATCCTCATAGGAACCTTACAAATTTTGTTGTTGTGTGCCGTCAAGTGGATTCCGACTCATGGCGACCCTATAGGACAGAGTAGAACTGCCCCATAGGGTTTCCCAGGGTCGCTAGGAGGCAGAATTGACTCAACAAGCAACAGGTTTGGGGTTTTTTTGGTTAGTCATTACGGTGGCCGATTGCCAAGTCTTTTCTCCCTCAGAACTGCTGGTGGATTCAAACCACTGACCAAGTGCCAAGCACTTAACCATTTTGCCACCGTGGCTCCTGCCTTATGAAGTAGGTACTATTATTATTGCTCATTTTACAGATAAGGAAACTGAGGCACAGAGAGGCCTCTCATCAGAAACTCCAGAGAATATGCCCCTACTTTAGTGCTTAAGGGACTTGAGAAAGTAAGGTCACTCTCTGAAAACCTAGACCCCCTCCCTGGATTTTTTGGGGGGGAATTTTCTAAACACCACCTACTTTATTCTCTTTGGAATGCGCTCAGGATTTTAACAGAGAGGAGGCTGGATGATGACTTAAGGGTTTGTTTACTGGTTTGCAGGCCTGGAGGGTGGGATTGGGGGCTCTGGTTCTGCATTCCAGAGGCCAGAGCTCAATTCAAGTTAGCTTGACCCGGCAGTGGCGAGGCTCTCCAGCTGGGATCCCTACACTAATGGGAGAGAGCTTTAGCTTCTGGTTGTGGGCGTCTCCTGGGCGTGGTGTTCCCGAAGAAGGAAGTTACAGTGAGGAAGGGGAGGTTGGTGTTTTCATTGGGCGAGGAGGTAATCAGTCAGAGATGGTGACATTCATCCTCCTAAAGAACCTCTTTGATTATTTCTTTCCGCTGCTCCAACAATTTTCCTGGCTCCCCACTTGCTTATATGGGGGTTAATAATAATGACAATTGTTATAATAATTGCTACTGCTTACTGAGCACTTAACTATTGTCAAAGAAAAAATGGCACCGAATAATGTTAAAACAGTTGCAAAAGGGGGGGAAGGACAATTGGAAGTGGGAGAGGGACACTGCAATAGGGGGAGACTATCGCAATGGGGAGTCAAAGACCCACCTCTCAGTTCTACTCTGACGAAGCAGAAGACTACAAGATTTAGGATCTTTAGGAGACCCTGGGGAAGGGAGAGGGAAATAAGGGATTCTCTGGTTAGGCACCAGGAGCTTTGTAAAGCCTTAGGTGAGCGGGGCCGAGAGATACTTAAACAGAGGAGATTAGTCAAGCTCTTTTGGTCAGTTCTTTGCAGTAGGTAAACCATTTTCTGGAACACACAAGGATTTGGGGATTTATTTTATCATTGCTGCTCTCCAGTATTGTGTTGTTAGTGGCCGTTGAGTTGGCCCCCGACTCCTGGAGACCCACGCACAACTGGTCCATTGAGCGGTGACTGCATTCGAGGTGCACTGGCAGGTGTAAACATGGTGTGGCAGAGGGGTCTGACCTCCTGGAACTTCACGAGGGGGAAGGAGAATCAAGATCAACAGCCCAAGGCTGATTCTCATGAGGCGAAGGTCAGACATGCCTCTATCCACCAATCTTGTTACCAATTCTGACACTAGCTGTCCCCCCCACAGGACTCTTTACTGCTGTGTTGGGTTCAATAATTTGTTGTAGTGGCCACACAGAACTCATAGACCATACTCAGTTATGGGGTTTATTAGGGAAGTAACAGGTTACAATTCAGGATCAGAAACAACTCAGGATACAGTTCTTAGGTCAGGACAGCTTCTTAGCTGTGCCCACAGTCATGCCTCTCTCTGGCCCTCGGCCTCTCAGCCCTGTGCCTTCTGCCCTGCTCTGGCAAGTGTTACAAAGCTCTTAACTCTGTCAGGAAGTGCCCACCCAGAGACACTCCACTCCACCAGCAAGCCTCCTGCCCGAAGGCACCCAGCTCTCTCGCTCCGTGGGTCAGCAAGCCTAGCTCTGTGGGCCAGGAAGCCCACTGCACTGTCTCCTGCCATCTGCTGCCAGCCTCCTGGTTCTGCTGCCTCTGCTGCCTCTGCTGCCACCATTTCTCTGTTGCCAGTTGCTCACCAGTCCCTCACCATCGCTGGTATTCCCGCTCTCTGTCTCCTTCGTCTAGGAAGTTCTCAATGCAGGGATCCTGGGTCCAAAGGTCACACTCTACTCCTGGCTCTTCTTTCTATGTTGTTGTGAGGTCCCCTTTTCTGCTTCTGGGATGGCTCATTTTAAGCCTAGCGGATGGCAAAACTGACCAATTCCCTCGTTAGGGTTCCATACACCTTATTTGCATGGTCCTATGCCCACAAGGGTGCCAGGCACCTTATTTACATTATTACCATCCAATCCCTTTGGTGGGCCACAAGCACCTCATTTGCATAACACCATCCTGCCATTTGGTGGGAGTTACAAAGACTATGACTAGAAGGGCCATATTAAGTAATTCACTGCACCACAGCTGGGGATTGAATTGGGTCTCCCAGGTGGAAGGCTAGAATTCTACCACTGAACCACCGCCCCCCCCCCACACCACCCATCATACAGCTCAAAGGCCACCTTTTAGCTCATTTCTCTGCCACCTTCTCTTTTTTTTAAAAAAGGAACTTTACTGAGATGTAATTGGTGTATAATAAACCACATATTTAAGGTAAAATTTGCTGAGTTTTGATGTATGTATACACCTATGAAACCATAAAATAATGAACATATTGATTTACGAGTTAAAATTGGAGCCATTATTCCCTGTCCTTGAGTATACAGAATGGGACCTAGCTGGAGCTGGACTCACAAGGACTCACAAAGACACATCAGCTGGGCCCTGAAGTATAAAAACAATAGCTAGGACAATCTTGGAAAACATCTTTCAGGGAAACTTTCACATAAACAAATCATAAACAGAGCACAAATAACCCACATACTTTCCACTCTAATCTTTTTCTATTAGCATTTAGTGAATAGAAAATTTGTTGGACCAATGAGGACCGTCCTGACTGTTGTTACTGAAACTTGTACCAATGTTTATTAAGAAAGACAATTCAAAATGTAGGATCACAGTGATTTCGCCACTCTTTGAAAGGGTGAAGCTTTTAATGACCTTACCCATATGTAATGTTAATATATACTGACGATTCTGTAACATTCTCTGGACTCTGCAGACATGTCTCTGGCAGCATGGCTGTCTGTTTCCCACTTTTGTCTTTCTGAATATATGCCAAATAAAATCTTTCTTTTTGCTTTGCTATAACTTTGTGGTGACTTTACCCTAGGACAATATCCATCCCCCCGCGGAGTTTCTTACTGTCCCTTCTTAAACTCTCCCTCCACCAATGTCATCCTTTACCCCCATCTCTGTCCCCAGGCAAACACTGATTTGCTTTATATCATTATAGATAGTTTACATTTTCTAGAATTTTATATAAATGGAATCATACGGTGTATACTCTGTGTCTAGCTTCTTTCATTCAGATGAATTATTCTGAGGTTCATTCATACTGTATCAGTAGTTAATTTCTTTTTATTGCTAATTTCCATCCATGGCATGGCTGTACTACAATTGCTAATCCATTCATCGGTTGATGATCAGTTAAATTGTTTCTAGTCCTTCGTTTACTGTTTAACGGGCTCTGACTGTTTCACGGTGGCTCTGCAGATGAATGAGACAAACATTCTGCTCTCAAACCCGTTGCTGTGGAGTCGATTCTGACTCATAACGACCCTCTAGCACAGAGTAGAACTACCACGTAGGGTTTCCAAGGAATGCCTCGTGGATTTATAACCTATTGGTTAGCAGCCGAGCTCATAACCACTACGCCACCAGGGCTCTGTCTGCTCTCAGGCGGGCAGGAGCTCAGATGGGAGAAGGAGCCAGGGTTTCACTCGGTTCTCGTAGGCTCAGTACCTCTCTAATCCAGTCTGTCCTGCTGACCGAGTAATCTCTCTAAAGCACAGATCCGACCTGATCACCCTCCCTGCTCATAACCTCCAGTGGTCTGGCTCACGGCCTCAGCTTGGCCTTGGACAGAAAAGGTAAATGTAAAACTTTACAAGCAATTCTTACACCTACCGCATTTGGTTTCACAATGCGCTCTGGTAAGTCCTGCTCCTTTAAGAGAGAGGCTAACATAGAAGATGGCAGGAACAGAACGCAGTCCAGGCCGGGCGGTGTTTAGAGGGCAAGGGGGTGAGTGCGGCAACCTGAGGTCACATGGGTGGGCAAAACCAGATGTCGCAGGATTAGACCAGATGTGTGTAAACTGACTTTAAAGAACCCGATGAGCTCCTGGGTTGACCTGTGTACACGGAATGGAGCTGAAACGCACCGTAAACAGAAAAGCTAAAGTCTCAGAGGCCGCTGGGGCAGACGGCACCCTGACCCTTAAATGGGTGTCTAGTCAGTGCAGTGGGGCTGCCTTTAAGGTGGGAACGGCTGCATCAGGGGATCCAGGCTGACAGGAGCATGGTGATCACGTGCCTCCATGAGTTGCGAGTAGCTTTCTCGTCACAGTTTGGCCTCCTGTGCTGATCTGCCTGCGTGCAGCCAGTGGGCATGTCCGTGAACCTGAGCGTGCGTTCTCTGGATAGACAGTTAGCATTTCTCATCAGACGTTCAGAGCATGGGTTCTGCAATCAGGCTGCACGGGATGGAATCTCAGTGTTTTCACTCACTAGCTCCATGGCCTTGGACAATCTCCTTAATCTTTCTGTGCTTCATTTTCCTTATCTGTACCTTGGGGATAATAAGAATACCAGCGATTTAGGTTCTTATGAGGATAAATGTGTCCAAGCACTTATACCTGAGCCTGGAAAGTATGAAGCCGTGTCAACACTATGGATGATGATGATTATGAGTAAGGTTTATGCATCTGTTTCTTGAGAGTCTAGTCGGTAGGATCCAGCCCCGCAGAGCCCTCTGTCTCTGGTCTACCCACAAGATGGAATTTCTGAGGACCAGAGGCTGGAATGGGGTGACCACAGGCCTGGATGGTCGTCCTGAGGACCTGAGTGGGTGGCCATTAACTCAGTCTCCTTTCCTACCTCTTCACACTGGAGTAAAATACAAGTACAAACACCTGTCCAGCATCTGAGACAAAATCCAGGTAGTGGAGGAAGAAGAGAGGTGATAGTGATCAAAGAAACGTAAACAAAAGTCAAAATTCGGCCATGCAAAGTCTGGTCATGAGCTTCCCTGCACCAAAGTCAAGCAAAACCTCCCATAGGCTGGACAGGAGCGTCATCTGGTAGGAAGAGGCAGGCTAAGACACCAGGACACCTAACTTTTTACTCTGAGGGGTCATGAGATTCTGAGGGGGGGCTGTGAGATTCATAATCAAATAATAAATTGGCAAAATTTAAAGGTTTGCTAATACCTAGTCTGGAAACCCTGGTGGCATAGTGGTTAAAAGCTACAGCTGCTCACCAAAAGGTCAGCAGTTCGAATCCACCAGCTGCTCCTTGGAAACCCTATGGGGCAGTTCTACTCTGTCCTATGGGTCTATGAGTCGGAATCGACTTGACAGCAATGAGTTTGGTTTTTTGGTTAATACTCAGTCCTGGTTAGGTTTAAGGAAATAGATTAAAAACAAAAAAGCAAAACGAAACAAAAACAGTTGATTCAGCTTTATGGTGACCTCATGTGTTTCAGAGTAGAACTGTGCTCCCTGGCTGTGGTCTTTCAAAAGTAGATTGCCAGGCCTTTCTTCCGTGGCACTTCTGGGTAGATTCAACCTGCCAACTTTTCAGTTAGTGGCTGAGCTCTTAACCATTTGTATCACCCAGGGTCTCCTCGGGAAATAGATAGGTACTCTTATACACTGTTAGTGGGAGAGGAATTTGGAGCAAAATTTTGGTGGGTCATTTAGAAATAATATCAAAATTCCCTTTTCATATAAAAACAAAAAGAAAACCTCTAAACAAAAAAATCAAAGATACTTGCATAAGGATGTTAAATAGCAGGTTTTTTTTTGGAAAAAAGCATTTTTAATTTTTGATAATTGAGAAAGTAAAACATATCGTGATGGTTAAGACTGTACGTCACCTTGGCTAGGCCATTATTCTCCGCGTTTTAGCAGTTGTATAATGTTGTGATCACCCCCATGATGGAATCTGCAGAGTGGTACTGGCGGAGGCGGGGCCTGTGGCAGCTCACCGCTCTGGCAGTTTCATCTCTCTGCCTTCCGCCGGTTCCCTTCTGCCTGCTCGCCTTGCCAAGGTTTTTGGCTTGTTCCAGACTCAGCAGCTGCCTCTTGTTGTCTCACTTCCGGTTCGTGGGACTTGAGCTAGCAGCTTACCTGTTGATCTGGGAATTCATCGAACTTCTCAGCCTGCAAACAAGAGTCCGGTTCCCCGACCTGCCGACCTTGGGTTCGCCAGCCCCTGCAGCTACGTGAATCAGCAGAAACCTTGTGGTCTTGTCTGCTGATCTTGGAATTCATTGACCTTCACAGCCTGTGAGCGGGAGCCCCTCTCCGACCTGCCGACCTTCGGTTCACCAGCTTTTGCGGCTACGTGAACTGGGAGATGCCTCTACCCTGATCTGTGGACTTGGGATGTTTTTAGCCTCTCCAATTGCGTGAGCTATTTGCTTGATATAAATCTGTCTGTCTATATATTTATACGCTTTACTGGTTTTGCTTCTCTAGAGAACCCAGCCTAAGACATTTGGTACTGAGAGTGGGGTGCTGCTCTAACAGATACCTAAAATGTGGAAGTGGTTTTGAAACTGTGAATGGATACAGCAGTGGCAGCAGCAAAGGACCAGCAGCAGCAGAGAATCTGCAACAGCAGAGAAGAGGCAGTGGCAGAGAACCAACAGCAGCAGAACCAGGAGACTAGTACAAGACGGCGCTGGAGCCGACCCACGGAGCGAGAGAGCTGAGTGCCTGTGCACAGGAGGCTTCCTGGCAGAGTGGGGTGCCTCTGGGTACTTATCATCGGAACTACAGAGCTTTGGAACACTTGCCCCAGCAGGGCAGATGGGGGCATGAGGCCCGAGGAGCCAAGAGGCCAAGAAACCAGAAAACAAGCTGAAGAGACAAGGGACACAAGAAGCTGAGCTGCCTCGGTCTCAAAAGGTATGGCTGTGACCTCAGGGGTTTCAAAGGGTGGAGCCATGGCCTCTGGTGTTTCTAAGGGTGGAGTTGTCACTCCGATGGAGTAGGAGAATGGTGCGCCTAAAGCAAAGGGAGCAGAGTTATTGTCCCAGTGGGCCTGGAAGGCGGAGCTGAAGCCCAGGGCCGAGGGGCCTCTACTCAAAATCCAGAGGCTGTAGCCAATACCTACAGTCTGGAGGGCAGGGCTATGTCTAAATTGTCTCAAGAGAACAGAGGATTATTTTCAAAGCCTTGAGGGCTAATGTAATGTGTTCTGCTGACTTGCTTGGTGCCTGTTATCCCTTCTTCTCCTCCAGTTTCTCCCATTTGTAATGGAAATGTCTAGCTTGTGCCTGTTCTGCCATTGTACCTTTGGAAGCAGATAACTTGTATTTTAGATTTCACAGATGAAGAGGAATTTTCAGATTTTGCACTTGGAGTTAAGACTTTTGCTATGATATGATGAGATGAATATGTTTTGCATGTTGCAAGGATGCGATTTTTGGGGGGCTAAAGGGTGGAATGTCATGGATTGAATTATGTCCTCCCAAAAATGTGTGTATCAGTTTGGCTGGGCCCTGATTCCAAGTATTATCTGGTTGTCCTCCATTTTGTGATTGTAATTTTATGTTAAAGAGGATTAGGGTGGGATTATATAACACCCTTACTAAGGTCACATCTCTGATCCAATGTAAAGGGAGTTTCCCTGGGGTGTGGCCTGCACCACCTTTTATCTCTCAAGAGAGAAAAGGGAAGGGAAGCAAGCAGAGAGTTGGGGACCTCATACCACCAAGAAAGCAGTGCCAGGAGCAGAGTATGTCCTTTGGACCCGGGGTCCCTGCGCGGAGAACCTCCTAGTCCGGGGGAACACTGATGAGAACAAGGCCAACAAAGAGAGAAAGCCTTCCCCTGGAGCTGATGCCCTGAATTTGGACTTTTAGCCTACTTTACTGTGAGGAAATAAACTTCTCTTTGTTAAAGCCATCCACCTGCGGTATTCCTGTTAGAGTAGCACTAGATGACTAAGACACACAGACATAAATAGATGCCAATGAACCCATGATCCAGCTTCAACAGTTATCAACTCAAGGCCATCCTATGTAATTTTGAAGCAAATCCCAAAAACCATAGTACTTCATTCATAAATATTTCCTTAGGTATCTCTAAAAGACAGAGACTACAATACCAAAATCACAACTAAAACAATTAACAATAATTCCTTAATTTATCAAGTATCTAGTTACTGTTTAACTTTTCAATTTTAATCTACATGCAGGGGCACATTAACCAGTAAGGAAGGTACGCACGGGCGTACAGTAAGCAAGGTACACACGGGCTTAATTGTGTTTCCTTACTAATCTGTAATGCACAATTTCACATGGGGTTCACCATGTCATGTGGTGAAAAACAGGTGAAATTGTGCACTACAGATTAGTAAGTGAGCACAAGTAAGCCCATGCATATCTTGTTTATTGGGTAATCCGTCCTTGTCTACATGTCATGCCTCTTTAAAATTGTTTTTTGAGTCTGAATCCAACTAAGTTCCACACATTGTGATTGGTTGATATGTCTTTTAACTCTCCTTTAATATATATTCTCTGTCCATTTCTTTTTTTTCTTGTGATGCATTTGTTGAAGAAACTGGATTGTTTTTACTGTAGAGTTTTATTAACACTTGGGTCCTCCAGCTTTCTAATTGTTGCCACATTATCTGGGGTAAAGTGATAATCTCAGTGTTGTTTTAATTTTCATTTCTCTGATTTTTCCTGAGTCCAAGCAACTCTACATGAGCTTGA
>NW_004444186.1:2647480-2654524 GCF_000243295.1 Trichechus manatus latirostris
TAAGACAGTGGGCCTGTAAGCATCTTCATTTCAAAAGCAATTTCTTCTCCCTACGTTCCCCACCTTAGTGAAATGTACTATCATCTTGCCAGCTCCTCAGGCCGGAAGCTCTTTCGTCTCCTGCATTCTCCAAAGGTATAAACCACCAAATGTTATCAATTCTGCCTTCTACAATTCTCTCGAGTCCATGACTTCGTCGCTGTCCACTCCTAGCCATCACCTTAGCCGAGTGCTGTCAGTTTTGACCAAGGGACTCAGTGAGCAATCCTGGTTCCATGGCAGACTTCCTCGAACCAGGCTGGACAGGAGGAGAATTGTTAATAGAATGCAAGTTGTTTTTGCTTGATTTTCTTTGCTTGAAGCCTAGTTTGAGAGTGGGGAATTGCTTCTGTACCTGAAATGATTAGATTTTCAGACTGACATAATAAAAATTGGGTACTACGTTGTCCCAGTTTCTGAAACAAAGACATTCCAAAAGTTTCCTGTTAGGCCGAGAAAGTTTGGTCTTCACAGGATAGTGGCAGGAATGTTCAACTTTGTCCTATTACCCAAAAGGAGTCAAAACTGTGACTAAACTTGCTGGGGCAGTCTGAGGAGCCCTGACGTGCTGGAGAATTCCCCATAGTCCTCCCCAAACCTTGCTCACAGTGAGACCCAGATTCTGCTGCCCTGGCCCTGCCTGAGGCATCTGCTGAGAGGGGAGGCAGCAGTGTCCCGCCAAGGCCTGACCCTCACTGGGTGAGCGGGGTTGGGACAGATAGGCCCCACTTGCTCAGACTGAGAGTATGCATGTACCCATTTGCACTGCCTGATGTTTCTCGGCTCTATGAGAGGGCAGAGGGCTCAGTCCGACTGGAGTGGAGAACCCTTCCAAGGCTGAGGCCCAGAGCCTCTGCTGGGTAGCAGCTCTGGAAGAGAGATCAATGAAGGAGACAAGGCCTCATCCTCAAGAGGTTCACCTTTGACAGGAAGCCAGGAAAGGCCAGCCAGGAAGTGTCTCCTCTGCCCCACACTAGTCAAGAGAGACCAGGCCCTGGACCACTTAGTACTCCTCCTTCTCTGCCTTCCTTCAGTGTGCTCCTTCCCACCATCCTGAAAGCTCCTTCCACACCCTACAGTCTTTGGTCTTTGAGTACCAGTCGGGGTTCTTCTGTACATACACACACATATTTACATAAAGAGATTTATTTTAAGGAATTGGCTAATGTGATTGTGTGGGGGTGGGAGGGGCAATGGTAAGTTTGAAATCTGTAGGGCAGGCTGCCAGGCTGGAAACTCAGGCAAGATTTTATGCTGCGTTTTGAGGCAGAATTTCTTCTCTGGGAAACCTCAGTTTTTCTTCTTAAGGTCTTCGACTGATTGGAAGAAGCCTACTCACATTATTGAGGATTCTGAAGAGTCAACCGATTACAGATGTTAACCACATCCACAAAGTCCCTCATAGCAACACCTGGATTAGTGTTTGTTTGAATACCTGTGTACCATAGCCTAGCCAAGTTACTACATACAACTAAGCATTATAGTGGGTGAGTGCTGTGGTGGCAAGCGGGGAAGAAGTGAGTGTAAAATGAGCGAAACACTTCAGGCAGGACACAGCCATTCCAACAAGGTTAGGGACCCCTAAGTTACCTAAGCCTTGATGCACACACAGGCTGTCCCCAAACCCCAGGGATATGGGAGGTCTTGAATGTCCTTGTTATTTCAAGCTGGTTGATGTTTTGCTTTTACATCTAATTTAGCATCAGTTCAGAGAGTAACATCCTTGGGGGAAAGGGCCTTGTGATGGAAATCTATGTGTTTAGGGATCTGCTCAGTCACTAATGGCTCTGACATGCTGGAGAATCACTCATTCTCTGAGAACCTGAAGCCGTACCTTTGAAAGCAAACTTCAGTGGGTGAGATGCTGGGTGCAAAGGTGCTATCCCCACACAGCTGTAAGTTGCACAGCTGCTTCTGCTAAGAACTCAGAGTGCAGATCCCAAGGATCTCATTGAGCATTGTGGGTGTGAGCAGGGAATGAGGCCCTGGCAGAGACCATGAGCCTGGGGCTGAGAACTGGGGGAGCACCCGTCAGGAGAGGTCACACAGTCCAGCACTGCTCTCTCCCTCTTTTTCACACTCTTTGCAAAGGGCGGAAGTCTTCAAAAGTAGACCTGTTTCAGTTTCTTCTCCCCTGTACATTCTCATGAACTCTGTAATGCTTTTTACCTGTCAGCTGTGCTGAGATGAACAGAAAAACACAAACCCTGGCCACTTGCAGGTGCCAATAAACTATGACCAAGTAGGTTAGGAAGAGGCATCATCTAGGACTCACAGCCTCACTTGTGTTTGAGCCTTCTGCACTGTGGGCTCTACCAGAGTGTCCTACTCCCCCAGTTCAATAGGCTCATTCATTCCTGAAAGACACTGAGAGGCCTTAGAATTCCACTCTCACCTGGCTGGTGCAGGAATCGCCCTTCTGAGACAACCTCTGTCCTCACTTCCCCTGGGCAAACAGATGCAGGTAGGGGAGTGGAGCAGGGCATGTGCCGCCTTCCATTGGTTCAAACCCGAAAAGAAACTTGAACTCCGAGCTCCTTGTGCTGGATAACCCCAATATCTTTAGACAGAGTTCACAGTCTCTGCTTCTTCCAGGGGGAATCATGAGTCTTGTGCTGTGGACTTCAGCAAGGAACGATCCATAGCAATAACTGAGCTCCCAGGGAGTGGACTCAGTATGTTGGCCATTGAACCCCCCTCCCTGAGGTTGTCCCATTGGGCTCAGGCTGGCAAAAGTCAGAGGACTGTATGAACTTGTGGAATGCTGGGCCAGATACACCAGATCTCACCGGTCCTGCGTCCCATCCTGCCCAAAGCTGCCTATGCCACACGGCCAAGTTTTGTTGGCATTTTAAAGAAAATAAAGGGGTGGGGGGAATGGATACGGATTCCAGTGGCTGTGAGAACACAAAATGGGATGAAGAGTTTCTAGAAACAGAGGCCGAGAATGTTAAGGTGTTAAAAGCCAAGACCAATCAGTTCAACCATTTCAGGAGGTAGCATACGATCAAGAACTGATGGTACTGAAGGAAGAAGTCCAAGCTGCACTGAAGGCATTGATGAAAAACAAGGCTCCAGGAATTGATGGACTATCAACTGAGCTGTTTCAACAAATGGAGGCAATGCTCGAAGTTCTCACTTGTCTATACCAAGAAATGTGGAAGACAGCTACCAGGCCAACGGACTGGAAGAGATCCATATTAATGCCCATCCCAAAGACAGGTGATATAACAGAATGTGGAAATTATTGAACAATATCATTAATATCACACACAAGTAAAATTTTGCTGGAGATCATTAAAAAATGGTTGCAGCAGTACATTGACAGGGAGCTGCCAGAAATTCAAGCCGGATTCAGAAGAGGATGTGGAACCAGGATATCATTGCTAGTGTCAGATGGATCCTGGCTGAAAGCAGAGAACAACAGAAAGATGTTTACCTGTGTTTTATTGAATACGCAAAGGCATTCAACTGTGTGGATCATAATAAATTATGGAGAACATTGTGAAGAATGGAATTTCAGAACACTTAATTGTGCCCATGAGGAACCTGTACATAGACCAAGAGGCAGTCGTTTGAACAGAACAAGAGAATACTGCGTGGTTTAAAATCAGGAAACGCGTGCGTCAGGGTTGTGTCCTTTCACCATACTTATTCAATCTGTATGCTGAGCAAATAATTGGAGAAGCTGGACTATATGAAGAAGAATGTGGCCTCAGGATTGGAGGAAGACTCATTAACAACCTGCGCTTTGCAGATGACACAACCTTGCTTACTGAAAGCAAAGAGGACTGATGACGATCAGACTACAGCCTTCAGTATGGATTACACCTCAACATAAAGAAAACAAAAATCCTCACACCTGGGCCAACAGGCAACATGATAAAGGCAGAAAAGACTGAAGTTGTCAAAAATTTCATTTTTCTTGGATCCACAATGACCATGGAAGCAGCAGTCAAGAAATCATATAGCATATTGCATTGGACAAATCTGTTGCAAAAGACCTCTTTTAAAGTATTAAAAAGCAAAGATGTCACTTGGAGGACTAAGGCGTGCCTGACGCACGCCATATTTTCAATGCCCTCATATGCATGCGAAAGCTGGAAATGAATAAGGAAGACCGAAGAAGAATCGATGCCTTCGAATCACGGCGTTGGCGAAGGATATGGAACATACCATGGACTGCCAGAAGAACGAACAAATGTCTTGGAAGTCCAGCCAGAAAGCTCCTTAGAAGCGAGGCTGGCGAGACGTTGTCTCACATACTTTGGACATGTTGTCAGGAGGGACCAGTACCTGAAGGATACCATGCTTGGTAACGTAGAGGATGAGTGAAAGAGGATGACACTCAAGGAGGTGGACACAGTGGCTCCAACAATGCGCTCAAACATAGCAAAGAATGCGAGGATGGCACAGGACTAGGCAGTGTTTCGTTCTGTTGTTTATAGGGTCGCTGTAAGTCAAGACCAACTTTACCGCACCTACAAAAACAATTAGCTAAGGGAGCTTTGCCAACGAGGCGGTGAAGGGGAGGTGAGGGCAGTGGCACCAACTGATAACGTCCTCCTGCTGAGGGCAGCCCGGGCCTCGCCAATACCCAAAGGGCAACCGAAGCGCAGGAACCAAAGGATCTGCGCTCGACAGAGGTGGCGGTTTCCCTCTCCAGCGCGAGGCCGCGCCGGGTGAGGCCGTTTTCGTCCGGGAGGGAAAGAGGCCGTTGGGCGCGCACCCGGCAGCGCGCAGCTCTCTGCTCCCGAAAAGGGCGGCCCAGGCGCGCTCCCGACCGCAGTGACTCCTTCCGGTGTCAGTTTGTTCTCCACGCCCCGGTCTCCCGCGACACTTCGCGCTCTGGGCCGCCGTCGTGTGAAAAAGGGCGCGGAAGAGCTCAGGCACAAAAAATGGCAGAGGACTTGGGTGCAGGAAGGTCCCTGGCCGCCCTCAAGCAGGCGCCGGCGAACCCAGACAGGCACATAAAGCCCCTAGTCCCAGCTCCGAGAGCGGTTTAAAAACCGGGAGGTAAACCTGGCAACTGGCGGTGTACGTCTCACGCAACCCACCGCCGGGAGCCTAGCGCTTCACCCTCCCCAACCCTCTCCCTGACCACCTAAGAGTCTAAAAGATGAGAAAGCAGGATAAGTGACACAGCCTCTCTTTAGCGCTGTCGTGGGTGGCTCTGAAAAGAGCCTTTGGAGGAGATGGAAACTCGAGCCGAGTGCACTCTAACTTAGGCCCGCTCCCCGCGGATGCGGCGGGCCAGCTGGATGTCCTTGGGCATGATGGTGACGCGCTTGGCGTGGATAGCGCACAGGTTCGTGTCCTCGAACAGCCCCACCAGGTAGGCCTCGCTCGCCTCCTGCAGCGCCATCACGGCCGAGCTCTGGAAGCGCAGGTCCGTCTTGAAGTCCTGCGCGATCTCGCGCACCAGCCGCTGGAACGGCAGCTTGCGGATCAGCAGCTCGGTGGACTTCTGGTAGCGCCGGATCTCCCGCAGGGCCACAGTGCCCGGCCGGTAGCGGTGCGGCTTCTTCACGCCGCCCGTGGCCGGCGCACTCTTGCGGGCCGCCTTGGTGGCCAGCTGCTTCCGCGGGGCCTTGCCCCCGGTCGACTTGCGGGCAGTCTGCTTCGTACGGGCCATAGCGAACAAGGGAACCAACCGACCGGCGCGGCGACAGAGACAGTAACGCGGGCCCGGCCGCGCCAGCGCTCTTTATAGGCGCACTCTCTCCCCGATTGGGCGGAACGAGAATTGAAAGTCCCGCGCTGACTGCCCATTGGCTGTGACGTCACCCGCCCTGGCGTCACCGACGGGCTCGGGCGGACTCCTCCTCCCCGCCCCGCCCGCCTCCCTCCCTCTCCTGTGCCCCCTCCCTCCCCCTGCCCCCCCTTTCTGCTTTCCAGTTCGCCAACAGTTTTTTTCCTTAGTTTTCCTCTCGTTCTTTCCTCGCTCAGAGAGGCGGTTTTGATTGCAACCGCGTAAGACCGTTCCTCAGCCTTCCCCTCCTTTAGGACGCACTACCCGTGCCCCACCTTCCCGCGCTGTGTGTGTAGCCCTTTCCCCCCAAAACGCCTGGTTACCTTGTCGCAGTCCCCCGGCCCCATTTGCTCTGGCTGAGCGTCTCCTCCTGGTCGGCGCTTTCCCGCTCGGAAGGTTGTCAGCCCCCAAGGCGCAAGCCCCCGCCTCCGAAAGCCCAGCGTGCAGCCCTGTCTCCCCGCACAGGCGTGGTTTTCTCACTCCCCAAGACGCTGGGCTCGGCTGAGCCGAGACTCAGGCCCGCCACGCTCCCAGAAACCGTGCCCCCCTCCAGAAGAGGGCGACGACGCACCCCTCAACCCAGGGTCGTGTTAGGTGGTGGGCAAAGACTTCGGGAACTGAAAAGGCGCGCACTCGGCACCGAGAGCTAACGGGCTGCTGCCCAGGAGAGTTAGTGGTGGGTGAAAAGACCGTGGGTGGCGCCCACGATGTTTGCTGTCTCCCCTTGGCTTTAGTTCTGGGATATGCAACTCAGGCCATGAAGGAAATCTAAAACGCTCGGAAGTTGACAGCCATCAGCAGTAACGAAAGCAGATGGTAATCGCCGCTCATCTCCTTATCCCAGGACTCAAGAGGGCTCGGAAATGACAGTGGAAATCGGACTGGCTACTGTAACAACTCTTTAATGTGATAGAATGGGTGGCTCTGAAAAGAGCCTTGGATTTCACAAGTGACCTTTGCAGACACGGGCTGGGCGGGCGGGCTGCCTGCCATCGGCCTCACTTGCCCTTTGCCTTGTGGTGGCTCTCCGTCTTCTTCGGGAGCAACACGGCCTGGATGTTGGGCAAGACGCCGCCCTGGGCGATGGTGACTTTGCCCAGCAGCTTGTTCAGCTCCTCGTCGTTGCGGATGGCCAGTTGGAGATGACGGGGGATGATGCGCGTCTTCTTGTTGTCGCGGGCCGCGTTGCCCGCCAGCTCCAGGATTTCCGCCGTCAGGTACTCGAGCACCGCCGCCATGTAGACCGGCGCGCC
>NW_004444186.1:2655534-2666773 GCF_000243295.1 Trichechus manatus latirostris
ATTTCTTGTTAAATTTCGATTCTATGTTTTTTACTAGTTTGATTTATTTCGCATCAGTTCTGAAGATAGGGGAGAAACCAGAAATGGGAACAAGTTCTTTAGCTTGGTTGAGAGCTAGAGGCAATAAACTTAAGAGAAACGTAGTCCCTATAAGTTCTACACAGTGTATTAGAAAACAGTTTTGTTAAGCAGCGGTTATTTTTAAGCAATTGGATCCGAGCAGCACCACGTAACTGCATTTTTCTTGCTCGAAACTTCCGTGTAATATTGCTGTAAAAATGTAAGGAAAATAACTTCGAGAAACTGCCCTACCACCTACAGAAAACTCGTGAACCTAGGTATTGAAGTAATTTTTAGCTACCCCCCTATTGTCTCAGTTCCGTACTCTGTTCAGGTAGGATGATTCAATATATACCGCTTACATTTAACAACACTCGAGATGAAACGAAAAGTTTTATCCACAGTAAACCATTTTATTCAAGTGTTGATACCTGTAAATCCCCCATAGTTTTAGTTGTGCTATATTACAATCCTGTGGGTAAGAAAGGTAGGAGAGAAAAAGCTCACAATTGCTCAGGGATTTCAAGAACCTCTAGCGGCTCATATAAAGTGCTCTCCAGAGACTTCCCCAGCAGCTTGGGGTGTTTTAACTGCTTAGCTTTAAAAATATTTGTCCCTTCTCTGGAAAAATTCATGTACATTATCCCTTAAAACATAGGAGAGGCGCTAAAAAATAAAACACGTTCTCTCCACTTTTTAAACTGGATGCCTTAAAAAAGTGTTGCCTGAAACACTTCAAAGGGCATTAGATTCTAATCTGAGATAAATGTTCCTAAAACCCTCATATCGATCCACTGAACAGAAATCACTGGGAGTAAGAAGCAAGGGTGAACACAACCTGCAGAACACACCAGGGATTCAAATGTTTGATAAATACTGATGTAGTCATTGCGTGGTTGCCATATTCCTTGGCAAAAACCTGTTCACACTTTTCAGTCACCACTCCAGACATTTTCTTCTTTTTTTCCTGATTGCCGTCTTGCTGGAAAACTTTCCCAGAACTGTTGGTCATGCTCCATACAAAACTAGCTTCACTTATTCCCTCAATTCAGGACACCAAATAATGGGATTTTACATTTCCATCTTTATCAGCGTTTAAGAAATACACTTTAAGAGGAGGTCAAATGAGAACAGAAAATCAAGTCCTAGAAAAATAAATGTTTAGGGCAACAGTGTCCTCAGCTAGTCCCCTTGTTTTTGCTCATTTTATCCCTCTAATTTACCACCATAAAATCCCAAACATTGTCTTCCCGCCTAGTTTTCACAATCTCCGGCCTGCCCCACCCAATCAAACACAGATAATTCCTTTCCTACTTTTTGTACTAAATCTACTGCTTTCCAATTCTTAGTCCCCATGAAACATTTCCCTGCCTTTGCTCATTCATGCCTTGCTTGGCCCCATTGACAGAAGAGGCAGATTGCTGGACCCTGAGAAGTTCAGGTAAAGCATGAAGATGGGGATTGAGAGGAAGGACAAGAGGGAAGAGGCTGAGTTTTTACAGGGCAGGAATATTAACAAAGTTTTCAGAGGCACAGAATGTTGGCTAGATAACCTAATCGCATGTGGAGGAGCCAGTGGTGGACACTTGGTTCTGGAGACTCTCAGGATGGAAGTAGTTTATCAGTATCCTAGCACCGCTGGAATAGAGTCCCACAAACTGGGGCCCTTAAAACAACAGAAATGTATTCTCTCAGTTCTGAAGGCTGGAAGCGTGAAGTGAAGGTGTCAGCAAGGCCATCGTGTCTCCGCAGGCTCCAGGAAGGCTCCTTCCTTGCCTCTTCTCTAGCTTCTGCTGGTTGCTGACAATTCTTAGGATTCTGTAGCTTGTAGCTTGTGGTGTTCTCCCGTGTGTGTGTCTGCATCTTCATATGGCTGTCTTATAAGGACACCATTGATTGGATTTAGGACTTACCCTAACCCGGTATGATCTAATCTTAACTTTAATTACAACTGCAAAAACCCTATTTCCAAATAAGATCACATTCTGAGGTTCCAGGTAGTCATGAATTTTTTGGGAACCACTATTCAACCTAATGTTAACTGTGTGCCGTCACGTAGATTCTAAATCACAGGACCCTAGAGAACAGAGAAGAACTGCCCCATAGGGTTTCCTGGGGTGAAATCTTTATGCAAGCAGATCACCAGGTCTTTTCTCCCATGGAGTGGCTGCTGGGTTTGAACCGCCAGCCCTTTCGTTAGCAGACGAGCACTTAACGATCGTGTCACCAGGGAGGCTTCATTCAACTCAATATAGTTAGTAAAGCAGAAAACGGATAGTCTTGAAAAAGATGGAGAAGGTGACTCAGTGTAACTGTATTACCCATCAATGGCTAGCTCCCTTTCTCACCCAAATTCACACACACAGGTGAGAAAGCAAACCTGACACCTTGTTTTGGCTCCATCTTGAGTAATTATACACATCACTTCCTGCAGTAAGGGATAGGGAAAAAACCAAAAACAGAGAAGAAACTTGTGCCCGGAGATAAACAAAGCTTGCTGGGATACAGCAATCAATAGAGCAGAAAACGTCCCAGCCCCCACAGAGCTACATTCTAGTTGAGGGACACTGACTATAAGTAAAGAAAGAAAGAAATTGATAATATTCAGGGGATGACATGTGCTATGAAGAAAAAGTAAAGCAGAATTTGGAGTTGGATGTGGAAGACAGGTTTGATCAGGTGATACATGAGCAGAGGCCTGAATACTGTTAGAGAGTGAGCCATAACGATATCCTGGGGAACAGTATTCCAAGAACAGAAAACAGCAAGCGCAAAGGCTCTGAGGCAGGTGAATGTTTGGCAAGTTCGAGGAGTAAGCACGGAGGCCAGTATGGCTGAAGCACAGTGAGCAAAGAAAAGAGTCATAGGAAATGAGTATTTGAGGGGCCATCATAAAGATTTTGCCTTTTATTCTAAATGAGATGGAGTGCCTTTGGAGAGTCTGATCAGAGGAGTGAGAGGATTTATGTTTTTAAAAGCTCACCCTGGATGTTAGGTGCAAAGCGGACTATAAGGGAGCAAGAGCAGAGGCAGGGAGAATAATGAGGAGGCTATAGTAGTAGTTGAGGAGAGAAATGATGGGCATTAGCAGTGGAGATGGTGAGAAGTAGTTGTTATGGATTGAATTGTGTCCCCTCAAAATATGTGACAATTTGGCTAGGCCATGAGTCCCAGTATTGTGTGGTTGTCCTCCATTTTGTGATCTGATGTAATGTGTTGTAAATCCTAGCTTCTATGATGTTAATGAGGCAGGATTAGGGGCAATTATGTTAATGAGGCAGGACCCAGTCTACATTAGGTTATATCTTTAGTCAATCTCTTTTTGACTCAAGATACAACCTAAGCCTGTGGATCTTTTTGACTCAAGACACAACTTAATCCTGTAGAAATGAGCAGAGAGGAGGGGGACCTCCTACCACTAAGAAAGAAGGGCCAGGAGTGGGGTGTATCCTTTGGACCCGGTGTCATGGACTGAATTGTGTCCCTCAAAAATATCCATCAATGTGGTTATGCCATGATTCCCAGTATTGTGTGATTGTCCACCATTTTGTCATCTGATGTGATTTTCCTGTGTGTTGTAAATCTGGCCTGTATGATGTTAATGAGGTAGGATTAGCATCTGTTACGTTAATGAGGCAGGAATCAATCTACAAGATTAGATTTTGTCTAAAGCCAATCTCTTTTGAGATATAAAAGAGAGAAGGGAGCAGAGAGATAGGGGGACCTTATACCACCAAGAAAGCAGCATTGGGAGCAGAGCGTGTCCTTTGGATCCAGAGTTACTGTGCAGAGAAACTCCTAAGCCAGGGGAAGATTGATAACAAGGACCTTTCTCCAGAACCAAGAGAGAGAGAGAAAGACTTCCCCTGGAGCTGATGCCCTGAATTTGGACTTCTCGCCTACTAAACTGTGAGAAAATAAATTTGTTTGTTGAAGCCATCCACTTGTGGTATTTCTGTTACAGCAGCACTGGATAACTAAGACAGTAGTCCAGATATATTTCAAATGAAATTGATCGATTGAGTGTAGGGTATGACAGAAAAGAGAGGAATCAAGGATGAATTGCAGGTTTTTGGACTGAGCACATGGAAAATAAGAGCTGATATTTACTGATATGGGTGAGGAGCATGTATGGAGGAGGAAAACCAAGAGTGTTTTGGACGAAATTTTGAGATTTCTATTAGCTATCCAGGTGGAAGTATTAAACAAGAAGTTGAAAATATGAGAATCTGGAGTTCAGGGATAAGAAAGAGGTTAGATTTATAAAGTTTGATGTCAATCTTATTCTTGTTCCTTTGTGGGTGATCTACCCTTTCTTCTGGAAGCATTTAGAACCACTGTTAACATGTCTAAGGTCCCTGGGGCACAAACAGCTTGCACTTGACTATTAACCTCGAGGTTCAAACCCACCCAGCGATACTGTGGAAGGCCTGGTGATCTGCTTCCTTGAAGTTTTCAGCCAAGAAGACCCTATGGAATAGTTCTACTCTGTCACATATGGGGTGGCCGGTGTCGCTATGAGTCAGAAATGACTTGACAGCAATAGATTTATAACATGTCTAATCTAACTAAACTAGCTAGTTGCCGTATAGTTGGTTCTTTTTTAAATTTTTTCCCGTACAAAAATTTATACATACATTGTTACGTGACTAACTGCTCTCCCCATACTGTGACAGCACACTCCTTCTTTCCACCCCTGATTCTCCATGTCCATTCGATCAGCTCCTAACCCTCTCTGCCTTCCCATCTCACCTCCGGACAGAAGCTGCCCGTTTAGTCTCTTGTATCTACTTGAGCTAAGGGGCACACTCCTCATGAGTATCTCTTTATGTCCCACAGTCCAGTCCAATCCCTTTCTGAAGAGTTGGCATCAGAAATTGTTTTAGTTCTGGGCTGATAGAGAATCCAGGGGCCGTGCTTTCCGGGGTTCCTCCAGTTTCAGTCAGATCATTAAGTCTGGTCTTCTTACTAGAATTTGAGTTCTGCACCCCACCTTTCTCCTGCTCCATCAGGGATTCTCTGTTGTGTTCCCTGTCAGTGTGGTCATTGGTGGTAGCCGGGCACCATCTAGTTCTTCTGGTCTCAGCCTGATGAAGTCTCTGGTTTCTGTGGTGTCGAGTTGATTCTGACTCATGGAAACCTCATGTGTTGCAGAGTAGAACTGTGCTCCCTAGGATTTTCATGGCTGTGACCTTTTAGAAGCAGATCGTCAGGCCTTCTTCCTAGGTGCCTCTGGGTTGGTGGTTTCAAACTGCCTACCTTTCGGTTAGTAGTCAAACACTTAACCACTTCTGCCACCCAAGGACTCCTTCACAACATGCCTACCTGTTTTTGTTTTTCCCCAGGAACGTCTCCGATTTGGTCCCAGAGTTTGACTAAAACGTCCTGTCCAACTTCAGTTTCACATCAGACTTTAGAAGGCAGAAGAGTCAATGTCTAAGTCAAGGTCATTTCTGGCATTCCTGGACTAGTGCAGTCATACAGGTCCCCCATCACCTCTAATGAGTATAATGAAGATTAAGGGATATCATTCAGTTCTAGTTAATATTTAGATGGTCACTCTCAAGCTAGGTAAGTACAACTTGGAGTAAAAAGTCTCCTTGTTGATGTTAGGTGCCATCAAGTCATTTTCAACTCATAGCGACCCCACGTCACAGAGAACTGCCCCATAGGGTTTTGTCCTGGAAGGTTTAATATCTTAGAAATCTATAAAGCAACAGAGATTCCAATTTGTCATGCATAAACTCGTTTAATTTATTGTGAGGTAGTCATGGCAAGGCAGGAAAGTAAGACCTCAAGACATTCATTTTTGCAACTCAGAATCAGAATTACAATGTTTGTTCAATGGTTAGAGTCCCAATCTTTAGACTTTAGGCTTTTACCTTTCACAGGAGGAGGAAGGCTTGACCATGCCTCCATCTCGGCAGAGGTCCTTCATAACTAGGGCCAGGGGCTGGCGGCAGTGGGCAGAGACTCAGTCTTCGTCTCTGGAAGGGTCTCCTCTTCACAGAGTGTCAGAGCCTAGAGAGGAATCTGTTGCCTCTGCACTTCTCTCTAAGGAGTGAGCTTAAACCTACTGCTTATATACAGTTTCGTAGACTCGGTCTCATGTGATGAGGGCCAAATAATGTCACGTTTAGTATGTTATGTCTTTTCTTCAAGGACACACATTTACCTAATGTTGCATCTTTTAGAAATTAAGAGTTGTTTAGGACATTCCTGACGTCTCAAGGCCACCTTACAGAGATTCAACTTTGTTACATCTCTTTTACCATTGTTTACGACACATCTCACATACTCCACATACATCTACTATTCAGTTTTCAAAGTGAGAAATGTTCTAATTATCCTTTCTCACAGCTTGTAAACTATAATGATTTATAGGTTTCTGGTTAGAGAGCATCACATAAGTGTGTTTACTTCTAACTTCACATCATGAGCGAGTGCTACATATGTAGCTGGAAGCATCAGAGAAAGCACAACAGTATTGAAACCATAAAATTTACGTGATTTAAGAACATATATAGGTATACATAACAGGTTTTCTCAGCTGTAATCTTTATGCAAGCAGATCACCAGGTCTTTCTCCCACGAAGCCACTAGGTGGGTTCAAACCTCCAACCTTTAGATTAGCAGCAAGCGTTTATCTGTTTGCGCCACCGGGGCTCCTTGAAAAATTCTCCTAGTACACTTTATATGTTGAACTTCTATCAGTCAATTAACACAGACATTTATTTTATTGAAAAAGTAAAATGCAGCAATAATTAATGTCTGCAAAAGCTGTTTCTGTACTAACAACTTGTAAAGTCTTTGATGACAATATTTAAAAAATTTTCAAACCTGCAGAAAAGTTGAAAAAAATACTTCAATGAACAACCAGATACCCTTCATATGGATTCATCAACTGTCGCTATTTTTTCTTCAAGAGATACACAGCAAAACATGCATCAATTCAACAATCTCTACATGTACAATTCAGTAACACTGATTAAGTTCTACAAGTTGTGTTGCCTTCCTTGATATCCAACTGGTACTATTTTGCTACATTTGCTTTCTCTCTCTTTTTATGTGCCGTCCCGCATTTTTCTGGAACCATTTGAAAATAACTTGCAAACATCCTCACACTTCCCCCCCTAAATACTTCAGGATCTGTTAAGAATAAGACATTCTCCTATAGAACTACAGTATCATTATCACACTCAAAAAATTTAATATGCATTCAATAATATTAACCAATATACAGTCTATATTCAAGTTTCTTCAATTGTCCAAAAAAAAAAAAAAAATCCTATAGAGCTGTCAGATTAGTTTCCTACGGCTGCTATAACAAATTGCTATGAATTTGGTGATTTAAAACACACATTTATTCTCTTACTGTTCTGGAAGTCAGAAGTCCAAAATCAGTTTTCGTAAGCCAAATTTAAGGCTGAGCTGCCTCCAGAGGCTCTAGGGGAGAAATCAATTTCCATGCCTTTTCCACCTTCTAGAGCTGCGTTCCTTGGTTTATGCTCCCTTCCCTCCTCCATCTCCAAAGCCAACAGCTTATCATCTTCAAATCTCTATTTCTATCACCTTCTTCCTCGTTTGGTCTTCTTCCCCCTTAGAAGGACCCTGGTGATTGATTACATCTAGGCTTTCCCTCCTTCCTCCCAGGATAATCTCCTCATCTCAAAATCACGTCTGCAAAGTTCCTTTTGCCACGTAAGGTAACATTCACAGGTGCTGGAGATTATGACTTGGACGTATTTGGAGGCCACGTTTAACCTACCAAAACTGTTGTCTACTAAAATACTTAATAATAGAATTACGTTGTTTATATTTCTTTATCTACCCTATTTGGCCTCTGGGACCTTTCAGCAGGAAAGTCTGGGATCTTTGTTTTATTCTGGGAAATTATTTGTTATTAACTCTTCAAATATTTCAAGACTCAATCTGGTTTAAAAAAGAGCATGTTATACTCAGACTGGCTTGACTGGAAGTCCAAAGGTGCGGCAGGCTGCAAGGCTGGCTGAACTCCATGAGTGGCTCAGCTCTCTGACTCCCTCAACTGTGCCCCCCTCTATGGGTTGTCTATAACCATTCTTGCCTTCACACCAAGAGACCACTCCATCCAGCTGCGCCTCTTGAAAGCAAAGAGATTTCTTTCCCCAAAGGTATCAGCAATCTATACTCTCCTGCAAATTGTTACTCAGTTCAATTTCTGAAATGTCTGCGCTAATTAGATTGGTGTATATTCCCAAGAGGAAACCCCGGTGGCATAGTGGTTAAGTGCTACGGCTGCTAACCAAAAGGTCAGCAGTTTGAATCCACCAGGTGCTCCTTGAAAACTCTATGGGGCAGTTCTACTCTGTCCTATAGGGTCAGTATGAGTCGGAATCAACTCGACAGCAATGGGTGTGGTTTGGTTTTTTGGTATATTCCTGAGGAGTCCCTGGGTAGTGCAAACGATTAACACTGAATTGGCTGCTAACCCAAAGGTTGGGGGGAGGGGTTTCAACCACCCAGAGGTGCCTTGAAAGAAAGGCCTGGAGACCTACTTCCGAAAAATTAGCCACTGAAAACCCTATGGAGTCAGCGTTCGAACCCCTCCTGAAAATTTGCATTTCTAACAAGTTCTCAGGTGAAGCTAATGATGTGGTTAGAGACCAGCTCTGAGAACCACTAGTAGAGCAGTGGGTCTCAAAGTTTATTGCACATAAGAATCACCTGGGGATCGGTTCAAATGCAGATTCTGATTCAGTGTACCTGGGGTGGAAATACAAATTCTCACCAGGGACTCAAACCAGAATGAGCCATAATGGGGTACAATTCTACTCGGACGCACATAGGATTGCCATGAATTGGGATCAGCACTTAAACCAACATGGCCTCTGGACCAGCCCTGAGGGCTGCCTTCTGAGAGACAGGTGGAGCAGTAGCTCGAGAGCGAGCGTGGCATGAGAATCACCTGGGCAGCTTCACAGGCTGCGCCCCAGGACACTGGGATCAGAATTTTTTGGGGTGGGAACCAAGATCAGTACTTTTTCAAGCTCCCCAGGCAATTCCAGTATGCAGCCAAAATGGAGATTCTTTAATGATAAGCAGGATACGATTAGAGAAAACAGAGAAAAAAAATAAATGCTGCATAGTCAGTAATATACATTGTAGGTCTATCAACTACTGAATTATATTTCCTGACAACACAAAGAAATAAATCTCAGAGACAGTCCTTAAAGGCAATGTTTTGTTCTCTTTTCTGAGCCCTAGATGAGTCAAACTGCCAACTGAATATATTCACTTGAATATCAAACAGCTTCTCAAATTTCAGTCAGTACTCTGGATCTCCTTTCAATGCCCCAAACCATACCTCCTCCCAGCATTCCATCCTAATTTAGAACACCAAAATCTACCCAGGTGCTTAAGCCAAAAAGTTAGGGCTTTCGCTCATAGCCAAAACCTATCTGTCAGCAAGACCTATCAATCTGACTTCCAAAATATAATCTGAATCTCATCATTTCGCAGTCTTCACTGCAATCACCATACTCCAATCCGGTATCTCTGACCAACCCAGGCGGGTCTCACAGTTTAGCATGAATCAACTCCCCAGGCTTGTTAGGTTGCTGTGGCCTGAGAATGATCATTTTTAATAAATTCCCAGGTAATGCTGATCCTGCTGGTCTGTGAGGTGCCCTCGAATCAATACCTTCCCCATGTGACAAAGCATAAGTGCCTCATAGGGTTTTCTGAACTGTAATCTTCGCAGAAGCAGATCACCACGTCTTTCTCCTGTGGAGCAGCTGGCCAACCTTTTGGTTAGCAGCCAGGCATTTAATTATTGCGCCACCAGTGCTCCTTCCTGTTGGTCTAAAGACCAGATTTTAAGAACAACGTTCTAGTTCACAACACTGCAACAGCCTCGTAGTTGGGTACCTTCTACTGTCACAGCCCTGGTAGGGCGGTAGTTAAGAGCTTGGCTGCTAACGAAACGGTCAGCAGTTCCAATCCACCAGCCACTTCCTGGAAACCCTATGGAGCAGTTCTATTCTGTCTTATGAAGTCATTATCAATCTGACTTGACGGCAGTGGGTCTCTTGTTACCCTGGAGGTGCAGTGTTAAGCGCTCGGCTGCAAGCCAAAAGGTTGGCAGTTTGAATCCACCAGCCACCCCTTGAAACCGTATGGGGCAGTTCTACTTTGTCCTATAGGGTCACTATGAGTCAGAATCGACTCGACAACAACGGGTTGAGTTTTCTACTGTTATCAGCCTAGGATCCCTGATCCACAAAGCGGAGTAACCTTTTAAAAGCATAATGAGGTCATATTCCACTCCCTACCTAAAACAGTCCAGTGTGTTCCCAGTACACTTGGAATAGGCTCTCAAACAAATCACATGCCCCTTGCACTACACCCCAACCATATTGTGGCTTTTTATGTATTCCAAACTCTTACCAGCTTCAGAAATTACACACATTTTGTTCCCGTTGTATATGGGACTGTCCTCTGTATCACTAAACATGATTGTTACAAGGGGATAAGCTTTTCTGGTTGATAATTCTTGGGAGAAAACATCACTGCATAATTGGCTTAGGTTTCATGCAATTTGATATAGGAAAGAGCAGAGAGAAGATTCATTTCCAAATTTAAAAATCAAGCTTTCATTTCCGTTACCGGGGAATCTTCACTTAAATAAGTCAAGTGCTTTCAGAACCAAGGATATACAAATTTCAGGAATTAGTCGACAGCATATATAAAAGCAAAATTACTTTTTTAGTGCATACCACAGAAACCCATAATGTAAGAACTCTAAAGTACTATCAGTAATTCTACCACTTTGTAATGACCACATTGCATGTTTTCGCTCTTTTAGGTAACTTTCTTATCGAGCATAAAATTTATAAAAATACATACAGCTCAATCCAGTGTTTCACTAGGAAGCAAATCGGGCGTGTGAAGAACTTTCCCGTGTAATGCAGGAACCCAACACCAGTTTTAAAAGCAACCCAACAACACGAATGCCATCTATGCTCTATAGTTGTTCCTCCATCCGCAATGACCATAAATTCTTCCACATGAAAAGGAAGCGAGGCAGACACATGTGCTTTAACGAGTTGTAACCTTCCTTAACCGAAACTTGAAAATTTAAAACGCCACGAACGCAGATAAAACAGCAAGGCAAGTGACAGCTCCTCTCACTGACAAG
>NW_004444186.1:2691156-2692519 GCF_000243295.1 Trichechus manatus latirostris
AGTATAGTTTTTCATAATACTCTGTTATGATCTTTTTTATTTCAGTTGTGTATGTTATAATGTCCCCCATTTCATATCTTATTTGGGTTATTTACATCCTCTCCTGTTTTTTTTTTTTTTTGTCAATTTGGCTAGTGGTTTGTCGATTTTGTTGATCCTTTCAGAGAACCAACTTTTGGTTTTGTTGATTCTTTCTATTGTTTTCCTATTCTCTATTTCATTTATTTCTGCTCTGCTGTTTATTATTTCCTTTCTTCTGGTGGCTTACATTCCATTTTTGATGACTGCCAATTTTCCTAGATTTACACTTTGTACATCCCATGTTCAGATTTTAATGGATGTTTTCAGCTGTTTCTTCTCAGTTTGATTCATGCCACATCAGTAAATAAAAGTCCCAAAAACTTTACTCCATCTACGTCATTAAGGCTGACTCTACTTTGAAGAGGCAGGTCTTCCTCAGTCATCTTTTGAGTGTCTTCCAACCTGAGGGGCCCATTTCCAGCACTATATCAGACAATGTTCAGCTGTATTCGTAAGGTTGTCACTAGCCAATTTTTTTTAGAAGCTGGTTGCCAGGTCCTTCTTCCTAGTTTGTCTCAGTCTGGAAGCTCTACTGAAAACTATCCACCATGGGTGACCCTGCTGGCATTTGAAATGCTGGTGGCATAGCTTCCAGCATCACACTTTAGGACTCATCATAATATCTCTTGTGTTTGAGACTCTTTTTTCTTATTTAAATTAACACATCCATACATTTTAAAGAAAAAAACATTGGACTTCATAGAAACATGACACTTGAGTGAATTGCCTTGAACTGTCTGTCATCCAGACCTGATAGGGTAGTTCCTCTTCTTTTGGGAGTAGTTCTGTGGAGAAATTTGAGAAACATTGTGTGGTTTGATTATATGATGGGAAAACGCTTCAGCGCTTCAAAATATACCCCCTAAGGCTGATGAAATTGGCTCATTCCATTGCTTTGCTTTAGACTATTATGTTGTCAAACAGCACATTACACAATATAAAGAATTATAAAGAAATTTATAGGGTTGATTAAGGATTTGTGAATCAGGAAGCTGCTAACCCAAGTGGAAAGCACTCCATTGAGTTGAGATTTTCAGGGTGTTTATATACAAGTTCATCAGAACTTTAAACAGAAATTTTTGATTGGTTAACATTTACCTCAGATTAATAAGTCTTACAAGAGTATGTGCTCAAAAATCATTCAATGTCCAAATGGAAACCTTGACAAACAATTACAGGACAATCACAAAATCACTGGGCTGTGATTATAAACTTTTGGAGTCTTGGGAACAAGACATTTTCATTAATCTTCGATTATATCCTAAAAGAATAGGTTTGGAAT
>NW_004444186.1:2693164-2724525 GCF_000243295.1 Trichechus manatus latirostris
TGATACACACATTTTTGGGGGGACATAATTCAAACCCTGACAAGGGCAATGGGTTTGGTTTGGTTTCTCACAATATCATAATAAACTACTATGTAGGCTTTGTTGCTTTGTTACCAGGATAAGCCCTAATTTCTCTAAAACTCAGTTTTCTTATTTGTAAAGTGAGGAAAAATAACATTTCATAGAGTCTCGGGAATAAAATGAGAGTGTATGTAAAAGAACTTTGAAATACTGGATGGTGCTCTATGTATGTAAGGCATTATTAAGAAACCACCTGTTTATATTAGTTACACTTTTGCAGGGTATTTTATATCTCCCTGAGCAGGAGACTGCTCCTGTCCCGGGAGACTCTCAAGGATACTAATTAAGCTAACATGTTTTGACATTGTCTTGATTTTTCAGAAAACCCCCTCAACGTCACTTGTATTTTGACTTCAGTAGGAAGATGATAATTCATACTGACACCATCAAGATAAGTTTTGAGCTTCTTGAAGCATATGATGATTACCATAAGCATACGATTACAAGTTTTATGTTAAATAGTACAATTTTTAAACATCAGTAACTTTTACTTAACCATTGTTTTATGGCCTGCAATTTTCAGAATACTTCAAAGCATATTAAATAACTAAAAGGCAAAGAATCAATGTCTTTGTAAAGAAAAGAATATTACACATTTAAGCATTAGAAAACTCTTTATTGAAGAAAATATGTTAGCAACTCAGTAATCAATGAACAATTTATACGCTTTGAAATTTGAACTTTTAATCTCGTTGATAAGCACTTTATTATTACAAACTATTCACTATTGTAAGGATGAAATAAATATTCCTGGCCATATTTGTCCTTGATTTAGTGGCTTTTCATCTGCAGGACCTAACTGGCCATTAATGTAGGAGGTGATGAAGCGGGAACCGTGTCCCGGAAGGTCAATGGCAAACGAAGGCGAAAGGCTCTAACGTTCAAGTAGGTACCCATTAACACAGCACAGGTAAAATGGCTTGGGCGGTGTTCGGAAGTAAGGTAAACTTAAGCTCAGTTTTTGGTTCCTCTAACTGCACAGTGCCAGGCGCTAAATAAATGTTGCTATGGGACAGGAGCTAAAGCAAAACAAACAAACAAAAAAGAAAACATCAAACCAAACCCCGGAGCCGATTCCGACTCAGAGTAGAACTGCCCCGTAGGATTTCAAAGGAGTGGCAGATGGACATCGAGTCGAACATTAAAACCTTTCGGTTAGCGGCCAAGCTCTTAACCACTGCACCACCAGGCCTCCACAGGATAGCGGTTACAGTAACCGGTTACCTGAAGCATGGAAACCTGGTACCTAGAAAGGCATGCTTGTATTCGGAAGGAACCTGGTAACATATAAATACCAAGCGTGCAAAAACACTTTAGAAATGGCTTTTACAAACGTTACATCCATTTAAAGGAACATGTCCGAAAAAAAGTAAAACTGCTGCGATCAGTCAGATTACAGACAAAAGTAGCAAAAGGGGAATGAAGGAAAGAAAACATTAACAATCTTCTCCCAAGCACAGAGGATTGAATTTCAGCCAATGAGAGCCCAGCTTTTTTGGCCCAATCAAGATGAGACTCTGTTTATAAATAAGACTGCCTACGGCTTCTTGTAAAAAGCCGTTGAGATAGCATGGCCCGTACCAAGCAGACTGCCCGCAAGTCGACCGGGGGCAAGGCCCCGCGGAAGCAGCTGGCCACCAAGGCGGCCCGCAAGAGCGCGCCGGCCACGGGCGGCGTGAAGAAGCCGCACCGCTACCGGCCAGGCACTGTGGCCCTGCGGGAGATCCGGCGCTACCAGAAGTCCACCGAGCTGCTGATCCGCAAGCTGCCGTTCCAGCGGCTGGGGCGCGAGATCGCGCAGGACTTCAAGACCGACCTGCGCTTCCAGAGCTCGGCCGTGATGGCGCTGCAGGAGGCGAGCGAGGCCTACCTGGTGGGGCTGTTCGAGGACACGAACCTGTGCGCTATCCACGCCAAGCGCGTCACCATCATGCCCAAGGACATCCAGCTGGCCCGCCGCATCCGCGGGGAGCGGGCTTAAGGCATGCATCGTTAAGTCGGCGATCTAAAGGCTCTTTTCAGAGCCACCTACGTTTTCATCAAGAGCAGCTGTACCAGCTAAGGGAGACATGCATTCGGGTGTGGTGGGTGGTGGGGCTATGGAATCAGAATGCGTGGTGTTTCGTCGACTTGCAGACACTAGAGGGAGCAGTAGAGGTATAGTCCAGGCAGTTCCTGCAAAGTGTGCCTTTTAGAATGCGCTCCGGCTCGCTGGCAATTAACGTCCAGATCAGCACAGTTCCTCGATAATAAGGGGAAAACATGCAAAAAGATGGCATCTACTTAAGCAGTTGTCCGTAACACATTGCAAGCTGCACCTACAAGATGCACTCTGAATAAGAAAATTAACACTGTTTGAAAGCAAACATCCTTGTGTGGTAACTATTGGGATGGGAATCTGGGTCCGATGTCAAGTAAAATCCTCGCGCCAAGTAGATCAACCCGATTTAAACTGATAAAAAAGAGTAGGGGCAGGAGATCCTGTGATGGGTCCTGAAGTGTGTAAGATCCCGCCGGACAGGGGGCGAGGGTGGAGGCAAGTTCCTTTAAAATATTATGAAACCTTCTCTTGGTTCGCGTTTAAAAGTGGTATAAATCTTGTTTTTAACTGAGTATTCTCCTCATTGTTTAATACAGGCAGTGCAAACCGGGCTTGGAATTTATTTAAGGAGGACATAAACATCGGTACTTGGTTTCCTTACGTGTGGGCAGAGGTATAGTCCCTCCCTCTTCCCCCCTCAAAAAAAAAAATTTTTTTCCACAAAGTACATAGGTGTAAACGATGCAAAAATAAGAAAAAGTTAACTAGTCTTTAGCTGGCGCTTTAGATCTTCCTTGGGCAGCTTTACCATTGAAGGTGCAAACCAACCCCCACCCCCAAATCCAAACAGGTGAAACTACCTCTCTACGTAATTTACCGGTTAGCGTAAAACATTTTGATTGGCTAACAAGACTTTTGTTCTAATGACCACTAGGGAAGAGCAAGCCGAACACCATGTCTTGAACTCCACCCCTCTATGACGACAATATTGTAAATTAGCCAATAAAAATGCAGCACTGCGGTGAGTACCTATTTGCATACAAGCTCTATAAGTAGCGCAGACGCAGTTCGTTCTCCCAGGCTCCGAGTCGCATTTTCCGGTTGTTTCCTGTCTTCACGCAGAAATGCCAGACCCAGCGAAATCGGCTCCAGCTCCCAAGAAGGGCTCCAAGAAGGCTGTTACGAAGGTGCAGAAGAAGGACGGTAAGAAGCGTAAGCGCAGCCGCAAGGAGAGCTACTCCGTTTACGTGTACAAGGTGCTGAAGCAGGTCCACCCCGACACCGGCATCTCGTCCAAGGCCATGGGCATCATGAACTCCTTCGTCAACGACATCTTCGAGCGCATCGCCGGCGAAGCGTCCCGCCTGGCGCATTACAACAAGCGCTCGACCATCACGTCCCGGGAGATCCAGACGGCCGTGCGCCTGCTGCTGCCCGGCGAGCTGGCCAAGCACGCCGTGTCCGAGGGCACCAAGGCCGTCACCAAATACACCAGCTCCAAGTGAGGGCTCTCGAGAGACGGACTAGATCAGCTACTTTCCCCCAAAGGCTCTTTTCAGAGCCGCCTAAGTTATCTGAAAAAGATGGCTGTAAACACTCCGGTATATTTAGCTTTTGGTTATGTAAGGTGGGGCTGTAATAAACGTCGTCCTCACTATTGTGTCATCTAGCGGTACGAATCAGTTTCAGCAAATAACACAAGGTGGGGGTTATTTTCCCTAACGTACAGGTGGAAAGTCGCTGGTTCCCATCCTCCTCCCCTCTGAAGGTTTAATCCGTTGTTTATTGTCACCACACATCTTTAGGTATCTGTCAGAGTCATACTTAAAAAAAATCATTTCCTGGCCTACCTGTAAATCTTGATTTAGTCATGTTCCCCTGCCCTAACTTCCTCTAGCCGAGTGCTTTCTAATCCTGGCGGGAGATATTTTCCCCTACTCCCGTGGGCCAGTTAGTAGTGCTTGGAGACATTTTTGGTTATCATGACTTGGTGGAGGCCAGGGACGCTATTAAACCCCCTATACTGCGTGAGACAACCCTCCCCAACAGAATTAGCACCTATAGTTTGTGGGAGAAGCCCCAGCAACAAATAATTATCTGACCCGGAACGTCAATCCTTGTGCCGCGGTAGAAGAGACCCTCCTCCAAAGCCCTCCAAGAATTTAATCCTCATTTTCATCAAATCTTCCCTCAGTCCAACCGAACTGATTTGGTGAAAGCTGAGCACTTCATAGACTGATTATTTACACGTCCATCTCCTCCACAGGAGACTTATCTCTGACAGGGCAAGGTTATTGTCTTGGTTCGGTACATAACAAGCTTTTCCTGATTATATGAATCACCTCCCTGCTTGCTAAACATTCCCAGGTGCCTCTCCTGAAATTTCCTGAGTCAGTCAGGTTGAAGGTGGGGCCTGGGTATCTGTGTTGTTGTAGTACCCTCAGATGTTTCTTTTTTCTTTTTAAGTAGCTTTAGGGTATTTGGTGCCAAAATGTTAGGCCCTCAAATATTACTCAACCTGCCTGAGTGTGTTAGGGTCCTTGTGTCTGAGAAAGGGAATAATTTGAGAATGAGCGGAGAGTGAATTTATGGTAGACTGAAAGCCACAGTTAATATGTGGGATGACCTCTCAGCTCAAAACTCGTGTAACTCAGGATTAATCCTGACAAAGGCTGGAGGATGTATCATTTATCAACTAAAATATACCCTTGTAGTAATTGGAAAATCTTAGTGTACAACTCGCTTGACTGTCAAGTTTTGAAATTAAGCCATTCTTCATAAATTTAGGGGAATTTACATGGAAATTTTGTGCTTAAAATGAGTTTTATTAGTAGTTTTATAATGCAGGAGTTCAAATTTGCATCCAATTAAAAGTTGCCTAAAATGTGCTAGATATGATTTCTTTCACTGGGAAATTTAGATTTTTAGTTGAGCCATCTTTCTCTGACCTTCTCCCTATGACCACAGAGAAGAGGCGGGGAAAGATGACTCAACTGAGAATCCAGATTTTCCAGTGAAAGCAAAGAAGTCATATGAAATATATTTTTGGCAGGAAACTTTACTTATTAAGTGAGGTCAGGATGGTCTGTCCAGTCTCCTTCCAGCCTAGGAACCTGTAGTCCGGGGGCTCCCTTCTCCCCGAGAACCGGGGTCTATGTCTCCCACCGTGAGGGAAGTTCAGGCTTTGTCAAGCGATTCACCTACCTGAGCCATTTACCTGTTACCAAGGATTAACTCCCAACTCCTACCCTGAAACTAGGGGCTTTTCACCAGTTGGCCAAAACTCATCTTCTTAATTACTCCTGGTCCAAGCCACCACCATGTCTCCTGCATATTTACAGTTGCCTTCTAACTGATCTCCCTGCTTCTGCCCTCTCCCTTCTCACTCTATTTTAAGGACAGAGTAGAACTGCCCCATAGGATTTCCAAGGAGCACCTGATAGATTCAAACTGCCAACCTTTTGGTTAGCAGCTGTAGCTCTTAACAGCTATGCCACCAGGGCTTTGTGAGATAGAGCAGGAGTTATCAAAGTATGTCAGTCTTTTAACAGGGAAAGAACAAGACTGGGAGAATTACCAGACATCATTGAAGATATTTTTCCACATTTTGTGCTACAGCTGAACCATCATATGACTTGGCAAAAAGTAGAAAATCTGGGGAAAACTTCTAGATCCCACAATGTCAACAAACTTTTGAAAAGCAAAAGCAGGTTGTGTTTTCTTCTTTATCAATTGTATATTGAACATAAAATATGAGCAAAGCAATAAGATAGAGGATTAAAAGGTATAAATCTACCTAACAGAGGGGATTACGTTGGTATAATTACAGTTCAAGGCGCAGGATATGTTATTCCCCCAAAAGGAAATGTTATGTGAGTTGAGGAGAGTGAAAAATTGCATCTAGCTAGAAAGCTCCATGAGGACAACTTCTGTGTGCCAGGTACTGTGCTAGGTTATGGGGATACAAATGTGTCCCTCCCACCATCCTTGAAAGTCCAGGAAGTTCACCTGGAAGTTTGTTTGTGACCAATACAGCAAGCATCTCTGGGAATTTTTAAAAAGTTTTAATTTTACCCAATTTTGACTGTAATCTTTTTCAACTTTTTAATCATCTGATTTGGGTAGATGGAGTTCTCTACCATTCCACCTTTATTCTGTGATTAAAACAAAAAACGAAGCGTGATGCCATCGAGTCCATTCTGACTCATAGCCACCCTAGAGGACAGAGGAGAACTGCCCCATGGGGTTTCCAAGGTGCCGCTGGTGGATTTGAACTGCCGACCTTTTGGTTAGCAGCCGAGCTCCAGGGTTTTTTTGGATTCTGTAATTAGAGGTCCTTAATTCTGCACTCCTCATCCAGATATTAATACTTTTTTTTTTTTTTAACTTCTTCTGTTGGTACAAATTTCATTTTCACATGGACTATTATTTTATGTCATTATGTTGAACAGCTCTGACGGTCCCACCCTCCTGCCTGTACAGTTCAAAGACATTTAACACACACACACACCCTCACATCACACTCAGCTCACAGCATATTCAAAGTGCTGGAGTTTATTCCCTGTGGTCCTAGCTTGAGAGAAATTTGATTTTCCTATTTCCTTTGAGATTAATTTTCTAATTTTTTTGGGGTGGTGGTGGTGGTGTGTGACTATCACAATGGAGGGAGCATTGATGGTTCCGTGGTAGAAATCTCTCCTCCAATGCCGAAGACCCAGGTTCGATTCCCAGCCAATGCATCTCATGCGCAGCACCATCACCCATTGGTCAGTGGAGGTTTGTGTGTTGTTATGACGTCAAACAGGTTTCAGCAGAGCTTCCAGACTATGACAGACTAGAAAGAAAGACTGGGCGATCAACCAATGAAAACTCTGTTAATCACAACAATCTGGCTGCGATCTTGGGGATATGCTGTAGGACTGGGCAGAGTGTTGTTCTGTTGTGCGTAGGGTCGCCATGAGTTGGAGCCGACTCGATGACCGCTGACAACAACTACAACAACATAATGGTAAGTGAATAAGCCTTTTTCTTTGTCACCCTAAACACAATTTTTACCAGAAAATCCTGTTGGCTCAAAATACGCCCAGCATCCAACCACGTCTCACCACCTCCACTGCTGTCTCCCTGATCCAAGCCACCACCATGTCTCCTGCATATTTACAGTTGCCTTCGAACTGTTCTCCCTGCTTCTGCCCTCTCCCTTCTCACTCTATTTTTCCACAAAGCAACTAGGGTCATGTTCCTGAAACATAAATCAGATCATGTCACCCCACACCCTTCTCCCCAACTGAAAAACCCTACAGTGGCTTCAGAGTCAAGGCCCCCATCTGCCTCTTTGACCTCATCTCTTCCCACTTTCCCTCTTGCTTGCTCCATTTCATCACATTTGTCTTCTGCTCCTCCTTGAATACACCAAGATACTCATCTCAGGGCCTTTGCATTTGCTAGCTATTTCCTTTTCTGGAAACTTTCTTCCCTGAGATGTTTGCATGGCTGGCTTCCTCATTTCTTAAGTTTCTGCTCAAAAGTTACCTTAACACCTTGTCATTGAAGCCTTCCCTCACCATCTTATGTAAGATAGCAGGTCCACCCCCTGTCCCCCAACATGCTCACACACACACACACACACAAACATACTTGTTAGTAATCCTTATCTCTATACTTTGCTTAATTTTTCTTCATATACCATCTGAATAATGTATTTAATTACTGATTTGTTTATTGCTGAATCAGAGGCTGCTAGTTATCCACATGTCTTAGTCATCTAGTGCTGCTGTAACAGAAATACCACAAGTGGATGGCTTTTACAAGGAGAAATTTATTCTCTCACAGTCTGGGAGGCTAGAAGTCCAAATTCAGAGCGCCAGCTCTAAGGGAAGGCTTTCTCTCTCTGTTGATTCTAGAGGAAGGTCCTTGTCATCAATCTTCTCTTGGTCTAGGAGCTTCTCTGCACAGGAACCTCACATCCAAAGGACATGCTCTGCTCCTGGCACTGCTTTCTTGGTGGCATGAGGCCCCCGAGTCTCTCTGCTCACTTCTTTCTTTTATGTCTCAAAAGAGATTTGCTCAAGACACAATCCAATCTTGTAGATTGAGTCCTGCCTCATTAACATAACTGCCACCTATCCCACCTCATTAACATCATAAAGATGTTAATTTACAACACTAGGAAAATTACATCGGATGCCAAAATGGTAGACAATCACACAATACTGGGAATCATGGCTTATCCAAATTGATACACATATTTTCTGGGGACACAATTCAATCCATGATACCATCAAAACTATTCTTTCCAGCTTACTTTAATTCTTTTCCTGGGTACATGGCTTCTTGATTAAAGGCTAATATACCAGCTTCTCTTGCATCTGGGTGTGCCCGTGAAACAAAGTTTCCGGCCAATGAGATATGAATGAAAGTGCTATGTATTTATTTCTAGTTTGTGACCTTAAAAGGGATAGGTATGTGCTTCTCTTGCCCTTTCACCTTCTCCACTGGTGGGATGCAGATGTGATGGCAGGAACTGGGCAGCCACCACGGATCCAGAAACAGAAGTCATGTGATGAGGATGGTAGAGCTGCCCTGAGAAAACTTGTATCTTGTTTAAGCTGTTTTTTTTTTTTTAAAGTTTGTTACAATACCTTAGATGGCAGTATAACAAATACATTGTCTGTCTCCCTTCCTGCCTCCTTAGAGTAACTCCTATGAAGGCAGGTTCTTTGTTTGGTTCACTGCTGTATGCCCATCATCTAGAGTTGTACCTGCACTATAGTAGGCACTCAATATTTAGGGGATGAATGGATGGATGAGGGAGGGAGTAGTAGTTGAGAGGGAGGGAAATGGGATTGTATTTATGAGAGGATGAGGTCCAAGGTTGAATTTAACAAGAAATGATTGTTTGAAATCTTTTGCCCTCTGAATGGGGAACAGCACAATATAGAGGGATGGTCTGAGTAAAACTGCAGCCACCATGGTCCACAAATCGGTTTAGAAGATTCATAGCATAAGTCATTGGGTGTTCAAGGACCTTCACCTAAGCTAACTTGGAAGCAGTATGAGGAGCAGGATAGATATTAGCCATTAGGAATCTCCTAAAAGAGTCAAGGGATTATAATGGGTCTGAACTGGAAGGAACCTTAAAAATCAACTATTATAGGCCCTTCATTTTACAGAAGACGATGAGGCCCAAATGAGAAGAGGAATCCCAATGGTCAGTGAATTTAGCACAACTCTTGGGTCCCTGATAATTATTTAAATTATTTCAGGCTCAGTATAACTGATTGCTGTCACCATTATCAAGGCTAATATAATGTAGTCGACCTTGATTCTGCCAAGATCTCCCCATCTGGAACACAGAAGAGGTGGTAAAAGGAGGAACCCATGTAACCACAGCTCTCATGTGATCACATATCATGCTGAAGACAGTTTAGAAGCAATAGATGTTGGAGATTCTTCTCAAGGCCATAAACTCACAGCAGTATGTACATCAACAACAGTGCTTCTGGTTCTTTCTCTCTTGCCCATTATCTTTCTTAGCTTTGTAATAGAGTAAGCACTCAGTTGCTGAGAAGCCAGGATGCTGGTGATGAGCCTCAGCTTGGAGTCTCAGCTTCCCCACCTAAAGGGGAGGGTGGGTGGAGGGCGGCGGCACTGTGTGACCTTAGGAATATTTCTTTACTCCTCTGAACCTCAATTTCATGCTCCAAGAAATGAGAAGAATAATGGAACCTACATTCTAGGCTTGTTATGAGGATTAAATAAGGTAATGTACTTATAGCTCTTAGTAGGGTTCTTAACACAAAAAATCAAACCCGTTGCCATCAAGTCGATTCTGACTTGTAGTGCCTCTATAGGACAGAGTAGAACTTCCCCACAGGGTCTCCAAGGCTGAAAATCTTTATGGAAGCGGACTGGCACATCTTTCTCCCATAGAGCGGCTGGTGGATTTGAACTGCTAATCTTGTGGTTAGCAGCCAGGTGCTTAACCACTGTGACACCGAGGCTCCTTTTTACAGTGCTTAATGCTAATACCAAAAACCAAACCCATTGCCGTCGAGTCCATTGCGACTCACAGTGACCCTATAGGTCAGAGTAGAATTGCGCCACAGAGTTCCCAAGGTTTCCACAGAGGCGGTGGTGAGTTCAAATTGTCGAGGTTAGCAGTCAAGTGCTTTAACTGCTGGGCCACCAGGGCCACCTCAGTGCTTAATACAGTAGGTGGTAAATAATCAGTGCAAGTCCATCATTCTTCATGTCAGGGAGGCACTGGCATGACGACCACTGCACCTCCAGAACACATTTCCTTTCCCAACAAGTGGTGCTTTAATGGATTTCTAGTGACTTGAGAGTCACCTCCATAAGCATCTCACAGCAACAGACCTTTACTCTAAAACAGTGTGATGGTTAAGATTGTGTGTCAACTTGGCTGGGCCATGATTCTCAGTGTTTTAATGTAATCACTCCCATGATTGAATATACTGTGAGTAGCCAATCAGATGAAAGGGAGTCTCCTTGGGGGTGTGGCCCGCATCTGTATATAAGCAGGCATTCTGGCTTTTTGCTCTCTCTGGATCCTGCGGCTGCTTCCTGTTGTCTCATCTCCCGTTCTTGGGACTTGAGCTGTCAGCTTATCTGGTGAACCTTGGATTTGTCAATCTGCACAGCCTGTGAGCGGGATCCCTGCTCTCCGACCTGCCGGTCTTGGGCTTGCCAGCTTCTGCAGCTGTGTGACTTGGGAGAGGCCTCTACCCTGATCCACAGACCTGGGACGTTCTAGCCTCTACAATCACGTGAGCTGTTTCCTTGATATAATCTCTGTCTATATATATACATTTATACACTTTACTGGTTTTGCTTCTCTAGAGAACCCAGCCTAAGACAAACAATATTCAAGAAGGCAATTCTACAATTTGCTTGTAGGGTCTCTAGCTCTGTAGAACCTTTAAGTATCTACTGTGTGGCCCAATAGGAACAGAATGAATTAGGAGACAAAGACCTGCTTATAGTGCCTGTTGCTAGTGCCCCGTAAAGGCCTATGTAATCTTTGGCAAACATCGTTTTTTTTTTTTTAAATGAGATGATGTATGCAATACTTCACATTAATGCTTTCGGAAAGAATGAAATACTGTTATTAAGCACTTCTTTTCTATTTCTTATTTCTGAGTTGAAAGCCCTCGATTTTGAGGATTTAATGCTCTAAGAGCAAGCCAAGTGATTAGCAATTATCTAGGACACACTATTAAGTAGCACAGAGACACACCTTATACCCAAAAAGAGAATGTGTAAATAATTTGAGAAATGCTTTAGAAATTAAAAAATGGTCTTGGTGGAGTCAAGCTGATGACTTCTGAGTTGATCATTCCTGCTTGTTAAATTATTTCATGTTTTTCCTCTCAGTATTTTCAACATGAAGTTCCTTTTCCTGTCACCTATTCAGGAACCAAAGGTTTCCCAAGAATATGAGGAAGACTTTTTCTTATTCAGAATATAGTCCAAAGAGTGGCAACCAAGTAAGCAGAGAGAGAGTTCCAAGATTTCAAGATTTATTTTCTTAAGCCAAGAACTCATTGCTAAAATAGGTGACATATGTCAGGTCGTTCTACTAAAAAGAGGTATAAGAACCTAGAGAGGATCTCACTGCCAACCAATGCAAGGAACTTTTCTATAGATGGCCAAAGCCAGAAGTATACAGCAAAGAAGTAGAATTACTAGAGCTTGAGCAGTTCCTTAGTATTCTGCCTTGGAGGACGCAAACTTGGATGCCGGTCCACTGTCCCAAGTAAGAGAAAGAGGTAGTAGCTTGGGATTAGTTGAATATTAGAGAGACTGGAACCTGGAGCAGCATCAGGAACCCAGAAGAAGGATTTCTTGTGGCAAAAGAAGGAAGAATGTAGATTAGTGAAATGAAAATGAAATAAGAAGCAAATTATCTTTGTTGCTTCACATGATCAAAGGTGTCATGGTTTGAATTATGTCCCCCCAAAAAATGTGTGTATCAATTTGGCTGGGCCATGATTCCTGGTATTGTGTGGTTTTCCTATATGTTGTAAATCCTGCCTCTATGATGTTAATGAGGGAGGATGAGTGGCAGTTGTGTTAGTAAGGCAGGACTGGATCTACAAGACTGGATTGTGTCCTGAGGCAATCTCTTGAGATATAAAAGACAGAAGTGAGCAGAGAGACAGGAGGACCTCATACCATCAAGAAAGCAGTGCCGGGAGCAGAGCACGTCCTTTGGACCAGGGTCCCTGTGCCAAGAAGCTCGTAGTCCGGGGGAACACTGATGAGAAGGCCGAGAGAAAGATAGCTTTCCCCTGGAGCTGATGCCCTGAATTTGGACTTTTAGCCTACTTTACTGTAAGGAAATAAACTTCTCTTCGTTAAAACCATCCACTTGTGGTATTTCTGTTATGGCAGCACTGGATGACTAAGACAAAAGGCAATAATTACAAATTACCAGAAGGTGGGGGAAAGCCATATTATTCTTTTGATATCAGTGTTTTTAAGCTTCAGAGGAATGGAATATACCTAAAGACATCAGCTTTATTTTTTCTTCGTAATGTTCTGACTTTGGGTATGTCTTAGTTTCTAGTTGGTGGGATTATCATTTTGAAATGCACTGAAGGAAAACTGTTATGCCAGGAGGGAGGGTGAAACAGTCCAGACACACCACAGGTATAAGCCTGTGTTCTTAGGAAAAGTCCCAATCTTAGGGAATTAAACTACTTGAATTTCTCTCTGGAGATGTATATTTCATTTGCTGTTGTTGTTAGGTGCCATTGAGTCAGTTCCAACTCAGCGACCCTATGTACAACAGAACAAAACATTGCCCAGTTCTGCGCCATCCTCCCAATCATTGCTGTTTGAGCCCATTGTTGCAGCCACTGTGTCAATCCATCTCATTGAGTGTCTTCCTGTTTTTCACTGACCCTGTACTTTACCAAGTATGATGTCCTTCTCCAGGGACATTGATAACATGTCCAGAGTACGTGAGACAAAGTCTCGCCATCCTCGTTTCCAAGGAGCAGTCTGGTTGTATTTCTTCCAAGACAGACTTGTTTGTTCTTCTGGTTGTTGCTGACTATTTCATTTACTTTGGCTAAATACATATAAATACAACTTGGTTACTCAAGACCCATATTGTGATATGTCGAATAATGAGCAGGAGAAAGGCAGGCTTGTGATTAACTTGTGTTATGAATCAACCGTAGGATTTGCTCCAGCAAGGGAATTACATGCTCTCTTTCTTTGCCTTCTTCACTCTTCTCCCTGCTACACTAGGAAAATTTAATAAGAATTATTTCACTTATCTAAGCATTTTTGTATGGGATTTTTCCTAAGTGTTTGAATTCTTATCTTTATAATTTTTTGACATTAATATCAAGGAATTGGGTAATGGAAATTATTCTTAAATGATTCCCCTCCCCCTAGAAACAGCAGGTATGTGTAGAAAAGAATACAATTTTAGGATTAGCAAGAAGGTTAGCCAAGGTAAAATCTAAATTCCAATCCTTAGCCTAGAGAAAAAAGCTAAGAAATGAGTTCATTTGCCTAAAGGAATTGTATAAATGGTATTTATAATTGTGGGGATATGTTTAGATGAAAGGGAGCATGATAGAGAAATCTTCCTAGATTAGTATATGCAAATCATTTCTAGTTAGAAAAAGTAGAGTTCCAAAGACTGTAAAAGCAAAACAAAACTTGTGACCATTCCTCCTGGTATGAGGAAATGATAATACATGGGTTACAAGCATGACTGAGTCATTGAGATTGAGTTGATGGATGGAAATATGGCCATGTGGACGTGTCCCTTGGCAGCACAGAGATGTCAAAGGAAATGCATTTGATCCTCCCAGCAGTGTACAGCGAAGGTGTATTCCTGAAATTTTCTGAGTATGCAGTTAGAGAGTGCATTAGTAAAGAGTGCAGGCTCTTGAGACAGATCGGCTGATCTGTCACCTGCCTCTGCTCTTCTTTATCAGTAGTGTAACTCGGGCAAGGTTTAACCTGTGCTCCAGTTTTAAATTGCACATAATAGTAATGCTTACTTCATAACGTTTTTGTGAAGGATAAATGAGCAAACACAGGTAAAAATGCTTAGACAAATGTTTGGCATTAGTAAACTGTCAGTAAACGTTAGCTAATGGTGGTAATAGGGAAGTCCTGCTGAACTCTGCGCAAGTTTCTCATCTCTAACGCACAACTGAAAATATCTACTCATTCAAAATAATGCACTGAACTTATGTTGTGTTCTTCCTATCTTCAACCCCAAATGCCAAGATTACTAGAGAATTGGAAAAAAAAAAGATGGCAGATAGAATAAGAGTGAAGAGTGTAGTTAGAGGACTTCTGTAGAAGATAGGAGTGGATCAAAAAATGATCTGTACTTCTTGGAACCAGGATACCAGGAACAAAATGAAATTTTGAGGCAAATGACGAGATGAACTGCTTGGAGTACCACAGTAGGAACAGCCTGGAACATCTCTACCCCTCTCCTACTTTGGGGAATGTAACAAGCCACAGAACTATTTGACCCCAGCTTTGAGTGTGGTCACTTGGTTCACAGAAGCAGGGACATGCACCAGGTGACTGGGAACTTCCACGGCAGACTACGGCAAACTCTGTTGTTGTTAGATGCCGTTGAGTCAGTTCCGACTTATAGCGACCCTGTGTACAACAGAACAAAAACACTGTCCACTCTTGTGCCATCCTCAACAATCATTGTTATGCTCGAGCCCACTGTTGCAGCCACTGTGTCAGTCCATCCCATTGAGGGTCTTTCTCTCTTTCCCTGACCTTCTACTTTACTAAGCATGATGTCCTTCTCCAGGGGCTGGCCCCTCCTGATAACATGTCCAAAGTACGTAAGTCGAACTGTCTTGCCATCGTCACTTCTAATCTTCCAAGACAGATTTGTTCATTTCTCTGACAGTCCATGGTATATTCAATATTCTTCGCCAACACCATCATTCAAAGGCATCAGTTCTTTGGTCTTCCTTATTCATTGTCCAGCTTTCACATGCATATGAAGTGAGTGAAAACACTATGGCTTGAGTCAGTCACACCTTAGTCCTCAAAGTGACATCTTTGCTCTTGAACACTTGAAAGAGGTCTTTTGCAGTAGACTTGCCCAGTGCAATCCATAGTTTGATTTATTGACTGCTGCTTCCATGGGCATTGATGTGGATCCAAGTAAAATGAAATCCTTGACAATTTGAGTCTTCTCTCCATTTATCATGATGTTGGTATTTGAAGTACTGGTGGCATAGCTTCCAGTACCACAGCAACATGCAAGCCACCATAGTACAAGAAACTGACAGAGTGGTGGACCGCAAACTTACCCACTTTTATATTCCACCCCTCACTCACAGGTACCCTGCAGCAAAGGGATCCACCATTCACAACAAAGGAACTCCTCAATACGAAGATGAGCACATAACCAGGGGTCATCAAACTTTTGAGAAGAATCATCAAAATGAGAGACAACAAATTCAGCAAACAACAGAACTGAAAGAAACAGTGAATAGTGCAAACAGAAAAAAACCAGAAGATTCTGGAAATTTAACATTTGGTTTTTGACACAGAAACCTAACAGTAGGGCAGAATACAGAGTAGACACAGTTTAGAGATTATAAGTGAGGTGAAAGATCAAGCTAAGAGATTTTCCCACAATGACATATAAAAAGATCCAAAGATGGAAGATGCTCCAAAATTCATCCAATAGGACTTTCAGAAAGAGAATAGAGAAAAAGTAAGAAATAAAATACAGGTTTACTGAGCGAGGTTTGCTGGATGTGTTTGTACCGCACAGCTTCAAGAAGCACCATTTAAATTGCAGTCTTCGTGAGAGGTGTCCCCTGCTGTCATGCAGAGCACAACCCAAATGGCCAAACATGGGGGTCGTGAGGAAATAAAGGAAAAAAAGGACAATACTTTACAGGATCTAAATACTTACATATATAGGCACATGCATCCTCAGACTGCAGGATGAATTATAAGTACCCTCACCTAAACACATGGCAATACATTTCAGAACACAAGAGTTAAGGAGAAAATTCTAAAAGCACTCAGAGAAAGTGGTTACAAAGAAATGTGAATTCAATTTATACCAGGCTTTCCATCTAGGGAACACTGGATATAAGAAGACAAGGAAGCAATATTTTAAAAAATCTAGGGAAGAGAATTTTAAAACGAAACTTCTGTATCCAATCAAATTGTCACTTAAGTGTGGGTTACATTTTAGATCCTCTCTGAAAAAATTAGTAGCGTTGTATCCAGCAAGAATAAAAAAAGATTCTCAGAGGAAGATGTGGGATACCAGAAGCAAAGGTGGTCACTACCTGATCAAATATATTGCTAAGTCTAAGTAAGTTTAGATTCTACAAAATTAAAAAGAAAACTTGGAATTTAAATCCCAGATGATACCAACATGGGCGGTGTGGCGGGAGGGTTAGTGAGAGTGAAGAGAGGTAAAAACAAGCCAAGTAAGATGTATGTAATATTCAGGTGGAAGGATATAGATATTTCTAGAAGTTGTTAGAAAAATGTAATTATTATATATAGTACAAAGCACTAGAAAAATGATATCTCATATTCATAAAAGTAGCAATTCTTTAAGCAGCGATCATGAATTGTTTGTACTAATCACAGGTACACACGTGCGTGTACTCACAAGTGTGCATACAGGATGTTTGATAAATCAACAATCATAGTGATGACATTAATACAGCTTTCTTGGAATGGACAGACCAAGTCGATGAAAATCTACTGAGGATCTGGAAGATTTGAATAACACAGTTAACAAGATTAATCAAATCTATACTTACACCATCTTGTGTTCAAAATAAGTACGTTCTTTTCAAGTTCACATGGAGTATGGACAAACACTGGCCGTGTGTGAGATGGCAAATGAAATCTCAACAAGGGTTGAGAAAGCTGAAACCATACAGGACATGTTCACTGATAATAATGCAAGAAAATAACTAAAAATACTCTCCTTCATCTGTACTCTTAGGAGGAAGCCCATGGGTTAAAGAGGATATCAAAATGAAAATTATATACTCCTTCGAAATAAACAACAGTGAGAGCACTATATATTAAACCTATCTGAAGTGGTCAGAGGACAATTTTAGCTTCAAAATGCATTTATGAGAAACTAAAAACTATTGAAAATGATGCCTTAAGCTTTTCACTCAAAAGCTCATGAAGGACAACAACGAAAAGCTAAGAAAAGTAGAAGGAATAAATCAGGATAAAAGTAGAAGTCGATGGACTGGATCATACCGCCCCACCTTCCAGACAGAATCAGTCAAGAAAACAAAGGCTGATTCTCTGAAGAGAATGAAATGGTTAACGCTTTGGTAAATTTGACACTGAAAGAGGGAAAAAGGGACACAATATCCACAACATTAAACACAGAAGATATCAAAAACGACATGTATATTTGGATACAAATGAATTTGCAAATGTAGACAAAATGTTTAATTTTCCATACAAATTACCAAAGTTGTTTCAAGAAAAGTCAAATACTTGAATAAAAAATAACTATAGAAGAAATTGAAAAGGTAGTCAAAGATCTACCGTTAAAAACAGCACCAGGCCGAGACAGTTTTACAACTATTAAGGGGAAAGACAGTGTTTGTTCTGTACATTGATCAAGATAATCTAAAAAGATTAACAAACCAACACACCCTACGAATATTATGGGGCAATGGTAACAACAGATATTATGACGATGAAGTGAAATAATCCATGTAAGGCAAATAAAACAGTGCTGGGTATATAAAAGTAACTAATACAGGTTTGTTGTCATTGTGGGTCGTTACACTCATGGAATGAGAGATAATTGCGGCAAGAAACTGCACTTAACCGAGCTATTAAATGTCGGGTAAGATCTAAATTCCAGTCTGTCGTGCCCAAAGCCTGTGAAATTTCAGGATATGATTGAACGCAACTTAGAAAATGATTATTTTCTAAAATAATTATGGTACTTAGAAGCTTGTGGTAAATGCCTGCTTCTTCTCTTCAAGGCATTTTTCTCCCCTTCTGGAAGAAATGGGCCTTAAAGTCACTAGGCTCTAGATGAGGGCTGTCTCACCACTGTTCCTTCAAAATTAAATTATCTTTTCAGAAAGCACCATGTTTGGGAATCCATCTTCAATTTATTTCTCCAGAATGCCTAAACCAATTACTTCTCATCTTTCTTAGAGATTTTCTTTCTCCATTAACTCACACATCCTGTTGAGAGGGACTCTTTCCCTTTACATTTATTCCCTCTCCACAATTCATTGTTTTCTATCCTAAGTCTAAGACTAGATTTTCCCAGAAGTGACATGTGCTTAGTGTGATATGGAGCTGAATGGAAAGGCAGGAAGATAAGATTCTTACCCGTTGGGGGTTTTGACCTTCGCTTTTAGAAACAAACTGAGAAATGGGGAATAAAGGGAGAAGCGCAGCAAACATAATTTTACTGGTTCTTGTTTTACTGCCAGTGTGCATTAATGAAGACGTCTGTACGGAAAAGACCTTGTTGGAGGCCCAGATTTTCAATTTATTAGCATTTTCACCTCCCCTCCCCCCCTTTTATCATCCTGCTTTCCACCGCCAAGCTTAATATACAGTTCTCTTAGCGTCTTTCGGTTTGTATACTATCACAGCTATGGGACCGGTAATAATCACTTCTTAACATTCTGACACCAGCACTTATAATAACTCACAGAAATGAAGGAGCTAGGAGTAAATGTCACCAAGGTGAACAAGACCTCTAGAGAGGAAATTAGAACACTGTTGAGAGACCCTAACAACGACATAACGAACAGAAAGTTACACCATTTCATGGACTGGAAAAATCAGCATTGTAATGATCTTAGTCCTCCCCTCCCCACAAAGATCTACAGATTCGATGTAATCCTACTCCATATCCAACAGGCTTTTTAGGAGCATTTGATCCCTCTTTCTTTTTGAGACACTTCTCTGTATTTTCCTCCTACCTCACTGGCTACTGCTTGTCAGTGTCCTTTGCTGCCACATCCTCTACTCAACCTCTAAAATTTGGCATGCCCCAGGGCTCAGCCTCAGATCTTTTTGTCTTTCCTACCTGTAGTTTACCCCTACATTGTCTCTTCTAGTCCTGTGGTCCTAAATACCTCATATACGTGATGATTCTCAATTTATTTCTCTAGTCCAGCCTTCTCTGGTCTCAGTTCATATACCCATTGCTTTTTCACCAGTTACTCTTGAGCATCTTAATAGGCATCTTAAACACTATGTCCAATACAAAACTTTTGCTTCTTATTACCCCTTCCACCTGCTCCACCAACGAGCTTTGTCCCAGCTCAGTCAGTGGAACCAATTTATTGCTCAGGCCCGAGATCTAGTTGTTCCTGATTCCTCTCTTTCCCACGGTCCCTACATTAAATCAGTCAGCAAGCCTTGTTGGGCTTCCTACAAAATATATTGCACATGTGACCACTTAACAGCTCCACTGCTTCTATGCAAGTATAAGCTACCATTGTCTCTTATCTGGACTGCTAAATGGTTTCCTTGCTTCCACTGTGTCCCCCCACAGCCTCTGAGGTCTGCCTCCAGCTAAGCCTGGTGGCAGTGAGAACTATCGAATCCACCAAACCCCTCCCGGAGAGCTGCCAGCTATGCCTCCATTCAGTCTGGTTCTCAGATGGAGAACCTTGGTAGGTCTGGCTAATCCGTAGCCTCTCCTGGGAAAAATTTCCTAAATCCAGAAAGCACTGGGGTTTGTCCCTACCGACTCTGGGAGTCAGGAAAGACCTGAGTCCACTCTAATCTTCCTGTTCTACCCCAAACCTGTCGGTCCACTTCCGTCCTCCTCAGACGAAGAAGCTCTGGGTGTTCCAAAATGGGACTGGACTCTCGTAGAAGCTCCCGTGATCCTCGAATGAGCTTAGGGCTCTCCCGGCCAAGCCTGGAGGCAAGAAACAACCCCTAATTCTCAGGCCTGGAGACCCTGGAGGTTACAGAATGAGATCCAGGCCCTCCTAAGGGAAGCCCCCGTGGGCCCAGCAGGCCCTAGGGCTTGACCTTGCTGAGTCTGGGGCCAATAATAGAACACCCACCCTCCTCCCTGCTAGCTGCACATCTTGTGCCATCAGCTCCCTTCCGGGGCCTTGATCTCAGCTCTGGCAACTACTGTCATCTCGGGATAGGCCTTGCACTCGTGTGGGTGAAGCTCTATTGTTCCTGAATACACTTTGGGACAACCCGTGAACAGCCTGGGAGTTCCCCACCCGCCAGTCCGCTGGTTCTGCCGGCCAGAGTCCCTTCCTGGCTCTGATCGTGATGGAGCCAGCGGGGAGGTCGGCGTGGGGGAAAGTGTCATATGTGTCTGCCTCGCAGGCCGAGAAGTTGGGACGTCCGCCGGACGCCTGTCCGGCAGTCTCCTCCACCCAGATGACCAGTCTCCTCGGCCGCGTGTCCCCCGCAGAGCGCGCACACTTCCGCGCTACTCCGCTCTTCCCAGCAGCCCCCGCGCAAGGCGGCCCGGGCTGCACGTGCGCGGCCGACCACCGGGTGGCGCCGCCGCCAATCCGCGGTTTAAGGAGGCCGCGCACGAACCCGCACCCTGGCTTCCCGCGATGCTTCCTTCCTGCTGCTGTGGTCCTGGCCGCCCCGAGTAATCACCCCGGGCTTTGGGGGGGCCGCGCTCGAGCTGGACGGCGAATCGGACACGCGCGATCTCCTGGCTCGCTTCCACCCGCCTGCCCTCCTGCCGTCGGCCAGCTCGAGAGCCCACTTCTCGCCCCTGCCGGTCCTGGGAAAGCACCTAAACCCTCACGGGGCTCTGAAGGAGACTGCAGGACAGCGAGCACTCATCAGCTTCCGCGTCATCTCGGTCCCAGAGCACACTGGTGGCTGCGGCCAGGGCAGGCGGGAAAGGCCGCCGTGTGCACAGGTGGCCACCAGGTGGCGCCCACGGCCCGTCGCGGGACACGCTTGGAGCGCCACGCCTCCCCCGAGCTTCCTCCTTGGTCTGTGGATACCGGAGTCCCGTTCTCCGCTCTAGCAACCACGGAGCTGAAAATAGGGTTGACCGTTGTTAAGCACATTATTTACGATAGAATTCGCTTAGACATTTCAGAAACACAGAAATGACTGATGAGTGACAGCAAACAGGAGATTTGCAACCAAGTAAAAATACGAATAACGATTGACTGTAGCCAATACTTTTTTTCTGCAAAAATTAATGAAAACATTTCTTCTAAGTTGTGCAAGAAAATATAAAACACCGACTTTACCCTCAATACAGTCCTTTTACTTGATGATGTAATGTTGATTGATCAGAAGTAAAATAACATCTCCTTTCTGAAATCACGCTGAACATGCAATTGAGAAACAGGCTGAGTTATGGGTAGGTGAGATGCTCACCGACTCTTTCCCATTACTGAGAATGGCGAAAATGCAGGGAGACTGCTCTTTGAAGCCAGCTGATATTTGCCAGCATGCTTTTTACGTATCTTAAATACTCTTTGTGATAGTATTATGTGCTCACACAATATTTCCAGCTTCTTACCTTTTTATATACTATCCTCTGTGTGGTTGTGTGGTGTTATCTAACTACTTCTGACCAATGAGTTGTAAGTGGAAGTGTTGTATGTCACTTCTGGGCTGCAGCATGGGATTTGACCAGTGGATCCTGTGGTCATGACCCACTCTTGCACTTTACTGTGAAGTGTATCCCCTGGTTAGCTGCTATGTTGTGTAGGATCCCATTCCTGAGGATCAGGCACTCTGTCAGCCTCTGGCTAGTGGTGCTGTCTGAGGCCCTGTGGGCAGGAAAAGCAAACCCACACCTGGAATATATGTCAATTCTTGTGAGAGAACAAAAACTAATGGCTCTTAATTAAGCAACAAAAGACAAGCCACAGACTGAGAAGATATTTGCAAAACACGTATCTGATAAAGGACTTGTGTCCAAGATATACAAAGAACTCTTAAAAATTCAACATCAAGAAAACAGCCCAATTTAAAAAATGGGCAAAAGATCTAAACAGACACCTTACCAAAGAAGATATACAAATGGCAAATAAGCATATGAAAAGATGCTCAATATCATATATCATTAGGGAATTGCAAATTAAAGCAACAATGAGACACCACTACATACCTATTACCAGTACCAGTTGCCAGCAACCCCATGTGTGTCAGTGTAGAACTGTGCTCCATTGGACTTTCAATGGCTGATTTTTTGGAAGTAAATTGTCAGGGCTTTCTTTCAAGGCACCGCTAGGTGGACTCGAACCTCCAACCTTTCTGTTAGCAGCCGAGCACGTTAACCTTTTGCACCACCCAGGGACTCCTACACACCTACTAAAATGGCTAAAATCCCAAACACTGACCACACCAAATGCTGCAGAGGATGTGGAACCAGAGGACCGCCCATTCACTGCTGGTGGGAATGCAAAATGGTGCAACTACTTTCGAAGACAGTCTAGCAGTTTCTTACAAAGCTAAACATAAACTTAACATACACGCCAGCAATCATACTCCTAGGTATTTACTCACGTGAATTGAAAACTTATGTCCACACAAAAACCTGTAAATGAATGTTTATAGCAGCTTTATTCATAATTGCCCCCAGTATGGAAGCAACCGACGTGTCTTTCAATAGGTGAATGGATAAACAAACTGTGGTACATTCAGACAATGGACTGTTATTCAGCAATAAAAAGAAATGAACTATCAAGCTACAAAAAGACATGAAGGAACCATAAATACATATTGCTAAGTGAAAGATGCCAATCTGAAAAAGCTACATACTATACAATCCCAACTCTATGGCGTTCTGGAAAAGTGAAACTATAGAAAAAGTAAAAAGATTAGTGGTTGCTAGAGGGTCAGAGTGAGGGGATGAGGGATGAATAGGTGAGGCACAGGGCATTTTAAGAGCAGTGAAACTATTCGGTATGATACTGTGATGATGGACACATGGTATTACACATTCATGAAAACCCATAGGACTGTACAACACAAAGAGTGAACTCTAATGTAAACTGTGAACTTAGTTAAGAATGTATCACTATTGCTTCATCAATAGTAGTAAATGTACCACACTAATTGTCAGGGATTGAATTATGTCCCCCCCCCCCCGCAAAATATGTATATCAATGTGGCTGGGCCATGATTCCCAGTATTGTGTGGTTGTCCTCTATTTTCTGATTGTAATTTTATGTTAAAGACGATTAGGGTGGGATTGTAACACCCTTACTAAGGTCACATCCCTGATCCAATGTAAAGGGAGTTTCCCTGGGGTGTGGCCTGCACCACCTTTTATCTTACAAGAGATAAAAGGGAAGCAAGCAGAGAGTTGGGAACCTCATACCACCGAGTGCCCGGAGCAGAGCGCGTCCTTTGGACCTGAGGTTCCTGCGCTGAGATGCTCCCAGACCCAGGGAATACTGATGACAAAGACCTTCCTCCAGAGCCGACAGAGAAAGCCTTCCCCTGGAGCTGACGCCCTGAATTTGGACTTCTAGCCTACTAGACCGTGAGAAGATACATTTCTCTCTGTGAAAGCCACCCACTTGTGGTATTTCTGTTAGAGGAGCACTAGGTGACGAAGACACTAATGCAATATGTTGAGAATAAGAAAAACTGCAGGGGCAGGGGGAGGGCAGATGGGAACTGTACTTTCTGCACAGACCTAAACCTAAAGCTGTTCTAAAAAATAAAGCATATTTAAAAAATTTAAAACTGCTTTTGAAAGAGTTAGACTTTATAAAGGAATAAAAAGACAAGCTACTGACAGAAAATATTTGCAAAGCATATATCTGGAAAATATTAACAACTCTAATAACTCAATAATAAAACAAGTAGTCCAAGGGTGGGGGGGATTGGCAATAGATTCGGATACTTCACCCAAGAAGACATTTCAAATTATGAGGACTGACATACCAAGCGTTGGTAAGAATACGGAGCAACGGGAACTCTGGTAGACCACCACTTTGGAAGACAGTTTGCAGTTTCTTAAAAAGTCAAACATACATCGGCTATGTGTTCCAGTCATTCTACTCAGGTATTTACCCAAAAAGAAAGAAAACTCATGCCCCTACAAAGACCTGCACATGGATGCTCATAGCAGCTATATCCGTGGTAGCCAAAGACTGCAAACAGTTCAAATATCCATCAACAGGTGAAAGAATAAAGAAAATGTGGTCTATCCATACAATGCAACGTGTCTCAGGAAAAAAAAAAAAAAAAGGAATAAGCTATTGATACACACAACAATATGGATGAATCTCAAAATAATTTTACCAATGAAAGAAGACAGACAAAAGAGTACATATTGTGTGGTACCATTTACATAAAACTCTACTAAAGGCAAATTAATCTACAGTGACAGAAAACAGATCAGTGGTTGCTCTGGGGATGTACAGGGGTTGGGAGGGACGGATTACAAAGGGAGACAAGGAGACTTTTAGGTTTGATGAATGTATTCATTATCTTGATGGTGGTGAGGGTTTTATGGCTGTATACAAATGACAAGCCCTATTAAACGCTATACTTTAAATATGTGCAGCTACTGTATATCAATTACATCTCAATTAAGTGTTCATCTTTTTGTCTTGATTCATCATGGACAGAGTGGCTTTGTCTAAGGGTGATGTTCTGTGAAATTGTTTTTGTTCAACAGGAAAATACCAAGGCCTAGCTGTAAACTATTGTTATATGAGAAATAGACACTGTGCTCTGAAAAGCTGAGACTTTAGGCTTCAAAATAAGGTTAGGTTTTGAACAACAGTGTGTTCTCGGTTCAGGCCAGAGCAGGGACGGGTCTTCATCACACCCCTCTGGCCCTTCAAGTTCCACTGTTTAACTACCTACCTATACACCTGGTGAGGTGATGAGATCTAAGCGGGAGTGAATGGTGACAGGAAGCAGGAGCTGAAAGGGACAAAGCGTGTGACTTTCTTCTCAAATAGCCATTCTGAAGTAACTTCATCCCAGAGTTAAGTATCTGCACCTTCAATGTATCAAAATCCCCTTGTTCTCATTATTCTGTATTAAAAGCAAAAACCAAAGTTGTTGCTCACAGTGACCCTACAGGGCTGCCCCGTAGAGTTTCCAAGGGGCGGCTGGTGGATTCAAAGTGCTGACCTTTGTGGTTAGGAACCGAACTCTTAACCACTGCGCCACCAAGGTTGAGACAGTACAGAGGGGTAAATCCCGGAACCCGTCCTCCCGAGGCCCTGCCCGCTCCCCTTTGAGGCAGGCGAACCTCGCAGAAGCTCCTCGCAGTTCCAACCCGTCACATCCACTAGATGGCGCTCTGGGTTTCCCACAGCACCACTTCCGGCACCACTTCCGGGTTCCGGCGCGTCAGAGAGTTAGGTGCGCTCTGCGGGGCTGGGGGTTGTGGCGCGGTTCCGTGGCGTCGTGACTAAGCGCTCGGCTACCAACTCTCAAGGTCGGTAGTTTGGAGTCCCGAACGGGCCCCCTCCTCTGTGCGTCCATTTTTCCATCGATTTAAATTCCTGGGAGTTCGGCTTCTGCTGGGTCCTGCGTTTCCCTCCCCGCGGCCCTCAGCGAGGTCCCAGGAGCTCGCTCTGCGCCGCAGCTCTCGGTGTTGTTTCTTCCTCTGAGCTGAGGGAGCGTTTTGGAGGGATACTTGGGAAGCACAGACATGAAGCCCTGGGGGGTGTGGTTCACTTATCTCGGGTCCCAGACGCCGCTGAGCGGAGACGGACGCCGGCCGGGCACGGAACGGGATCTCAGCCCGGAGAGGTTGAAAGGCCTGCGGGCGGCTCGCTCCAGAGGCGCCACCGGTTAGATGCCACGGCGGGAGATGCGAGGCTGTGACTTCGGCCTCGTCTGGAGTCGTCCTTGCCGTGGTATCAAGAAGGATGCCTTCCCTCCAAAAAAACCCCTCAAACCCATCGCTATCCAGTCGATTCTGACTCGACGCGACCCGGTAGGACAGAGTAGAACTGCCCCATAGGGTTTCCAAGGCTGTAAATCTTTAATGAAGCCGACTGCTACACCGGTTAGCAGCCGAGCGCTTAACCACTGCGCCCCCAGGGCTCCTTCATGCCTTCCCTAGGTGATCCACAAACGATCATTTCAAATTTCAGTCGGAAGTCCTCGTAGGGGCTTTCCTCGGTTTATGGTGGTAGGTGGAGCTGGGGATGGGGTGTCCTCCGTCCCAGAAGGTAGATAAGGAGTTCTTTGCTTTAGAGTTTTCTCATTCCACTCGCTTCCAACAGCTGTCTGGGTCACCTTTACAGAATGGTATTTCTACTGGAGTAGTTCTAGGTTTAGGAGCTCTGGTGATGCAGTGGTTAAAGCGCTCGGCTACTACCCGAGTGGTTGGCGGCTCGAGTCCACCAGCAGCTCCTTGAAACTCTGTCGGTTTCCTGTCGGGTCGCTCTGAGTCGGAATCGACTCCATGGCAGTGAAGGACTGGTGGGAGGATGGCTAGGTTGAAGAGATGTCGGAAGTAAATGCGGAATAAAAAAGAATTGTGTATTGATTGTGTAATCTAAAAGTAAATTTTAAAACCGTAAGAAGAACATGTAACATACCTTTAAATTACCAATTAAAACCGAAGAATAAACGAAGGTGGCAGGGAGGGCAAGAGTTCAGAGGAAGGAAAAGGAGAGATTGAATGTCTATGCTACTAGCTCCTTTGTTCTCTTTGTGAATTTAGAGCATGATTAAGACATGCAAATAATATAAGCATTTCTGTGACTTTCTAATTTCACATCAAGTTTTAAGTACCTTGAAGATTATTCTCTCCCCCCCCCATCTTTTTATATCACCCACCAGCACCAAAAGCTAGCATAGTGGGATGACTAAGTCTCACTGAAAGGTTGTGATAACAGGCATCCATCCAGAGCAAAGGAATATCAAGGACAAAGAAAAGGGAGAGATCAGTCCTTCCTGGAGGGTTCAGAAAAACCTAAAAGAAAATACACGTAAAGAATGAGCAGGACGAATTCACTAGTTAAAGAGGGCCACACGTTTGTCTTGTTTTACCAAACAAGACTGAAGGCTCAGGGCATAAAAGCTAAAGTTACATGAAAGCAACCGATGAAAGATAACTTACAGCCAGTCATTAGTGTCCCTGAGTTGGCCCTGTTAAAACAACCGAGCGGTCTTAGTTGGGATTCCCTGAAAAGAAGACTGAGGCCAGGATTCGGATGCGAGTAGTTTATTTGGAAGATCGCCCTAGAAAGCATCGTGAAGGGAATGGAGAAGCGTGACAAGGAAGGAAGGAAAGGCAGTAAAGGTGCACTAGCGGGCCAGGTACCATGGTGGGAAATCGGGGCTCAGTCCCCCAGGGGCCTCTGAGAGACTGTGTGGAATACACCACAGAATAGCCCCACTGAGGGGTAACCAGGTGGGGGTATTTAACTTCCATCCTTGTTTGCTGAGGACGCATCCTGGCTCTTTAACTCTTTGGCAGTCTGGCCTGCCCCAGATGCCAGCTTGCACAGGCATCAACAATCAGAAACCTTCAGGGGAACTGCCTGCAGGTGCTTCCGGGCAATGCCAAGGGGCTATGGGACTGGCTAACGGTGGCACACAAACCACAAGAAACAGAACTGCTCTTCCCCAGGAAGAATCCTGCTCTAAAGGCTGGGGTGAGCTGCTGTCTCCTTGACTTTTTCAGCCTTTGCCCCTCGCTGCGAACTGAAAAACTGCTGTGCAGAAAGAGTCAGTGCATTTGTCTTTATATCTGAAACAGTGGATTTCGTGGTCCCAAAAAAGGAGACTATAAGGTAAAGTTCACCTGTAGCTATTAATTTGCCTCTAGAAGTTAGAGAACTTTTCACTTCCTTCCCATGGTTTCCCTGTCCCCAGATGGAGTTAGCCACCACGCCTCCCATGCAGACACCTACAGGCTTTCCCTGAAGGTGGGGGATGGCAGTGCAAAGAAGGGATACAAGATCCTTTGGGTCTCTTTCCGCAACAGAGTCAGGGGATAGCTGTGTGTGCTTCCAGTACAGGATGTAGTAAAAACAGTAAAGAGAAATGGGCCCTTAGATAATGGAAGTGAGTGCCACGGAGAGAGGGCACCTAACTCCACTTCAGGGACATTGGGGGGCTGGGCACCCACCTGGAGGAAGTCTGAGATAGCACCAGGCCTTGACCAGACTTACTTCTGAGGCTCAGAGAACAGGCAGGTATGGGGACCCCATGAACCTACTCCTGGCACAGCTATAAGCCAGAAATAAGGGTAGACAAAGTATGAAGTGTCAATTAACAAACTGATGTAAACTAATCAATTATTTAATCATTAAAGTACATAAAAAACAGTTGTGACAAAGATGTTGTTAGGTGCTGTCAAGTTGATTTTGACTCATAGTGACCCCATGTGACAGAGTAGAACTGCCCCGTAGGGTGTTCTAGGCTATAATCTTTACAGAAGCAGATCGCCAGGTCTTTCTCCCGAGGAGCCGCTGGGTGGGTTCGAACCACCACCAGGCGCCCTGTGACAGAGATACAAGCATGGACAAATCTGTAGAGGAAACACAGAAGGGGAGGGGAGGAAGGGAAAAGCACTTCCTTATGCTCTAGCAATGACTGGCCTTATTCTAGTCATAAGTGCCCCAGGTCATAGTGCTCTATTTCCATGTCTGACCCCCCTCCTGTCCCCAGAGAGCCCTTTCCCTGAAATTCTGCCCACTGTGTGAGGGTAACAGCCGTCTGTCCTCTGAGTGTGGATGCCACTTCCTGCTGCAGTTTCATATTCCTCAAGCTACAGTCCTCTGTGGAGGATCTTTATGTCTCTCTCCTCTGGGACTCATTCTCTTCAATTCTCCTTATTTCCCTACCTCCCCAGCCCACAAGACCAAACATTATGTACGATTAATAAGCCCCGCTATTATACGTGACTGTTTCTTTTAATACAAATGTTGGAGTTGTTGTACTTCTACTGTGATGATGATTATTGTAGTTTTTTTTTCTGAAGGTGAAGGGGAGAAGAACATTCTTATTGTCCACAGATTAGAGAAGAAGTGCCTCAGGTGTTCTCACACCGATTTCGAGTCCCAAGTTGCTTGAGGATGTTCTAGGTGGTGGACGTTAAAGGGGCGCTCTGCCACACGCAGCCAAGACAGGCGAGTCCGGGATGCATCCTCGTTTGGCAGATAAGCTCCATTTTGAAAGCCAAATAACCTAGAGTCATATTGCAAAATTTGTTTGTATTTATACGCCTTCTGGTTTGCCCTAAGCTTTTAGTAAAGTTCTATTCACGCATGTCAGTTTTATCTCAGTTGCGTTACAGAGTAGCAAGAAAAATACTTTGTCTCCAAAGAGAGCCAGAGTGGGAAATCAGCGTGTCTTGAAGCTACCTAGTAATCAGCCAGAAAGAAACTCAGAAGAGTAAAGTAAATCTCTGGAAACAAAGGCTAGAGCTTTTTTATATCCCCCCACCCTCACCCCAAGTCTCTCCTTGCAGTGCGATGCTTGGTGATCTGGGTTTAATTTATTAAGGAAAGCCGCAGTTACATTCTGCTTCCCTATAGGGCAGGGGACTGGGACAGATAGTCAAGGACCTCTGGTGTCTCTGGGTACAGAGAGGTTTTGAGACAGGCTTAAATGAAAGCAAGAGAATAATGGACCGATTTCTCACTGTGACTTCCTCGTTTGTATCTCCATCTCTGGAAGATAGATGGAAGCATTCCCTGCTAGCGTACTAAAAGAGAAAAGCAAGGAAGTGACTATCCTGAGCACCAGAGGCGTGAGCGCTCTCATCTGTACAGACGCTCAGAAGTCAATCTTAAGTTATATTTCCTTTCCCTCTTTTTGGACTATACTATTCCCTCTTGCCTCCCTTATACCTATTCCCTCTCTCGTTAATTCTGTCCTTATCTCTGTCTCAATCTCTTGAATGTTTGCAGGCTGTCCCCAGAAATATACTACTTCTTAAACTACCTATTGGGGTAATCAAGCTAGACTTGACTTCCAAATTTTATGAATTTCTTTAGAGTAGATCTCACTTCAAACCATCCCTGATCACCAAGTTTATCTCAGTTGAAGTCGACTCATTCATCTGATTTATCGAAGAGTTCATCAGATGCCACGGGACCCAGAGTTCTAGTTTCTTTCACCTTTTGGATGTTTGTGCCCTGGTGCTCACACAGAGGAAGGGGTGGGGACTGTCCAGATCCATGGCCCCCACTGAGCTGCTGTTGCCTCTCCCCCCCCCCACCCCCCCGGAGCTTCTGGTGTCTCCTTTCTTACAGCTGTTCTTCTTGTTCCTGACACTTCAGGGCTTCCTCTACACGGCTGTCTTTCTGAGGGTGAGAAGTTGCCTTTTCCCCATCGCCAAAAGCCAAAGAGAATTGTAAATTGGACTTTTTCTTCTTTTGGAGTTTCTTCTGTATTGTCACGCAAAGAACAGTGTCCACCAAAAATACTGTTCCCACCGTCAGATAGACAAAGACATGAAACCAGACAGGAACTGCTGGCTGCAGGCCTGAAACAGAAAGACCAAGATGAGAGATACTACTTAGAAACCAGTGGGGCCCCGCTGAGATATATTTGGAAGAGAAGGTTGACCAAGACTTTCTGATATGCCTGACCCAGATGGCGGGGCTGGTAATTTCATGGGGCAGGAAGGAGGTAGCTCCAGCTGGGCTAGAAAGTATTTAGATAAGAGGGCAGGCTCCTTGCAATAACTTAATTGCCAGGGCCCAGTCAGTAGATTTACTTCCTGGTTTCAGAGACAGCTGCTGTCTTTATGCTGTTAAAGGCTTGAGCTGAGTTTGAACTCTTTAAACAGGTTTTTTTTTTTTTTTTTCCTTTGGTTCTGGAGCTCACAATCCCTTCACCCTTGTTAAAAATTGACATTTGAGCAGGTAGGAATGCACAGCCCACAAAATCGCTATCTTATCAACCCACCATGTAGGCTCCTTAAAGCAAGGACCGCTCCCCAGTGTCTTTATGCCCCCAGATGATGACAACAGATACGAGGAACACAATATACTGTTTGTCAGGGATAGGGAGAGAGGGAGGAAAGAAGAGAATGAGAGAGACAGAGGAGATAGAGAATAAAAAGGAAGGATGGAGGAAGAGGAGAAAGGAAACAGAGTAAAAAGAAAAGAATTAAGAAAGGAAATTTAATGAGTTTCTGAGAAGAAGAGTGAAATTCTGAATCAAAGGTGAAAGGCCCGTTCATGGGCTTTTCCTGAAGAGCCTTCGTCTTCCTTGCTGGGCCAAGAAATCCCCTTGAGCAAACCTCAATCTCAGGGAAGAAAAGGGA
>NW_004444186.1:2724645-2727084 GCF_000243295.1 Trichechus manatus latirostris
TTAGCAGTCAGAATCTGGTATTCAGAGGATGTGCTCCTGCCCATCAGGTTCTTGCTGCCCACGTGGAAGGAGAAGTAAAGCTGCAAACCAGGACTCTGTGAGGACAACTGTGTTTGACAGGTCAGGTTCACTGGATTCCCCTCTAGGAGGGGGGATGAAAAGAATGCTCTCAGCACTGGGGCTGGAAATAGCTCTAAAGAGAAAGTGGACAGGGGATGAGAAGGCATCCATAAGACATTTTTCCCGCTGCCGGCAAAGATGCATTTCTTGGGGTTTCCGATAGACGTAATTACAGTCTCCAGCTTGCTCACACCCTACTGTGGGGAATACCTCTACCCAACCCATGCCTCCCTAAATGGCCACGGCATATATCATATGATCCTGCGCTTCTGGCAACGGTCAGCCAGAGTGGACACTGACTCATATGCTACCCAGTTCAGTAACTTGTTATATGCGTTCCTGGCTTAAAAGATAATCCAGGAGAATAAATTTTTTCCCAAAAGAAATAACCAAAACAAAAAAAAAAAAAAAAAAAGTTACTAATGGTTGGTGAGGAGAGGAGGAGAGACCATGATAGATTGAGGTCTGAGACCGTGTGCCAGCTGGCACACAGGAAGCTGCTCGGTTAGCAGATAACTCAGAGAGAAGCAGAACGAGAGAGGCCACATTGTCCCTGAGAGACAGATGGAAAGTGTAACCAATTCCAGATGTCTTCTTAGTTTCTAGCTCTGTGAACTTCCATAAGATTTCATTGGGTTACTTTCTAATAACCCTCCTAGCTACCTTGAGTGAATCTCGATTCCTTGCAACTAAAATGAAACTAATGAAATGAATCCTCATGTTGCCTTGGCCTCAGTATTAGCTCCTGGGATTACAGGTGGGGTATTGTGGTATATTGAAAAGAGCAATGGGCTGGAACCCAGAAGACCTCAGTTTTGGGGTTGGCCCAGTCGCTCTGGTCATTGTGTGGCCTTCAGTAAGGCAGTTCATCTCTCTGAAGCTCAGTTTCTTCACTTGTATATTGAACTGACGATTTATGATGCTGTTGCTAGTCCTTACAGTAATAGCTCTAGGACTGTGACGATGCCATACCTTTCACAGAGATAGATACTCCCGCTGATCTGTACATGTATTGGTTGTTTCCCTTTCCTGAGCAGTGATAGACGCCACTGTGACTCAAGTTGGTTTTCTGAATGGTGAGTTCAGATTTGTAAGGAGAAAACATAAAGGCTTTGCCATTTTGATAGAAAACCACGTTGTACACCAGCTTATTCTTCCATCCATGACACCTCAAGGCCAGAGATTCTCCTTCAGTGAAGACTCGGCTAGAGACCTGTAGTAGCAGCCAACCTGAAAAAAATGTAGACCCCAAACGTATATAGATAGTGGAGGAGACACAAGGATCCTGAAGCTTGGCCCAGAGGCTTTATCTTTTTCGTCTTGCAACATTCCAGCTTCAGAGGTCTGCTGACTCTGAGGCCTGTGGCCCATTCCTCAAATAGCTTTAGCTTTGTTGGGAAGAAAAGTAGTGTTTCACCAAAAGCCAGGCACACAACCCCTTTTTATCGTCCCTTTCCAGATCTCAAAAGTTGGTTGACACAACAACAGTTTATGTGGTAGGCAGAATTCCAGGGTGACCCCAGTGAATCATGCCCTTGTATAATCCCCTTGAATATGGATGGAACTCATGACTTGCTTTTAGCCAACAGAATATGACAAAGGTGATGGGATGTCCCTCCCAGGATTATGTTATATAAGACTCTGTCTTAGCAGATTAGACTGAGAGTCCCCTGCTGGCTTTGAAGACATGAGCTGCCATGTTGTGAGAGGGCCTGTAAGAGGGCCATGTGGCAGGGAACTTCCAGAGTCTCTAGGATCTGAGAATGGCCCCTGGCTGACAGCCAGCAAGAAAGTGAGGACCTTAATCCTTCAGCGAAAGGAATTAAATTTTGTCACTAACCACATGAACTTGGAAGAGCTCCAGAAAGAGACACAGGCCAGTCAACACCTTGTGGCAGCCTTGTGAGAGCCTGAGCAGAGCACCAAGTTGAGCTATGCCTGGACTCTTGAACTGTGGAAACTGTGAGATGATAAATGTATGTTGTTTTAAGCTGCCAAGTTGGTGGTAATTTGTTACATATCAATAGGAAACTAATACACTCTAACTCCTGACAAACTTTTTAATGGGATCACATGTACTAAGACAAACATACAGAATCGCAGACATATCCAGATGTGTATATCAAACTAAATTGATAGGAGAACTCAGATGTATGCAGATCAGGGATATAGTCGGTGAAAACAAGCTCCCAGTCAAATGGGCCCTCCCTTTCGATGTACACCTCTACATATAACCAAAAATGCAGCGGGCTCAAGCCTGACAACGATTGTGAGGATGGCGCAGGACCGGGCGGTCTTTCATTCTGTGGTGCTTAGGGT
>NW_004444186.1:2728623-2729635 GCF_000243295.1 Trichechus manatus latirostris
TAAGCTATTTTACTACCTATGGCTCACAGAACTCTGACAGCAGGAAAACCCCAAATAGACTTAAAATAAAAACTTACAAAACATATGAAGAAGCAAACTACCATGGTGGAGAGTCAGCAATGCAACAAATAAAAGAATCTTTACTCCAAGAACTAGAAATAATAGAGATTCAGAAAGACTGTAAAATAAATATGTTTAATATGATATGTGTACTGAAGGAGAAGAACTCATAAAGCAAGAACATGGTAGTGTGAAAAAATAAAAAGCAGAATAGAAAAAAATGAAAAATATATTCATTAAAATTAAAAAACTCCATGAGTGAGTTAAAGATCAGATTAGACAGAGATGAAGAGAATAATTTCACTGGAAGACAGACCTGAAGAAATGACCAGAATATATCTGGAGTGGTTACAGGCAATCTGGAAGGAGACAAGAAAGAAAGGGATGACAAGCAATATTTGAAAAGATAATAGCTGATAGCCCGTTGCCATTGAGCTAATTCTGACTCATAGCAACCCTATAGAACAGAATAGAACTGCCCCACAGAGTTTCCAAGGAGCAGCTGGTGGATTTGAACTGCTGACCTCTTGGTTAGCAGCCAAGCTCTTAATCACTGTGCCACCAGGGCTCCCAATGATAATTTTCCAAACCTGAAGAAAGACCTGAGTGTTCAGGTTACAGAATCATGCAGAGGGACAATAGAGGGGAAAAAACTAAAGACAAGGAAGAGGGAAGAAGAAAAAAAACAAGCAAATAATAAATGGAAAATACAAAATAATAAGTAAAACATCTATATTTATAATAAGTGTAAAAATATTAAAAATGCATATTAAAAGACAATATTAGATTGGATTTAAAAAAATCCACTCATACATTGCTTATAAGTTATCTATAGAAACAAAAACACGGACAGAGGTTGAAAATGGAAGGAAAATGATTTCTCAAGTAAATAGTATCCAAAAGAATCCTAATATAGCAACAAATAATAGTAAGAAGAAACTATTTGTTACTC
>NW_004444186.1:2730948-2736200 GCF_000243295.1 Trichechus manatus latirostris
TACAAAAATGTCCACAGAAGTGCGATTTGCAACAGGCAAAATTGAGAAAAACCCAATAGTTGATCCGTAGAATGGAAAAATAGGAAATACCATACAGAAATGAGAACAAATGAACTACAACTTCACAAAATGTATGAATCTCAAAATCATAATGTTGACAAAAAGAAGCCAGACACAAAAGAGAACATACGTTACCACATTATATCTATTGATAGGAAGTTCAAAAATAAGCAAAAACCTATAGTGTTAGAAGTCAATCTTGGCGTGGTGACTAGAGACTGGCAAGGAGTTTCTGGCATTCTGGTAATGTTCTATTTCTTAACCTGGGTGTTGTTTGCTTTGTGAAAATTCATTGAAGTGTACACTTGTGATTTGTTGCATGTATGGTATACTTCAATAAAAATTCACGTTAAAATGCAATGCAAAAAGACACTATTCTTAATAAGTTACCAAATGCTGGGGGTTTAGAGTCTGTGCAGAGGCAAAGAAAATGGCCTCTTCCCAGCTCTAATCCTTATTTTGTCACTTGGGCCATGAAACACCTCTGCTTCTGTTCAAACTACACAAAGTCTCTTGTTAAAACAGTTCTCTCTGCTCTCCTGGGCTCCCTATCCAAGTGATTGGTTCCCAGGGGCCTAAAGGACACATGAGGAACACCCAGCATTGCCTCCGACGTTAACATTTGTTTAACTAAAACATATTTCCTCCCAAAGCAATCTAGTATGCAGAAATGTAATTCTGCCTCCAGCACACATTAACTTTTGCATTATCAACTACAAAAATGTCATTGCTATTCAAATAACTACATAATCCATTTGGATAGTTTGCCCTGAATCATGAAACATTTTGTTTTAAAGAGTATTAAAATCTCCATCTCTTACCAAATGAAAACTACTTACAGATTTTAAGCGGGTTTGAGTTTTTTCCCTTCTGCTACTCATCAAAGTTGAAAACAGTAATTCCAGGTCCAGAGTTTTATCTTACAGATAAACTATGAAATGTGCCCCCAACTATATGTATAAAGATGTTTATTGCAGCCTTGCTTGTAAAAGCAAAATAATGGAAACACCCTGGACTAATAAGGAGAATGGTTAAATCGATTATGGTACAGCATACATGAAAAGTATGCGGTAGCTCTCTATGGATATAAACAGATGTGATGGTTAACGGTATGTGTCAGCTTGGCTAGGCTATGATCCTCAGTGGTCTGGCAGACACCATGTAATCCTCTTTTTGTGATCTGATGTGAGCAGTCAATTAGTTGAAAGGGGAGATTCCTTGGGGATGTTGCCTGCCTCCAGTATATAAAAAGAAAAAAAGAGAAGCTCACTCTTTTTTTCCTCAACCCTACGCTCTTCTCTTCGCATGAGTTCAGCTCTTGAGATGCAGCCTGCAGAGGCCTCTAGCCTGCTGCCTGCGCTGCCGAGTTTTGGTTCATCAGCCCCTGCAAGCACATGAGTCAGCAGAGGTCTTCAGTTATTTGCCTGACCCACAGATTTGGGACTTGCCAGCCCCGACAACTGCATAAGCCATTTCCTCACAATTGGGCAATCCATTTCTTTGAAGTAATTTTCTCTCTGTGTATATTTATATACATTTCACTGGTTTTGCTCCTCTAGAGAACCCAGACTAAGCCAACAGAACTCCAAGAGATTTTAACTGATAAAAGTAAGGTGTAGGACAGTATACAGAGTATCAAACAAGCATTAGAGTATATATAGAGTATATACAATATAGAGTATAGAGAGAGTATTACACAAGCCATGATTTAAAAAAAAAAAAGTTTATCTATTTAACAGTTCTGTATCTGTGAAAGATAACTTCGGGACTGGGGGTTTGGGGTGGGAGAGAGACTTTCCATTATCCATTATTGTACATTTCTCTGAATTATTCTTTACTATGTGCAGACGTAACTTTTTTCAACAACAAAAAATGAACTAGTTTTGATAATGGGGAACTCTTAGGGCCTGGGTTTGACTCTTGTTGTTGTTCGTTGCCGTCCAGTCGGTTCCGTTCCGAGGAGATCCCACGTGTGCAGAGTAGAACTGCTCCACAGGGTTATCAAGGCTGTGACCTTTCAGCAGCAGATCACCAGATCTTTCTCCAGGGGCGCCACTGCGTGTATTCGAACTGCCAGCCTTTAGGCGAGTAGTAGTGTTTTACTGTTTGCACCACGAGTCGCCTGAGTTTTACTCTAGATACCCTACCCAGTTGGGGTGCTGTTGGGGCACAGTTTAAGGACCCGGATGTGGTATTTAATTTGACCTGGTAAGCCCATATGGGCTAGGACTCGTACTTAGATAAACTGATACACCCATCCAGCACCAAGGAAGGAGAAAATGCAAAGGAAGACCTTGTGGTTTCAGCCCTCCAGCTCTGCACCATACTTACTTCTGTGGATTTCCAGCTGCACAGGGTCACTCCACACCGAGAGAGCTGTCTTGCACCTGTATTCACCACTGTCAGTGATGCTGGCAGCCGTGAAGCTGTAATTGGTCGTCAGGGTCTGAATGGCTGAGCCATTGTGAAACCACTGGGCCGAGTGGTTTCCAGGCTGACCTGGCCCCTCACAATGTAAGGTTACACTTTCCCCTTGGAACACGCTGACCCACGGAGGGCGCAAGGTGATCACTGCTTTTGGGGAGTCTGTTTGGGAATTAAAAAAAAAAGACTTAGGGTAAAAGGAAAGGGCTCTAGGCAATTGGTAAGTTTTTGTGGATAGCCCAAGGAACAAAAATGACAGATTAGACTGGAAAATAGGCAAGTGGGAATCTACCAAAGTTGACTTTTAAGAGTGTCCAGACCGTGCTGCAAAAAGTTCTGTTCATGTTATTAAATCCTCATCTGGATGTTGGAGATTTCGGGTTCCTAAGGATTAAATTACTGTTTTAGGTCTCACCATTTATAGGCAATGAAGCAAGGATTTAAGACAGGGCAAACTGATTGGATTATTGTCCTCGTGCTGTACTGTCTCCAAGGGTTAATCGCAGCCTTAACTAGCATTTGCATCGGAAGCTAAGGTTCAAACTCCTCCCTTTGCAGCCTTCAGTAGCGGCCAGGCTCTCTCTGAGGAAGAAAAAAGTATTCAGTTTTCTTCTAAAGGAGATTGGCTCTGGGGATGTTGGAAAACCCAGCAAAGTTCCCTTTATGTTTTTGCAATTCTGGCCCTTTCCTGCCATCATATAAACATTAAGGCATTTATTCCAAAGGTCAGGGCTCATTCAGAAAACCTTAGAAAGAAACCTTAAAACCAAGGTTTATCAAAATCACACTCGGAATATAAATCAGTTACTATAGAGTCAATTCCAACTCATGGAGACTCCAAGTGTGTCAGAGTAGATATGTGCACCACAGGGTTTTCAACAGCTGATTTTTTTTGGAAGTAGATCACCCTGCCTTTCTTCTGAGGCTCCTCTAGGTGGACTCGAACTTCCAACCTTTTGGTTGTCAGAGAGAGCATTAGCCATTTGCACCACTCAGGACTCTACTCTGAAATAGGGGATTTAAAATAAATTATAAATCTGTCTCCTTTCTATCCTCTGCTTACACTTCCTTCTTCAGAATAATGTTTCCCATCCTTTGGAAGCAGGAATGAGACAGAGGAAGAGAAGTTGAGGTAGAGATCACTCACCCATTTGTCCACCACCTGGAACTGCAAGAGACCAGAGAATAGAAACATTAGTTGGTCAGTAGGAGACAATGAGGAAGGGAGAGATGGGGAGACATCATAAATATAGACTCTGAGGTGCCGGCCTACGTCTCTTGAGTTTTTCCCTATCCCCCTTTCCCAAAATCAGGGCACCAGCAGAACCAAACAACCCAACGGTGGTTACTGACATGGGGCTTCTAGGCTTAACGCTGCCTTATGGTTCCCCTTCCCACCCTCTTGAAAATATAAACACCAACAAAACAGCATACACACAGTTGTCTCCATACTGTTAAGTTCTAGCTCAGGATACCAAAGGAAGACAAGAAAAACCTTGAACCCTTATTAGCAGAGCCCCGTACCCTTCTAGCTACCCCTCTTAGCCCAACTTACCCGAAAGGAGCAGAGCAGTCAAAAGCCACATCTTATCTCCACAGCTGATGGGAGCAGTGAGACCTGCAACATGCCAGACATTGAAGGGATTCTGCAGAGGATTCTGGAGTTAAGATTAGAAAAGAGGAAGGAAATTGCCTCTTCTGACCACTATCATCATGTTCCTTTTCTGGGAAATCTTCAATTCTTGAAGTATGCACTTCCAATTCACATATTTCTGAACCCACCTCCCCCAGTTTGAAGCACTGATTTTTGGGATTATGCACATTTCAGAATCCAGGGGAGGGGCAAAAGTTTTATTGACATTCTATTCTGATTATATTCTCTCTCTACCACTTCTGTTCCTTGGGGCTAGAACATGGCAAATTCCCACTTTTATAACTAGTTTAATGCTTAGCTAAGGCCTCCCAAACTTGGTTATGTGAATCCAGATGATTCTAGACCAGCCTCTATGAGACATGTGGGGAGTTACTCATCTCCAAGAGTTCCCCTAATACAAGCCAACCTCTGTTCCTCCAAGGAACAGAGGTACGACCAACCTCCAATTTTTATAAAAAATGACATCTCCCTGAAAGACTTTATGAATTTTGGCTATTTATCTTGGCTAAATTCAAGGAAATTAAAGGCAAATAAAGTTCTGTTTAATGAAAATGCTACAGGGAAGAAAAATACCTCATCTATATGGGCAAAAATGTCCCTAAAAAGGGAGCTTCAGAGTACAGATGGGGAGCTCTCACCAGAGTGAGCTGGTTGTTTTTAGGTATTTTAGGTATTTTGTGAAGAGAGAAAAAGAGCTCAGAAACTAGAAGGAATTCAATGAATGCAAAGAGACTTGGGCAGCAATCCCACCGGGAGAAAATTTAAAATGATGACAAACAATGTTGCACATTGAATTACGGGCCACAATTTCTCACCCTTCCCTAGACTATACTACCCCACAGCCTCATGAGGGGCGGAGAGTACTTCCGAGACAACTAACTTTGTCTCATCCATGTGACTTTCACTGATTAAGGATATGTGTGTGGAAACAACATCGTACTAATTCTGAGCCTAGGCCTTAGGAAGCTTCGCATGTTACCTGCCACTCTCCTGTGCTTCTGCCATTGTCATGACAAGACCATGCTCTGGCTAGCCAGCCATGGTGTGAAGCAGAGCCATCCCAGCCATTGTGGCCTGAAGTAGAGCTGCCCCAGCTGACCTACAAACTCACTGG
>NW_004444186.1:2736533-2737479 GCF_000243295.1 Trichechus manatus latirostris
CTTATTACTTCCTTAGGACATATCCCTAGAATCAGCATTGATCAGTCAAAGAATGTGCAATTTTTTATTTGGATAGATGCTGTTAGATTGTCTATCCTCATCATCATCATTGTACATTTTTGTAGAGTGCTTATTATGTGCCAGGCAAATATGCTCAACACACATTTGTCTTATTTAATCCTCTCAATAATCTACAGACAGACCATGTTGTGATTTGTACTTTACAAATGAGGAAATTAGTCATAGAGGATTTTGGTAATTTTGCAAAAGTTATAAAAGTAGAAACAGAATTCAAAACCAGGGAGTCTGATTTCCTCTACATTGTCACCAACAGAGTAAAACATTATTACGTACCCCACCCTTCACAATTCCTGCTTTGCAGTAAAATAGCTGCTTCTTTCAAAAGTGCGGGTATGTACTTCATTGATCAGGATAACATGGGGAATGGGTATTGTTGCCGAAGAGAAATGAAAGACAGCCACAACTTGGAAGGGCGCAATACTTGAAAAAAATAAATACCTGTAGTTTCCAAATGTTGAGGAACTAGCCACTGATGTAGGTTTGAATCCATGTAAAAAGAACTGGGATAACGGGACAAACATTGTCACTAACGCAGATAGAGTAGCATCCAGCATTAATAACCAATGAAAATCATAATGCTCACAGAACCACTAGGAGAATTTGTATCCATATGTTTATATGTATTTCCATACATCGATGATCTTTTCTAACACCACCATACTCATAGGCATCATACTGTTAAAATCACTTCACAAATACATTTTCTCAAAGTAAGATGCAAAGTCATGTTTGCCTATTTCAATGAAAATTGCTCTCTTCTCTACCCTAGAAAGCTATTTGTGAAAAATCACTTGATGTATTTTGGTGACACAGTGGTTAAACACTCAGCTGCTAACGGAAAGGTCAGTGGTTCTAACCCACCAGC
>NW_004444186.1:2740690-2743976 GCF_000243295.1 Trichechus manatus latirostris
ATGAATGGGTGTCGGACTTTGTCAAATGCCTTTTCTGCATCGATTGATAAGATCATGTGGTTCTTGTCTTTTGTTTTATTTATGTGATGGATTACATTGGTTGTTTTTCTAATGTTGAACCATCCCTGCATACCTGGTATAAATTCCACTTGATCATGGTGAATTATTTTTTTGATATGCTGCTGAATTCTATTGGCTAGAATTTTGTTGAGGATTTTTGTGTCAATGTTCATGACGGATATTGGTCTGTAATTTTCTTTTTTTGTGGTGTCTTCACCTGGTTTTGGTATCAGGGTTATGCTGGTTTCATAGAATGTGTTTGGGAGTATTCCATCCTTTTCTATGCTCTGAAATAGTGGTGTTAACTCTTCTCTGAAAGTTTGGTAGAATTCTCCAGTGAAGCCATCTGGGCCAGCGCTTTTTTTTGTTGAGATGCAACATTTTAGTATCTCACTTCCTTGACTTAAGGTAGACTCTGACACCACCACCCATCTGTCAGTTTGTCACACTGTGGTGGCTTGCATGTTGCTATGACGCTGGAAGCTATGCCACCAGTATTTCAAATATCAGCAGGGTCACATATGATGGACAGGTTTCAGTGGAGTTTCCAGGCCAAGACAGACTAGGAAGAAAGGATTGGTGATCTACTTCCAAAAATTAGCCAATGACAATCTTATGGATAAGAACAGAACATTGTCCGATATAGTGCTGAAAGATGTTTGGAATGCACTCAAAATACCACTGGGGAAAAGCTCTCTCCCCAGAATAGTCAACCTTAATGACGTGGATGGAGTAAAGCCTTTGAGACCTTCATCTGCTGATGCAGCATGGCTCTAAATGAGAATTAACAGCTGCAAACACCCATTAGTAACTGGAATATGGAATGTACGAAGTATGAATCAAGGAAAACTGGAGGTCATAAAAAATAAAACGGAATGCTTAGAGATAGACTGGTATCGGCCATTTTGAATTCAACAATCATATGGTTTACTACGCCAGGTGTCATGGATTGAATTGTGTCCCCCAAAAGTATGTGTCAACTTGATTAGGCCATGATTCCCAGTATTGTGTAGTTGTCCTCCATTTTGTGATTGTAATTTTATGTCAAAGAGGATTGGGGGGGGACTGTAATACCGTTATTAAGGTCACATCCCTGATCCAGTGTAAAGGGAGTTTCCCTAAGATGTGGCCTACACCACCTTTTATCTTACAAGAGATAAAAGGAAAGGGAAGCAAGCAGAGAGTTGGGGACCTCATACCACCAAGAAAGCAGTGCCAGGAGCAGAGCGCGTCCTTTGGACCCAGGGTCGCTGCACGGAGAAGCGCCTAGTCCGGGGGAAGACCGATAAGTCCGACAGAGAGAGAAAGCCTTCCCCTGGAGCTGAAGCCCTGAATTTGGACTTTTAGCCTACTTAACTGCGAGGAAATAAAATTCTCTTTGTTAAAGCCATCCACGTGTGGTATTTCTTTTATAGCAGCACTAGATGACTAAGATACCAGGAAAGACAAACTGAAGAAGAATGGTATTGCATTCATCACTAAAAATAACATTTTGAGATCTATCCTGAAATACAGTGCTGTTTAGTGATAGGTTAATATCCATGTCTACAAGGAAGACTAGTCAACCATTATTCAAATTTATTCACCAATCATGAATGCCAAAGATGAAGAAATTGAAGATTTTTACAAACTACTGCAGTCTGAAATTGATCAAACATGCAATCAAGATGCACTGATAATTATTGGTGATTAGAATGTGAAAGTTGGAAACAAAGAAGAAGAATCAGTGGTTGGAAAATACTGCGTAATATAATAATAGAATTCTGCGATCCTATAGGACAGAGTAGAACTGCTCCACAGGGTTTCCAAGGAGCTGCTGGTGGATTCAAACTGCTAACCCAGCTCTTTACCTAACCTGTATAGATTACAGCCTTGGAAATCCTTACAGGACAGTTCTGCTCTGTCCTATAAGGTTACTGTGAGTTGGAATTGATTCGATGGCAATGGATTTGGTTGGTTTTGGTACCTCAAATTGATGGAAGTTTGTTCAGTTCAGAAAATTCACATGAGGAAAGGTGATTTCCTATATGTTGGGTTTGTGACACGCTCTCTTCTCCAAGCTCATGAGTTTAAGGGAAGTTTTTCTCTCACACACATACACATTCCCTACGCTCTAGTCCCTCTCCTTTTTCATTTTCGATGCTCATACTTCCTCTTTGCACTTATTTCCAGTAGATTACAAATACTGCCGGGATGAGTCACAGCCAAAATAAAAACCATTCTCTCGTTCTCCTTTTTATTTAAACTTAGGTTAAATAACAATTCAACAATTTTTAATCCCTGTGGGTTGGTTGAGGAGCCCTGGTGGCACAGTGATTGAAGCACCCAAGGGTCGGCGGTTCCAACCCAGCCACTGGATGGGAGAAAGAGGTGGCTGGAGAAAGAGGTGGCAGTCTGCTTCTGTAAAGATTTATAGCCTTGGAAATTCTATGGGGCAGTTCTACTGTGTCCTACAGGGTTGCTATGAGCAGTGGCGTTAATAGGAGGGTGTGGACGGCACTGGGTGACAGTGTCAGACAAGGTGACACCAAAATGACTGTCTATAAATTTTTTGTGCAGTGTTTCAGCAGAAATTTATTATTTTTTATCAAAATATCCCTGTAGTCAGTTACAACAACAAAAATATCTTTCGTAAGCCCAGTTTATATGTATCACTATACCTACAAGGCTAAAACTCTATGCTAATTTACTTCTTGAACCTTCTAAAGTGCTCTGGTCAGAGCTGTCTTTATTACCCAACTACGATGACCTTTCAAATCATGTGGTTTCTACAAGCATGGGCTACAAGCACACGAGGTTGTTTTTGTGTTTGTTACTGCCAATGTTTTTATAGTTGTTTATTTTGTCAAATTTTCTGGTATTTTAGCTACAATATTGTAGTAATTAGTATTTGTGAACTTATATCAATAACTTTTTTGAAAATGAAGTAGTAAATTAAAGGAAAAGGAGAAAAAATAAAAAAGCCTTCAGTTACTTATAATGTTGTAATTCAGTGTAGAAAGATTTTACAAGACAATTTTTTTGTTAGTATTCATGTAATCTAAGAAATATTACATTTAAGTAGTTTACAGCTATATTTATCACATATTATTCTTTGATTAAATTGATAGTAAACATTATTAAGGATCTGTATGGTCTGGTATGGGAGGAGGTCCATGGGGGGGAGGTGACACCATGAGTTACCATGCTGGGTGACACCAACCCTAGTGATGCCACTGGCTACAAG
>NW_004444186.1:2744543-2749235 GCF_000243295.1 Trichechus manatus latirostris
TATATACATACACACACTTCACTGGTTTTGCTTCTCTAGAGAACCCAGCCTAAGCCAGAGGTAATGGTGCTCAATTTGCTCATGTGCTTCCCTATGTCCTTGGTCAGCTCATTTTCATAAATTTCTTGAGGGTCTTGTTTAAGAAGGCCTCTTGATCTTTTAAGTCCCTATCTTATTCTTCCTTTTCTATGTCACTGCTCCCATTTGTACAGTGCTTGGACTAGACTATCATGTATTCTCTTTTATAGTCTATTTGTTACACACATGACGTAGTTCATGCTATAACAGAAACAGAGAGAGAGCATTCCTCTAGAGCCTATGTCCGGAATTAGGACTTCTAGCCTCCTAAACTGTGAGAAAATAAATCTGTTTGTTAAAGCTACCACTTGTGAATGTTGGAATGATTGTTGCCATGGTTTCCTATTTGAATGGTCATCACATTTCCTGTTTCAAAACTGATGTCTAGAAGTTAAGATAAATGACTTTCCATACATATAGCTTGGGGACATAGTTTCAGTTTTTAGGTGGAAAGTAGTCCCCGGAGATATCAGATGCAAGAAAATACTTGGACATTGTACTCCAGGAGAAATCATAACTTTCTCAGGACAGGAAAGAATAAGGTCAATGACTTACATGCTCATTGATATCCCTCAGATAACAGTGAAGAATATGGACTGGGAATCAGAAAAGGGAGAGTGTTCTCTTAAGAGATAGAAAATAGATCCAGGGAGCAATTGAAATCGATCCTTCATGGACTATGCAGGAGAGAAATTCTTGCCTCACAGACAGCTGCCAGCAGCGGATACTAAAAAGAAAAATAAATTGTAGTCTAGCTTACTTCCTTTCTGACCCACATGCTCCTGAAATTTTGAGAAATTCAAAAACATTTCACTCTTTTTTTATTTTTGGTTTCAGTTTAGATAATTTCTTTGACCTATTTTCAAGTTCATTTTCAGGTCAAAATTTGTCCAGTATTGGCAGTTTCATATGATTCAACCTAATATATTAACTAAACGGGCAAAAATTAAATTTTCTCATATACTGCTTAATAGCATTCCAATAAAAAGGCTTTACCAATTTACTCCTACTGATGGTACATAGTAATAGCAATAATTTTTAATTTTCCCTATCTGGCGGGTGAAAGGGATATTTAATTATTTTGATTTGCATCTCCCTTATTACTGATTAATTTGAGTTCCTTTTCTTCGTCCATTTATTCTGGTTTTTTTTTTTTTTATAGCTCTTACTAAAAAAAATAAATAAATAAAACCAGTTGCCATTGAGTCAATTCTGACTCATGGTGAGCTTGCATGTGTCAGAGTAGAACTGTGCTCCATAGGGTTTTGAATGGCTGATTTTTCAGAAGTAAATTGCCAGGACTTTCTTCTGAGGTGCCTCTGGGTGGGCTCAAACAACCAAACTTTCAGCTTAACCGTTTGCACCGTCCAGGGAGTCTGTAACACTTCCTACTACCTGATATGTTTATTTCCACTTTATATATTTACCGATTTATTAGCTATTTTACTCTTTCGCTAAAGAGTAAGCTTCATGAGAGCATGGACTTAGCCACACTCACCACTGTATCTCCAGTGCCTAGAACATGGTATGTACTCATTAAATATTAATTGAATAAATTAACAAAGGGGTGGATGGATGAAAGTTGTAGGGGTGTCCATAAAAGTGGATATTAGCTAAAGTCCCAGAGAGTTTCTTCTCTCCTGATTCTCACATTTGAAGCTCTGGTAAGCCTGGAGTAGGGCGTTTTGTCTCTGAAAAGACATAGCTCCAGATCACCCCTTTGGACGGGTTCCTTCTCTTAGGTCTCAGGCCCCCTCCATTCGTGCATAATGGCTCCCTCGATTCCTGTGGAATTTCTCATATTGTGTCCACAGCGAATGTTGATGTTGTCCTTCCTGGTCCCCTCACGTAATGATTGTTCAGCTAGTCACTTTTTTTTTTTTTTTTTCCGCCATAAAGGCTATTGAAAAGTCGTACCACTTTTTGGACAGTGACTCTTTTTAAAAAAATATAATGGTATTTTCACCTCAAAATAAATGGACTAAATATGCTATAAAAAACTATATGTTGACATCACGGTTTCAAGTAAAGACACCGTGTAGAAGGGTTTGTATGGACCCACCTCTGTATTCTGCGTTTCCATGCGGAGGCTAGGACTCCACAAACCACATCTTTGTTTTTCCTTGCCGACTCCGTTAGTTTCTTCCAACAGGGGTGTGTGCAAAGGAGCCGGCCAGGCCACAGGACGAGGACGAGACTTCCTGCTTCGCTTCTTGTTCCTATTAGCATCATCCCAGCCGAGATTCTCCCCCGGCAGCAACACTTGTTTCTCGTTTCTTCTCTTTTTTCCACAATCACAGAGGCAGCCTCCTTGCACCCCCTCATAGTGGCCAGCACCAGCCAGCTGGCACCCCCTCTTTAGGCTTCTGAGTTCCAACTCCACACGGCTCTTCCTTCCTGAGGCACCAGCACCAGTAAAAAACACTTCCTCCTCAGAAGTCGGAATCCCAGCTGTACTGGAACTTTCATCTAAGTTTCTAAGTTCTAATAACCTCAGCTCTTCCCTTTCTTTCTCCAACCTGAGGGTTGAGACGGCTTCCTGCAGTCACCATCCTTAGGTTGCATGGGTGCCCTTTTGCTTTGTCAGACTGCCAATACCTGTTTAATTCCTTGCACTGAATTCTCTCTAGGGTACTATCTGTTTTCCTGTTTGAACCCTGAGTGACACAATAACAAAAACCAAACTCATTTCCGTCGAGTCGATTCCAACTCACAGCGACCCTTCAGGACAGAACAGAACTACCCCACAGGGTTTTCAAGGAGCAGCTGGTAGATTTGAACTGCCCACCTTCTGGTTAGCAGCCAAATGCTTAACCACCACACCAATACTACTCACCAATTTGCCTGACATAACATTCTAGTCAGAGAATATCATGTGGAACAACTTTGAATTGCATGCCATGTTTGGATGAACCCAAAATGTTATGCTTTGTATACACATGCCAGGCAAGGAAGGTGAAGAGGTTGCATCTTCTGTGACTCTTCAGTTTGCTGCACGTGTCCACCATTTTCATCTACTTCAAAGACTTTTCGTGTTTAGCCTTGATTTGGTGAGTCTTAACAAAAAGGAAAATATCATCAAGCACATGTAAATCTAATGTTGAATGTCAGCCTGAAAGTCAATCACTGCATCTTCACCACCCTTAAAAGAATACTTCCCTCACACCCCGCCTCCAATGACCATCATCTACCATCAAGTCGTCTTCCCCTTCTTTGCTGAATACAATAAATCTTCATATGTAGCAACTAGACTTATTTATTTTTTATTACTTATAAATATTTGATTTAAGTGTTTTCTATCTGTTGGATATCTTGGGTTAGAATAGAAAGCATCATAATTTTTCCCATTAAAATAATGGAAACATTTTTTTCACTCAACATCTTTTCACTTAGTGGTAGGGTTTTCAAATATAAATTAAAGTCATTAAGCAAATATTTGTGTATACGACACTTGGATCTAGAAACTGCCAAGACAGACTCTATCATGTTCTATATTTCTAATTTTAGATATAAAGTGCCCCAGGATACAGAAGGAATGAGAGAATAGAAAATGTTAATCAATTATGTGTTTATTCATTATCAAGTATTTATTGATTATGAGTGTCTTTATAAGTAAGACACAAATGAAGCAAAAGCAGCAATTCCTCCCCTAAAAGAATGTGCACTCCAGTTAGGGAAATGAAATATGTCACGTGTGTAACAGGCCATAAGAGAGATTACATGAAGTCCAAGCACAGTACAAATGAGAGCAGTTCTGTTAGGAATTGAATTGTGCCCCCAAAAATATATGTTGTAAATCCTAACCCCTATATCTGTGGATGTAATAATAATTTGGGAATAGGGTTTCTTTATTATGTTAATGAGGTCATATCAGTGTAGAGTGTGCCTTAAACCAATCACTCCTGAGATATAAAAGAGCAGATTAGTACAGAAGAAAGCAGACACAAGGGAAGACCCGCACTATCTGACAGTCTACAAGCCCAGGAACTCCAAGGATGGCTGGCTAGAGAAGCTGAGACAAGGATGACTGGGGTGCCAGAAATTCAGTTTCTGGGGTCCTATCTTAGTCATCTGGTGCTGCTGTAACAGAAATAACCACAAGTGGATGGCTTTAACAAACAGAAATTTATTCTCTCACAGTCTAGGAGGCTGGAAGTCTGAACTCAGGGCACCAGCTCCAGGAGAAGGTTTTCTCTCTCTGTTTGCTCTGGGGGAAGGTCCTTGTCAATCTTTCCCTGGTCTAGGAGCTTCTCAGCGCAGGGACCCCAGGACCAAAGGACATGCTGTGCTCCTGGCACTACTTTCTCGGTAGTATAAGGTCTCCCTGTCTCTCTGCTCACTTCTCCCTTTTATATCTCAAAAGAGATTGATTCAAGAAACAACCTAATCTTACAGACTGAGTCCTGCCTCATTAACATAACTGCCTCTAACCCTGCCTCATTAACATCACAGAGGTAGGGAATCACATCAGATGACAAAATGGTGGACAATCACACAATACTGGGAATCATGGCCTAGCCAAGTTGACGTACATTTTTGGGGACACAATTCAATCCATAACAGGATTATAACCACAGGCATGAGGTTAGGATTTGCACCACACAGTTTTGGGGG
>NW_004444186.1:2750076-2751759 GCF_000243295.1 Trichechus manatus latirostris
ATCTGCATATTGCAGGTTGTTAATGAGTCTTCCTCCAATCCTGATGCCGAGTTCTTCTTCATATAATCCATCTTCTTGGATTATTTGCACCCTTTGGCCCCCCAAAATTCATGTCCTTCCCACACGCAAAATACATTCACCCCATCACATCATCCCAAAAGTCTTAAACCAACTCCAAGTCCCAATCTCATCTTCTAAATCATCTAAATCAAATATGGGTGAAACTTTAGGCATATTTCATCCTGGGGCAAAATTCCTCTTCATCTTTGAACCTGTGAAATCTACAATAAAACTTACCTGCTTCCGAGGTACAATGGTAGAACAGGTACAAGGTAGACATTTCTATTACAGATGGGAGAAATTGGAGGGGAAGAGGGGATAACAGGCACCCAACAAGTCCAAAACCCAGTAGAACAAATTACATTGGCTCTTAATGCTTGAAAATAATCCCCTCTTCTCTGAGACCATGTAGGCAATGGCCCTACCCTCCAGGTTATGGATGTTGGCCACACCCTCTGGATTCCGGGTGGAGGCGCCTTGCCCCGGGGCTTCAGCCCTGCCCTCCAGGCCCATTCGGATGGCAACACTGCTCCCTTGGCTTTGGGCGGCCCCATTATCCTAGTCCATGTGAGTGGTGACCACACTCCTTTGGCCCCAGCAGACCCCATTCTTCTGCCCCTTGGACATGGCATTCCCACCTCCTCAGCTTTGGGAGGCAGCCCTACCCACCAGATACACCTTAATGGCCCCACGCTTTGAAACCAAGAAGGCCCTGCTTCCCATGCTCCTTCAACAGTTCTGTTGATCTCCGAGCTGCTCCAGGGATGGTTCTTTTCTATTCTTGGAGGACAACATATGTAGCTCCTTTGGCTTGTTTCCTGCCTGTAGAATTTCAAGAGGCAGACAATGTTCTTTCCTTTCCTTCTTTCTCTACCCCCTACAGTCTAAGCTGATGGGTTTTCTGCTGTGGTAGTTGGTTAGGTCAGTCACAGGTTTAATCTTTTTAACAAAAGTTTGTGTAGCCATGTCCTTGGTGAACATTCTAGGACATGATTCCTTAGTTTGTTCAACAGAATTTTCCAAATCTTTAAGTTCTGTTTTCATTTTGCACAGTTCATTTTTAAGTTCATCTCTTACCTCTCATATTTTACAATAAGCAGCAAGGAGAAACCATGTCGCCCCTTTAAGATCTTGCTTAGAAACCTCCTCAGCTAGATACCCATGTTCATTGCTTACAAGTTCTACCTTCCACCAAACATTTGAACATAATTCAGACAAGTTATGTGCCACTGCATAAAATGCCACTCCATTTTCCAGTCACATGTTAGTCATTTTCTTTTAAAGCCTCACCACAAGCACATTTAACATCCACATTTCTAGCAACATTCTGTTGCTGCCACCATATATATTCTCTAAGACGATAGAGACTTTCTCTGCAGTTCTCCTCACTTCCTTTGGAGCCCTCACCAGAATTGCCTTTGATGTATATACTTCTACCAGCAGTCTCCTTAAAGCATTCTAGGCTTTTGCTATTAGGCACCTTACTCTTCAAGCCTCCACCAACTACCCAATTCAAAAACCACTTCCATACTGTAGGTATTTGTTAGAGCAGCACCCTACTCTTCTGGTATCAAATTCTGTCTTAGTTATCTAGTGTTGGTTCTCTAAGTATAAAATATGCTT
>NW_004444186.1:2753068-2755268 GCF_000243295.1 Trichechus manatus latirostris
TCAGTGCATGACCCCCTACTGCAGCCAGATACCTGTGCCTACTCCAATCACCCCTGCCCATCTAAGACTGTAGGTGAGAGTCTGCACCACACACTTGGTGACAGAAACCTAGACACCTGAGCTGAATCCACACAAGAAAAGTAAACGGAATCATGGGCTCACATAGCTAGTAATAGCTCTAGCTACCTGGAGACAGGATGTGAGAGCTTCAAAGACACCACTAATCAAACTAGCTCACATGACCAGCCTACCTGGGCATATCAAAACAAAACAAAACAAGAAGCTAGGACACAGTAAGCAAACATTAAATAAATAAATATAATAACTTATTGATGGCTCGGGGACAATAGTCAATATCAAATCACATAAAGAGGCAGACCATGATGGCTTCAGCAAGCCACCAAAAGAAAGAATCAAGAAACCTTCTGGAAGAAGAGAACTTCTTGGAATTACCGGATGTCTTAGTCATCTAGTGCCGCAATAACAGATATACCACAAGTGGATGGCTTTAACAAAGAGAAGTTTATTCTCTCACAGTCCGGTAGGCTATAAATCCAAATTTAGGGTCAGCTCCAATGGAATGCTTTCTCTGTTGGCTCTGGAGGGAGGTCCATGTCATCAATCTTCCCTTGGTCTGGGAGCTTCTCTGTGCAGGAACCTCAGGTTCAAAGGACGTAGTGCTCCCAGCGCTGCTTTCTTGGTGGTACGAAGCTCCCATGTGTCTCTGCTCGCTTTTCTCTTACATCTCAAAAGAGATTGGCTTAAGACACTATCTATTCTTGTAGACCTCATCAGTATAAATGCCACTAATCCATCTTATTAAATCATAGTGATTGAATTTACAACACAAGGAAATCACGTCATATTACAAAATGGTACACAATCATACAATACTGGGAATCATGACCCAGCCAAGTTGACAGATATATTTGGGGACACAATTCAATCCATGACACTCCACCCTTTGGCCCCCAAACATTCATGTCCTTGCAACACGCAAAACATATTTACCCCATCATATCATAGCAGAAGTCTTAACTCCAAGCCCAAAATCCAAAAATTCTTCATCTGTGAAATCGAGAATACAAGTTATCTGCTTCTAAACATACAATAGCAGAACAGGCACAAGCTAGACATTTCCATTACAACTGGGAGAAACTGGAGGAAAAGAAAGCGTAACAGGCACCAAGCAAGACAGTAAAACACATTACATTAGCCCTCAAGGCTTTGCAAATAATCCTCTGTTCTCTGAGACCATATACACAATAGGCCTGCCCTCCAGACTCTAGGTATTGGCCACACTCTCCAGATTCTGAGTGGAGGCCCCTTGGCCCTGGGCTTCAGCTCTGCCTTCCAGGCCCACTGGGACAGGAACTCTGCTCCCTCGGCTTTAGGCGCACCTAGTCCATCTCCTAGTCCATCGGAGTGACAACTCCACCCTCAGAAACACCAGAGGCCCTAGCTCCACTCTTTGAAACTCCAGAGGTCATGGCCATACCTTTTGAGACTGAGGCAGCTCAGCTTTTTGTGTTCCTTGTCTCTTCAGCTTTTGCTTCCTGTGGCCTCTCAGCCCTCAGGTCTCACGCCCGCATCTGCCCTGCTGGAGCAAGTGTTCTAAAGCTCTGTAGCTCCACCAATTAAGTGCCTGGAGGCAGCCTACTCTACCAGGAAGCCTCCTGCACACAGGCACTCAGCTATCTTGCTCCATGGGTCGGCAAGCCTAGCTTCTCTGCTAAGTACCCAGAGGCACCCTACTCCGCCAGGAAGCCTCTGACACACAGGCATTCAGCTCTGTCGCTCCATAGGTCGACTCCAGTGCCGTCTCACACTGGTCTCTTGATTTTGCTGCTGCTGGTTCTCTTCCACTCTGCCACTTCTCTGCTGCTGCAGGTTCTCTGCTGCTGCTGGTCCTCTGCCACTGTCTTAGTCATCTAATGCTGCTATAACAGATATACCACAAGTGGATGGCTTTAACAAACAGCAGTTTATTCTCTCACAGTCCAGTAGGCTATAAGTCCAAATTCAGGGTCAGCTCCAAGGGAACGCTTTCTCTGCTGGCTCTGGAGGAAGGTCCGTGTCATCAATCTTCCCTTGGTCTGGGAGCTTCTCTGTGCAGGAACCTCAGGTTCAAAGGATGTGCTTTGCTCCTGGCACTGCTTTCTTGGTGGTATGAGGTTTCCATGTCTCTCTGCTCACTTCT
>NW_004444186.1:2756509-2758357 GCF_000243295.1 Trichechus manatus latirostris
AACAACAGATCCCAAATATACATGAAGAAACCATTGACAGAATTGAAGCGAGAAACACAGTTCTACAATAATAGTTGAAGACTTCAGTACATCAGTTTTCAAAATGGATAGAACATCTAGACAGAAGATCAGTAAGGAAATAGAAGATTTGAACAACATTATAAACCAATTAGACCAAATAAACATATATAGAACACTCCATCCAACAACAGCAGAATACACACTCTTCTCCAGTGCACACTGATCCTTCTCCAGGATAGACCATATGTTAGGTCACAAGTATACACATGAAATATATACTTAATAATACTTTAATTTATATGTACATATATATATCTCAAATAATTTGCCATTTCAATATTTCCTACATGTACAATTCAGTGTCATCAATTACATTCACCATGTTGTACAACCGTCACCACAAACCATTTCCAAATTTTCTCATCACCCTTAAAAGAAACTCAGTGCCCCTTAAGCAATAATTCCCTCTTTCCTCCTCCCTCCTGCCCCTGGTGACCACTAATAAACTCTGGTCTCTATAAAATCTGCCTAGTTAGTATTTCATGTAAGTGGGATCATACAACTTTTGTCCTTTTGTGACTGACTTATTTCAGCCGCTGTGGGAAACAGTTTGGTGGTGGAAACAACCCAAAGGTCCATCAACAGATGAACAGATAAACAAAGCGTGGTATATACATATAATGGAATATTATTTAGCCATAAATAAAAATGAAGTTCTGACACATAGATGGGCCTTGAAAACATTACGCTTAGTGAAATAAGTGAGACAGAAAAGGACAAATATTGTAGGGTTCCACTGACATTAAATATCTAGAATAGGCAAATGCATAGAGACAGTAAGTAGATTAGTGGTTACCAGAGGCTTAGGGGAGAGATGAAGGGGAAATTATTGCTTAACGGGTACAGAGTTTCTGTTTGGGGGGATGAAAAAGTTTGGAAAGCAATAGTGGTCATGGTTGTACAACATGGTGAATGTAATTGATGTCATTGAACTGTACACTCAAAAATGGTTAGATGGGCAACTTTTATGATCTATGAATATTGGTTCCCAGGTTAAAATGATTGTATCTGCAGTATTTTTAGCAGAACTTAAATTTACTACATCTCCGCTTAAAAATCTGAAAATACAGAAATAACATGAAAAGTAATAATCTTCATCACCTCCAAACTGAACTCTCCAAAATGAGCAGCATTTTAAATGTGGTACGGGTCATTTTTTAAAAAATGGTGGAGTTGGAGTACCAACCAGTGCTGTTTCACCAGAGGATCAAAGAATTTCCTGATCTCACTCTGCCATGGACCTACTTGACCTGGAGTGCGGGCGAGGAGTTCCTGAGGAAGGTCTGAAGACAAAGAAAATGGCAAATCGTAGATAATCACAATTTGTTATTGGTAGAGCTTATGCCACAGGGGAGGGAATTCCAGAAAACTGGACCAGAGCATACGGCTCAGGACAAGGCCTTAAGGGTTTTTCCTTCCGTCCAAGCACAAAACAACCTTTACCAAACTTCCTAAAATGAATTTGATGGTGCAAGTCCTATGAGAAAGAGGGTCACAAAGGAGGCAAACGAGGGCCGAGGATGCGCGCTTGGAAGCCCCTCCTGATGAAGTGGTGAGCACCGGCCGCGCTGCAGGTTAACACCGTGGTACAAAAGGGGCAGTACGAGCCACACTCCTTTTATGATGTTTGAATATATGGCGACCCCAACCATTAGTAAAAGAAGCTCAATACCTGTCCTGGTGTGAGAAGAATGAGGAAAGTGTTTGCTCCTTTTTTTGGGTGGTTAAGGGTTAGGGGAGAGGGAGAACAAAGAACTTCCCCTTCTA
>NW_004444186.1:2759478-2761378 GCF_000243295.1 Trichechus manatus latirostris
TACCCAGCAGTTCCACTTTCTGGAATCTGTCCTAGTTACATACTTTCAGTTTTAGGCTAGGCATTAACCCCACTTCCCCACCAAAGTCTTGGGAAAAGCGAGCTATAGCGTTTGGGAGATAGCGAACGCAAGAAAGCAGTCAGGAGGAAGGCGGAATATCCTACTACACCCAAAAAAGCCAAACCCACTGCCGTGGAGTCCATTCTGATTCATAGAGACCCCATAGGGTTTCCAAGGCTGTGAATATCCTACTATGCCGCGGCCAAGAGAGCTCCAGCTCATTACCACTAAATCACCAGGGATCTTAACCACAGCTATCTTTCTATTACCTTGGCGCAATGGTACCACTTCCACTGAATTCTGGGAATCGTCCCGGAAGGCCGTTTACTCCTTGCTTTCTCCAAAAGCTGAGCCTGCACGCGACGCACACAGCGCTCCGCGCGGGGGCGCCCCCTCTAGGCCCGCCAGGCCCACACCTCTCGGAGCGAGGTGGCTCTTCCCCGCCGCACCTCAGACCTGACCTGGAGACGCGCCTTTGCGCGGCGGCAGCGCGTGGAGACGTGGCGGCCGGGACCAGGGCCGGGGACGAGCTTGCAGGGAGGAGGCGCCCAGGGTGGGAAGGGGGCTGAGCACGAGCCCCCGAGATCGCCAACATCCAGAAGGGCTCAGACGGATGCAGAAACCGAGACAGCCGGGACGGAAGGCCCGTTCACGCAGAGCCCCGGGCCCCTGAGCCCCGGATCTTCCCTCTAAAACCTCCGCACCTGCAGTTTCCGCCTTAGCCCGCAGCGCTCCTTCCATACGCTCAGGCCCGAACACTTGACGCCGGTCTTTCTCTCACACCCCACGTCAGATTAGTCAGGAAATCGTGTTTCCTCTGTGGCTAATTATGCGCTTCGATCTGCACAATCCATCTTTTTCTCGCTCTCTGAATTTGAGCACTGGGCTCTCCTGATAAAGGCGGGAAGATAATTTGACTCGAGACGCTCGGCTCGCCCAGGCCGCGGGGCTCGAGGCCCTTAGTCCCGGAATGAATCGTGCGGTTGGGCCGCCGTTGCGCCTTATCTGTGGTTTCTACCCCTTAAAATCAGCCTCTTCCGGGCCTGTCCTCGAGGGCCAGGGGCAGGGCTGGGTCCCCTCAGCGCGGATCCTCTGTCAGGAACCCCACACCCTTCCAGTTCAGTTCAGGCGGCGCTTTATTGGGTTTCTTCGAACCCCGCGAGGCCCCAGTGCCTCCCACCCCCCGCAACCGCTGCCCTCCCTGCTCCACGCGGTCTCACCGGCTCGTAGTAACGTCCCGGGTCAGTCCGAGCTCCGGGGTCCCCCGACAGGGAAGGACAGGTTGCCCCCACAAGGGATCGAAAACGGTCCTGAAACGGCAGAAAGGGAGAGGTGGAAACAGATGACAGGAAAGGGCAGAAATCCCATGTGATTTCCTGATCTAAAGGGACCATGAAGTTAAAGCCGGCCTCCTCCGGAACCGTTACCTCCCATCGCCCGTGAAGGTGAGTCGCGTTCCCCTCCCCAGCTGGAGTAAGCAGACACCCAGGGCCTGGCTATCAGAGCGTGCAATCCCTTGTAGCACGTCTCTCCCCACGCTTTCTATGGATTCCAAGGATGCAGCTGATAACTTTTTTTCAAACTATCCTTATGTGAAGAAAGAATACTTTAAAATTTTTATTTATTGATGTACTTTAAGTGAAAGTTTACAATTCAAGTTAGTCTCTCATACAAAACTTTATACATAGTTAAGTAACCCTGGTTGCTCTCCCTACGCTCTGACAGCACACTCCTCCTTTCCACCCCTGATTTCCCGTGTCCATTCAGCCAGCTCCTGACCCTCTCTGCCTTCTCATCTCACCTCCAGACAGGAGCTGCCATTTTGTCTCATGAATCTACT
>NW_004444186.1:2762531-2763612 GCF_000243295.1 Trichechus manatus latirostris
AGTGTTTCTTCCCTTTTCTTGTTGTTAGGTCCCTGCTTAGCTTTTCTAAGCATTTATGATCTATTTCGGATCACAAACTACATTGTAGTTGTTAGGCGTTGTCACTTTTGACTCATAGTGACCCCGCGTGACAGAGTCAAACTGCCCCATAGGATCTTCTAGGCTGTAATCTTCACTGAGGCAGATTGCCAGGTCTTTCCTGGCTGTGGAGCAGAGTAGCTGGGTGTGTTCAGCCACCAACTTTTCAGATAGCAGCCAAGAGCTTAACTGTTGCGCCACAAAGCCTCCTTTTTTCTTCCCTAGACATGGCCATGTAACTTCTCTTTCTACAAAATCTGACATCTATGGCCAGACCCTAAAATCAGTTTTCTGGTTCCATCGCTTTGCTACACTTCTGCTCACAGCATCCTCCCTATCTTGTTTTACATGTAGAAAAAGTCAATTCTTCCTCAGCCTCCATTTTACAATCCCACCCTCAACAGTCAACCTAGTACGTTAGGGACCTTCTCTGGGACTCTGTCTCCTTACAAAGAAGCAGAAAACTGCAAATCACACATTGTATTTCATAGTCATAAATAATAACAAAGAATTTTCTTTTTTCCTGGGACCAAAGACCTGAAAAAGGAACTACATTTTTCCTACAGGAAAAACCTAGACTCAATGCTAAGTGTTGCAGACACTCGGTGTCCTGGGCTGAATAGTATCTCCCCAATCATGTCCACTTGGGATCTCAGATAGTGCTCTTATTTGGAAATAGGGGCTTTGCAGATGTAATTAAGATGAGCTGGATTAGGGCGGGCCCTAAACCCAATATGGCTGCTGCCCTTAAGAGAAGAGAACACACAGGGACACAGACACACACAGAAGGAAAAAGGCTATGTGACAATGGAGGCAGAAATTGGAGTGGTGCAGCTGTAAGCAAGTGTCTTAGGCTGGGTTCTCTAAAGGAGCAAAACCAGTGGAGCATATATATAAATAGAGAGAGAGAGAGAGATCTACTTCAAGGAAATGGCTCACGCAGTTGTCTCTGCAGTTGAGGCTGGCAAGTCTCAAATCAGTGGGTCAGGTGTCAGGCTAGAGG
>NW_004444186.1:2765064-2766301 GCF_000243295.1 Trichechus manatus latirostris
GTTAGCCAGAACCTTGTCTCTCATAAATATTTGATCCAGTGATGGTGATATTTTGCATATTTCTGCTGCCACCTCATGCCATGGATTAGTGGTGCCCTCTTACTACTGAAGGCAAAGTCATCAGTGCCTTTAAGACTAGCTAGTCTTGAGAACCAATTCAGAAAACCCATCCTTATGATTTTGTTCCTCTAGACCCCACTCTCACTACCATGTCTTAGGCTTGGTTCTCTAGAAGAGCAAAACTAGTGAAGCATATATATAAATACATAGAGACAGAGATTTATTTTAAAGAAATGGCTCACACAATTGTGGAAGCTGGTAAGTTCCAAATCCATGGGTCAGGTGTCAGGTTGGAGGCTTCTCCTGACTCACATGGTTGCAGGGACTGATGAATCCAAAATTGGCAGGTCAGGCGGTAGGCTGCTGGCTCATGTCCCAAGAACTGGAGCACAGAGGGTGGTGAGTTGGATGCAGGATCCAGAGAGAGTTTTGCCAGATCATCCATATATATTAGATGCAGGCACACCCCCAAGGAAACTCCCCTTTCAACTGATTGGCTGCTCACATTAGATCACAAAATGGAGGATGATTACATAATATCTGCCAAACCACTGAGAATCATGGCCCAACCACGTTGACCTATAACCTTAACCATCACACCAAGGAATACCAAGGATTGCTAGGAGGAGGCAAGGAAGGATACAGAGGGTGCGTGGCCCTGTTGACATCACAGTTTTGGGCTTCTAAACTCTAGAACTGTGAGAGAATAAATTTCTGTTGTTTTAAGCCACCCAGTTTGTGGTACTTTGCTACAGTGGCCCTAGGAAACGAATACATTCAACAATAGGGATAAAACTCAGAAACATTATGTAGAACAGAAAGTACTGGACATAACAACTTACTCCATGAGTCCATTTATAGGAATATCTAGAAGAAGCAAGATTAATTTAAGGTGCAAAATATCAGGACAATGGTTTTCAAAAACAATGCAGAGGATAACGACAATGATGACGATGATTCTACTGACTATAACGTTATTGATCAAGTAGCTACTAAGTCCGGGTACATCTGACAACGTAATGAAGTAGACTGCTCTTATTAGCCCCATTTTACAGAAGAAAGAACTGAGGCACATAAGGTTTGAGTTACTTGTCTAAGGCCACACAAGGGCAAAAGTAGATTTACAACCCAGAGCCTGTGCACAGATTACACTAAGCTTTTCTTCTCAGGCTTAGAT
>NW_004444186.1:2767246-2779220 GCF_000243295.1 Trichechus manatus latirostris
TAGCAGCTTTGTTCACAACAGTCAAAACTAGAAATAACTGGATTGTCCAATAATTGTGGTGTGTTCACACACAGGAATAACACTCATCAATAACTCCAAAATAATAACTCTCAACAGCATAGATGCATCTCAAAAACACTGTTACATGAAAAAAAAAAAAAAAGCCACACACACAAAGGGAGCATGTTGATTTACACAAAGAAGCATGTTGACTTACAGTGAATCTTAAGAACTCAACCCACAGTGGTCAACTCAATAGAGCAGAACTGCCCAGTCGTTACCAAACCACTTGGAGCAGCTGGTGGATCTGAACCACCAACCTTCTGCTTAGTAGCCAATTAGTAGCCAAGCTACTTAACCACAGCACTACCAGGGATCTTGCACCTTGAGGACAGTCAACCTGAATCTATGGAACTAACATTAACCTAATTCTAATCTAATTACTTCACATTAATCTAATGTTCATCAGGATGGTTTGCCTAAGCGAGGGTTCTAAAGATTTTTTGTGAGCTGATGGTTACATTTGCTAGAATACACCGTGCTCTGCACTTCAGACTTGTGCAGTTTACTGTTAGCATAAAATTGCGGGGGGAGGCATCGAGTTTAGGCTTTATATTTAGTAGATTTTGTATTTTTCGATTTTATTGTAAAATAGTGTTAGAATGTGAGCATATAAAAAGCTGTTGTCATTGCACCTAAAAAGGCCCCGCTGACACGTGAAATATCTCAACCGGAAAAGTGGTTTCGGCCTCACCGTTACGTTGGTACAAGCTGCAGCCAAGCGCCCCTTGAGAGACGGCATTTTACTGGGGGGATAGTTTCTGCGCATGCTCGTACATACTGGTCAGTCCCGCATCTCCCAGGAGCAGAGCCCTAGGTGTGTGCACGCAGGGGTTTCCTTACGCTGCTCTTTGGACGCAGATTAAGGGGGCAGCCCGTGCGAGGATTAAAAGCGGAACTAAAACACGCACCAAATCTTGCAAAGTAAAGGCCAGGTCCTGCCGTGACTCGGATTCGAACCGAGGTTGCTGCGGCCACAACGCAGAGTACTAACCACTATACGATCACGGCGCGCCACGAAGCTACCGGCTGTTCCCGTGCTTCGTTTTACATTTTTTATTTGTAACACGCACCATATTGTCCTGCTTTGTTCTTGGAGAGCCACGAGTCTTTGAGTTTTTCTGTTTCATGTCCTTTCTCCGTTTCTCTTTCCTCGTTCTGATACACGATAAAAACAATTCTCATCTTTCGGGATCTGGCCTCCTGGGAGAGTTCATTGTCCTAGTCCTCTCTCTCTGTTTCCCTTGTGGACCGGTCCCTCTCCCGTTCCGCCTACCCCGACCCCGCCGAGCCCGCCGAGCCCGCCAACCTCTTGCGACGCCGCCGCGCCGAGCGCCGGGAGTTCGAGCCGCGCAGGTGGCGCACTCTCGGCTTTTCCCGCGGCCCCGCCTCACGGGACAATGCGTGCCTGGAAATCAATGAACCAAAGAAAAGGCTTTTAAAGCAGAACTTCTCCCTTTGAAAATCCTTTCAAGAACCAAACCAAAAAAAAAAAAAAAACAACGACAAAAAAACAAACCCGCTGCCGTCGGGTCCGACTCACAGCCACCCGGTAGGTCAGAGTAGAACCGCCCTATAGGGTTCCCATAGAGCACCTGGTGGATTCGAACTGCCGAACTTTTGGTTCGCAACCGAGCTCTAAACCGCTGCGCCACCAAAGTTTCCTGTGAATTTCCCGTGTTCTTCAAGGAAATGAAAGCACAAACACAGCAATGTATCGACTCAAGAGGTCCTCCCTGAGCGCCCTGGGGTGTGCCAGGCCCTGTAGTCGACGAGCGGACACAAGAGCGACCGTCACCACGAGCCCTGCCCTCGTGGAGCTCGTGGAGGGGACGCAGGGAGGAATCCGAAGACGGAAGCGTCACGCCCGCCCCGAAAGTGGCTGATAGGGGGGCAAACACTCATCCCTTGCCCTGCGTGGGTCCTTCCACGCCCTCCGGCCCGAGCGTCCCTCCCGGGCCTGGGGGCTCAGGCGGGGAGGCGGGCCCCGGCGTCGCCTGCAGCGCCGACTTTGGGGGCAGGCGAGGAGCCAGGAGGGGCGAAGAGCGTTTGGCTTTTCTAGCTTCACCCAACGCACAGGTTTCAAAGGTGACGAACAGCACGCTTCGTCCCCCCAATCTCTTCGGCTTGCCTAGGTTTTGGGGCCTGCAGAGTCGTACTGCACAAGGCGAGTGGCACCGCCTGGCAGTCAATGGGTCCTAGGACCCTACTGAAAAAAAAAAAAAACAAAACCCCAACCCCCTCTCATAGAGACCCCACAAAGGCAGAATGGAACTGCCTCATAGGGTTAACCCAAGGAGCAGCTGGTGAACTCGAACTGCTGGCCTCCTGGTTAGCGGCCTCAGCTGTCAGCCACTGTGCCACCCGGGCCCTGCTCGGCTGTGCTCGCGATTGGTAAAATTACCTTTCCACGTCCCTGTGGTGCAGTCGGTTAGTGCGTTCGGCGGTTAACGAAAAGGTTGGTGGTTCTGAGCCCGCCCGGGAGCAAGCACTGCGTAATCCATCCAAGCCGTTTGCAGAGATTGGCTCACTCGGCCTAATGCCCACTTGATGTCCTCCCACATCCTCCCAGAAGATCTAACGGGAATAAATTAAGTTCTACGGTTGGGAGATACGGAAATTCCTTGAAACAGGATACAAGAGCCTGGTGTAATCTGTGCTCAGGACCATGGATCTGGGTTGAAATCCTGTCTTCCCTCTTGTGTGGCCTTGGACTAGTAACTTCACCTTTATGTACCTCAATTGTTCACATTTCTTATAGGAGGCCGCTAATAGTACATACCTCCAGGACGTGCCTGGATTTCGTAATTGTTTCATCAATAATGAATAGTGAGCGAATAGAATCACGATCATCATTATCTTCTACATTACTTTTAAAAATTTTATTTATTTTGCTGTTGTTGAGAATATACACAGCAAGGTTCTACATGTACTGTTCAGGGACACTGATTACATTCTTCGAGTTATGCAACCATTCTCTCCCTCTTTGTCTGAGTTGTTCCTCCCTCATTAACATAAACTCACTGTCCCTTAAGGTTCCTATCTAATCCTTTGAGTTGCTGATCCCATACAGATAGTTCTTAAAAGTGGATAATGCTCAAGGCAGACACTTTTTACTATTTAAGCTAAACCATTGTTTGGTCTTCCGCGTTATTTTTGATGAAGGTATTTGTTCCATAGTTTCTTTGTACCATCATTTAACCCTTTACGTGTGGTTTTAAAAATTGGGTTGGTTTCATGCTTTTATAATTATAAATAATGCTGCAGTCATCATTCTTGTACACGTCTTTCCCACCAAGCGTGCAAGTATTTCAATAGGGTAGAGTCCCTGAAGTGCAATTGTTCTCTTAGTGATTATAGTAAATGTTTTTAATTTAAGTAGTAAACCCTGAAAATGTGCCTTTCAGAGAAGCAATAACAATTCATATTCCAATTTACTTTTCCAACTCAATAGGAGAGTCCTGTGCTTCATACTCTTGTTAGCACAACAAACTTTCTCCATCTCTGTGTGTTCATCTAATAAGGGGAGTGGTGCCATCCTGACTTAACGAAGGGGGAGGTACAACAGAGGAAATGGTGGGCATTACACATCTGCTCCTCGGCTACACTTCCACAATGTTTTGAAAAGTCCACATATAACTGATTGATTCCTGTGGGGACCTAGTCAATAGAGTCTAGAGAAGAATGACTAAGTGGTCTCTTTGATAGTTTTATGCTGGTCTCAGACATTTGTTTCTCTTCTCCCTTCTCTATCAATGGCAAAGGTGAATTAGCATACTGTCTCTGTATGATTCCTTGACTGTTTTTTGGCTATTTCCACACAATTTAGCTCACCTGAGGCACATCTTGGAGCCAATAGTATCCTGCACCTGACAGTGTACCGCATGTAGACCTGGACCCTTAAGAGCTACGGGCTCACGTTCTCTTGGTTCTTCCATTGAACCCAAGAAAAAAAAATAAGCCCCTTGGGTTTTAAAAGCCAAAGGGGGGTCCGGAAAAGGCTTTTTTTAAATTCTTCTCTCATTTGTGTGTATCAATTATTTTCTACATCAGTGATAGCAGAATGAAACTCTGGTTTTGATTTAATGAAATGAGCATCTGGGAATGATCTCTGTTGGGTGGTGGTTAACATGGATCCAGCCTCTGTTGGATGATAGCCAGTTTAGTCTGTGAGTCTTTTCGTGATTGCCTATTTGTTTGTTCTGGGGTTTCTGGCAGTTCCTGGTGTTTGAGTCTGCAGCACTGAGTTATTCACATTTTTATTGGTCTAATACTAATGAGCTCAATAGGTGTCAATATCTGCAAAGAATGTTCTCAATACATGATGGTTTCCCCCCATCTTAGTCATCTAGTGCTGCTGTAACAGAAATACCACAAATGGATGGCTTTAACCAACAGAAGTTTATTCTGTCACAATCTAGGAGGCTAGAAGTCCGAATACAGGGTACCAGCTCCAGGGGAAGGCTTTCTCTCTCTGTTGGCTCTGGGGAAAGGAAGGTCCTTGTCATCAATCTTCCTCTGGTCTAGGAGCTTCTCAGTGCAGGGATCCCGGATCCAAAGGACATGCTCCCCTCCCAGTGCTTCATTCTTGGTGGTAGGAGGTCCCTCTGTCTCTCTGCTTGCTTCTCTCTTTTATATCTCAAAAACGATTGACAAACTACAACCTAATCTTGTAGATTGACTCCCGCCTCATTAACATAACTGCCTCTAATCCTGCCTCATTAACATCGCAGAGGTAGCATTTACAACACAGACATCAGATGACAAAATGGAGGATAACCACGCAATGCTGGGACTCATGGCCTAACCAAGTTGACATACATTTTGGGGGGACACAATTCGATCCATAACATCCCACCTAAGAACTCTTGAGTTTAATAAATTGCTCTACTTAAAGGGGATCTTAGAATAGAAAGAAAACTGAATTTCTAGCATACAATAGTCTGCTTTATTAGTATGGTGAAGATTCCAAATTACAGAACAATTTCAGGATGTTTAAATCTGGCAAAGAAAGGAGAGAAAAGATATTTATATCACTACAATGAGGCAATTAAGTGAATAAAATGGGAGCTTCTGACAATTATATGAACTAAAATTTAATAATTTCTAGAACGCTGAGCTGGTTCATCCTTTTATGAAAAAGGGCAAAAATCCTTTTAAAATAGATATTTAGAAAATGGATGGAATTCAATGATAATAATGCAGTGGATATTTCCTGAGAGGGCTCTGTTGAACTATAAAGAGTATCATGGAGTTAGGTTTTCAGCAATGAGGTTTCTCCAAGTACCCAATGGTGCTTAATTATTTTCTTTTCTGCTTATCTCACTGATAAGCATTTTAATAGATATCATTGCCTCTTTTCTACTTTAAGAATAATGAAACTCTTTAAATGTCTTGTGTATTGTCAAAGTGACTTCCATAGTCATTTTCGTTCTTTTTTCATGGTTCTATTTCTTATAAGCTCTTCGAATTTCCTACTTTTCCTTTATCAGATAATTGCAACAACTGCTGATATTTCCACTTGATTTGTCATTCTACTCCAGAGTCCTCTAGAATATTATTAACTCATTCACATCTACATACTTAATCTTGGCCTAAAATTGGAATCAAAGCCACCAACAACTTGCTGCTGTTATTGGTATTTCCCAGAGGCGCAAAGAAACAAGTGATGCCAGGGATTAAAGTGGTCATGATACCAATAATACAAAGTATAGTTCAATTGTTTTCTTCTTAACCTACAAACGAACCATTACACGATTTGCTTAACCTCATCTATGTTATTGGTCTTTTACAAGCAGACCGAATAAATTCAAAGTGTACTTGGCTCCTCCCAGTTTTCATTAGTAACTACTTTGTGCCTTTTCCATGTGTATCCATAAAATTACTCTTTTTGAGTAATCTAATGGCTTTCCATGCTCACCAAATCACTATGTAAATGAGACATTGGACACAGTCATCTGGCCATTCTAAACACTGAATTTTTTTTTTTAAACCTCAGTTACTCATATATTATTAAGAGCCTAACATGGTAAGGATCTGATCCAAGATGCTGGATTTCACCAGTTCATATGAGGATTTCTGACCTGGCTCATTGTTCTTAAACTAGAACATGTGATTCATAATTTATTGCTGTGATCCAAATAAATAAAATAGCTCGAGCTTTAACTACTTTACAGATTAGCATAAATTTGTTACCTCCAAAATCAAACCCTTTGCCATCAAGTCGATTTTGACTCAGAGAGACCTTATAGGACAGAGGAGAACTGCCCCATAGAGTTTCCAAGGAGTGGCTGGTGCTTTCAAACTGCTCACTTTTGGTTAGCAATTGCGCTTTTAACCACTGTGCCACCAGGCCTAGAATAGTCTTAAAAAGTGAAATTGTTCTTTGCTATTTACTGGCCATCTATACAAAAGCTATTTCATATTTTTTGAAGTAAGGACTAGAAAATTGAAGTTAGTCAATGAAAAAGTTCACCTGGTTGATCAAAAGTTGATCAAACTGATTCTCGAGCGCTATTCTCCTGTTAGTCCCAGAATGACTAGAAAATTGAGTACGAAGTAGATGCCAAGTTTCTCACAATTTTTATGATTGTACTTATACTTTTTTGCCTTCTTCAATTGCCTAATACCCATGTGCTTAAATGTTAGTACAGAGCCATTATCCTGTGGTAAAATCCGCCTGATTATTATGAGTCAAAAAGAGACTGAGGCTCTCATGGTCAAATTGGTTCTTGCAGGAGCAGAATTTTGACCCAAAGCTGGCAAGTTAAAAATTCTAAATAGAGAAATGGTACTAACCTGGCTTAACTAACGTGGAGGTTCTAACAAAGGAACACTGGTAGAGATAACCTGTTATGTATGTTTTCAGCTAAACTCTCAATATTATCCAGAAAACCCATAAGTAACTAAAATTTGTTTCCCCTGTGACTCCTGAACTTGCTCCATGGCGGACTGCTCAGACTGGCCTTCTAGAGTTTCCAGAAAGGAAGGAAGAAATCCATCATTCCCTGATTGTGTCATTTTTTTTTTCTCTCCATTCTCATCTATTTTGTTTTAACATAATTTTTTTGGAGGGAGGCTTTATTTAAAGAACAACAGTTCTCCTTTATATATGAGAGTAAACAGTATACTGATAATTACCTCTGATTTTATTCTTTGACACAATCTATTAATACACATATACAAACATATATAAGATGCAAATATAAAACCAGTTGCTGTAGAGTCGCTTCTGACTCATGTCACCCCATACACATTTATAATGCCCATGATTAACCTTTTAAATAGACGTTTCCATGTTGAGTTTGCAGTCACATACACCGGGTCCTCTAAAGGTTTGTGGAAGAGCAGCACGTTGGAGAGAGCAGAGCACAGAAAGCTGGCAACAGAATTAAAGAGCAAAGAGAATTCTACTCTGAGCTAAAAAGCTAAAATCCAGGCTGCGAAAGAGAAAGATATCACCCATGTTTCAGAAAGCTAGTTGCTGGGATGAAATGAACAAATAGAAACATCTAGAGTCTTACTGGTGCTCAGATCCCAAGCCCTGCTGAAAGAAAAGTTGATTGCAGTACCAAACATTTGAAGCCAGTGATAAGCTGAATCTAATTAGTTCAACAAAGACAAGACCCACCAAAAGTACACGTTAGATTGACTCAGCCCTCCACACTAGAGGCCTGATAGAAAAGTCCATGTACCCTTACCTGTGAGTAAATATTACCTCTGTTTCTATCATTGTTTTATACACACTGACATACATTTAAAAATTACAAGAGGCGCAATGAAGCAAAAAAGTGACATAAAATCAAGAAAAATAAAGTCAATAGAAGCAACCTCCTACATGGTCTAGATGTTGGACTATTAGGTAAGGACTTGAAAATAAGTACAAGAAATACGCTGTAATGACTACCAAACAAAAAGACAACACAGGTAATCAGGTAAAGAATTTCAGAAGAGAAATGAAAATTATAAAAAAGAACAAAATGAAAATAGAATATCAGAAGATGACATATCAGAAATCAAGAATATATTCAATGGCATTAACAAAAGACTATACACAGAAAAAGATGGATCTGTGAATTCGAATGAGTTAATAGCAATTATGCAGACAGAAACACAATGAGAATGAAGAAGAAACAGAAAATAGAACAGAATATCTGAAATCTATGGAACAATATAAAATGATCTAGTATATGTGTAATTGACTTCCAGAAGGAGAGGAAAAGCAGAATGAGGCTGAAGAAACATTTGAAGAGATAACAGCCAAAAATGTTTTCCAAAATAGATGAAAACTATTAATTCCTAGACCCAAGAAACTCAGTGAACCCCAAGGAAGATAAAAATAAAACTATGCCTGTACATATTATAATAAAACTTCTGAAAACCAGTGATTAAAAAGAACATCTTAAAAGCACCTGTTTCTGGGGAAGACATATTAGTTTTGTTTGCTCTTTCTGCTCTTTTTCTTTATTTCATTAATTAGTTCTGAGTGCTTTGTAGGCCTTACTTTTATTCACTTAGAAATCTTGGAGGTTGAGTAAGAAGGAGGGGATGTAAATTTTAGTCAAGTCCTCTCAGTTACCACTGAGCATGACGGCTCAAGGGCAAGGGCTCTAGGGCAAACTGCCTGGGTCTAAGTCCTGGCTCTCACCATCACAGAGGAAGGGCCTTTGAAAAGGTAAACCCAGCCTTTCAGGGCCTGAATGTTCTTATCTACAACAAGAGGTGGTAATAACCAACAATATTTTGCAGGGTTGTTACCTGGACTAAATAAGTTATTACATGGAAAAGCACCTAGGAACCATGCCAATCTCATAGTAAAGCTCTGAGAAAGCTATTATTATTATTACTATTATTATAAAATTGTTTGTGTTCATTTCTAACTGTACCAGTGAGGACTTCCAACATTCCCTAGAATAAATTAGAACTGTTAAAATGTTTGGTTAACATCCTCCCCCGTATTAATGGCTAGGCATCTGGAAAACTGGTTACTTGAAGAGTTTGATGGTGACCTAATGAAAAGTGCAGACAGTACATCAGGGGACTGGATCCAACTTCATTAAATTCTTGGACCTTGGACAGCCATGAGGATTGTTTAGCTCATAGTAGAAATCTTTTGCACATAATTCAAGCAAAAGCTTTTAATATCCAGTCAGATTTATCCCAAGTATTTTGAAAGAAACTCCAAGTATGTACCAGTGACCCCTTGCTTTTTCTGGTTGTTTTTAATAAATGAAGGTAGGAAATTTGCCTAAAATTTGTAGGCTTTTTTTTTTCAGTCATGTTGGCGTATTTGTAGAAAACCAACACTCATCTCCAAAACAAGTAGATAAAGTGCGATTTAAAGCATTTCTGTCTGAAGTCTTTGGAGAGCTACCAATGAAGTTAGGACCTATACAGACAGATCCTGAGAGAGAGAAGCTCATTGACATGAGGCTGAATCCCTGCCTTTCCGCTTACAGTATTTGCTAATACTTAGAATGGGACAGGAAATTGAGAAGCTCTGGGTAGACAGCAGCTACTAATAAGAGGCAGAGAAAACAGCATCACTTTAAGAAATCTTACAAGGCTGGGGAGGGGGTGGGAAGGACACATGGAGCTGTCCAGATATTCAGGCTTGAGGAGCCAAGATCCTGGAGTGAACTGTGACGTGAACTGGTACTTTACAAATTAAACTATGCATTATAAAGTGGTTATGAAGGCAAGCAGAGCACGGTTGAAAGAGGAGTGGAATTTTCAGTAGTATGATGGTGCAAAGGAGATAGATATAAATTACAGTTCAGGACCCTCCAAAGAGCAGATGCCTCTCAGATGGGAGCACCAGAGGTCTACAATCTATGAGCGTGGGCAAACCAGATGTAGACTGAGACTCTCCATGAGTGCAGACAAGTGGAAATCAGTTTAGTCACGATTGGATTGAGGTGATCTGCCCCTCTGCTATCTGCCAGGGGAGAGGGTGAACAATCTCCAGAGAAAGATAACATTATCTGAAGCCTCCATAGTTTTTTACACATCAGATCCATTGGTCAATCACACTTTTCCAGGCAGACAAAGAAACGGAACAAGAGAAAAAAAGAAAACAATAGAAACTGACTCACAGGTGACTGAGACACTGGAAGTATTAGACAAGAACATTGAAATGATGTTTTAGACATGTTTAAGAAAATGTTTTAGATATATTTAAGAAATGGTAATGTTTAAGAAAACAGATGACAAGATGGAAAGATTCACCAGTGAGTAGGAATTTATGTAAATATCAAATGGAAATTCTAAAAAGGAAAAAAAAAAACTAAAAAAAAATCAATATATTGTTTAATAGCAATTTGGACCAAGTTGAAGAGGGAATAGTAATTGGAAAATAAGTATAAAATATCTGGTTTGAAGTATAGAGAGCTAACAGGAATGGAACTTCAGAAAAGAGAGAATAAAAAATGAGTCATGTTATAAAGGCTTAATGTATGTGTATTTCAGGTCTTAGAAGTTGCAGAAGATGAACATTAGATTGGAAGCAATATTAAAAGATGTAATGGCCAATTTAAAAAAAAAAAAAAAAACCCTAATGAGATATCAATCCACATGTACAAGAAATTCTATGAACTCCAAGCAGGATAAAGACAAGAGAACCCTATCACAGCACATGATTGTAAAACTGCTGAAAATTCAAGTCAAAGAAGCACTAGAAGAAAAAAATTCACATTATGGTCAAAGATTGGGAGTTGAACAAAGACAACAGAAAGGGAAGACAAGAAGCCATTATTAAAGGGCTAAATACTATCATTTGTTGAGGCATTTTCACCAGAAACTGACATGAGGGAAACTTCCTGGGATGATGGAAATGTTCTATAGAGCTTGGTCTGGTTGATGATTATAAGGGTGTATACATTTATCAAGATTCATCAAACTGTATACTTCTTGTATGTGCATTATACTGTTCATAAATTATATCACAATAAAATATTGTTAGCATAAAAATGTTAATTATTTTAAAAACACAGGTGAAATCACACAAAAAATAATAGCTTTTGGCTTCATCCTGATATATATATTTTTTACTTTTATGTATTCTGTGAAATTGGAACAAAAGACTCTAATATAAATTAGGACTTTTATACTTCCTAGACAATGCTAGGACTTTAGATATATTAATTCCACTTACTCTCCTCCTGCTATTTGAGTTGTTGCTGTCATTCATTTTATTTCAACATATATTTTAAATCACACAGACATTATTGTTATTGTTTTGGACAGTAATATTTATTTTCTTTACCTGTATATTTAACCTATCCATTGTTCTTCATTCCTTCCTTCATTTCCATGTTTCCCTTGGGATCATTTAACTCCTGCCTGAATAACTACCTTTTGCATTTCCTTTAGTAAGAGTCACAGTCCCTGGGTGGTACAAGCCATTAACATACTCATGTTTACTAAAAGGTTGGAGGTTGGAGTCCAACCAGAGCCACTTTGTGAGAAAGTCCTGGTGATCTACTTCTAAAAAATTAGCCATTGAAAACCTTATGGAACACAATTCTACTCTGACACACATGGGGTCAAAATGAGTCAGAATCGACTCCACAGCAGCTGGGGGGTGGGGTTAGTGAGGATCTGCTGCTTATCTGGAAAGGACTTTATTTCACCTTCACTTTGAAAGATATTTTGTCAGGGAGTAGAATGTAGGTTGGAAATGATAGTATTTAGTCCTTTAATAATGGCTTCTTGTCTTGACTTGAATTTTCAGCAGTTTTACAATCATGTGCTGTGATAGGGTTCTCTTGTTTTTATCCTGCTTGGAGTTCATAGAATTTCTTGTACATGTGGATTGATATCTCATTAGGGTTTTTTTTTTTTTTTTTAAATTGGCCATTACATCTTTTAATATTGCTTCCAATCTAATGTTCATCTTCTGCAACTTCTAAGACCT
>NW_004444186.1:2799332-2800406 GCF_000243295.1 Trichechus manatus latirostris
GTCCTTTGGACCTGAGGTTCCTCCTCGGAGAAGCTCCTCTACCAGGGGAAGATTTATGACAAGGACTTTCCTCCAGAGCCAACAGAGAGACAAAGCCTTCCCCTGGAGCTGGCGCCCTGAATTCTGACTCTTAGACTACTAGACTGTGAGAGAATAAACTCTTTGTTGAAGCCATCCATTTGGGGTATTTCTGTTACAGCAGCACTAGATAACCAAGACAGACAGGAATTTGAAAACCTCCTTCTAGACAACCACTTACTGGTAAAAGCATAGAGCGTTTTCAAGAATTAGATGGTAGTTGAGTAGATGATTAAAAGTGCTAAAACAGATTTAGGATTATGTTATTTTAAAGATTCATCAAGTACCTAACATGCAGCCATGCTATACTGGGTTTGTGAAACACATAAAAATATGCACTGTATCTACCTTCACAGACCTTATAGTCAAGTTTGGGGAGCATGACAAATATTTATAAAATAATTAGAGCATAATGAAATCCTGTGATGTCATATTTGCTCAGAGAAAAATTTATTCTTAATTACCTCCTAGTTCAATTCCACCACAATTTTCTTTCTTGACCCTTTGGTTGATTTTCCTTTCAACTTTCAATGAACACCTGGCTTTGTTTACTATATGAAAATGGCTATGGGCTGAAGAGTGGTCAGCTTTTCAAGCAGAGCTAGAGAAGAAAACCTGGTTCAATTTTCAGAAGTATGAGACAGAGGGAATGACAGTCTTAGAAGGGGTCTTTCACACAGAGGAAGGTTTTGTTTTCCTTCCTTCATTCCTTCGACCACATTCAGGTCACTAACCATGTGCTAGAATTCATTGTGGGGGCTCCTTTGGTGATACTCACGAAGTTCCATCTGCTCAAGTGCCATAATCTACCAGTCACTCCTTTCCACTCTTATTTCTTCCTCTTCTTTCCTACTTTAGGAAATATCATTCCTTAATTCAGAATCAGGCTAGAGAGTTGACCAGCCTACGGCAGAAGATGAGGATTGGGAGAGCTGTCTCATCCCTTCTCATCCAGCACGTCAAGAACACAGTAACGGCCTTTGAGGAGTTACTCAG
>NW_004444186.1:2802372-2803987 GCF_000243295.1 Trichechus manatus latirostris
CAGGGATCACCTCTGCTTTCCCCTGGCTGTTTGAAGTCCAGAGTGAGTTGTGTATCAGAGTTATCCAAGGGTGGCCCAAGGAGTTCTGGCAGGGTTAAATAGCTACAAATTTTCCTTGCAAAAAAAGAGTTTATTGACCCAGCAATTCCACTCCTAAGTATATACCCAAGAGACTTGAAAGCAAGGATGCAAACAGACACATGCACACCAATGTTCATTACAGCACTATTCACAACAGCCAAAGGTGGAAACAACTTAAATGTCCATCAACAAATGAATGAATACGCAAAATATAGTACATACATACAATGGAATAGTACTCAGTCATAAAGAGAAATGAACTCCTGATGAGATCTCCCTGTCTCTCTGCTGACTCTTCTCTTTTATATCTCAAAAGAGATTGGCTCAAGACACAATCCAATCTTGTAGATTGAGTCTTGCCTCATTAACATAACTGCCGCTAATCCCATCTCATCAACATCAAAGAGATAGGATTTACAATACATAGGAAAGTCACATCAGATGACAAAATGATGGACAATCACACAATACTGGGAATCATAGCCTAACAAAATTGATACACATTTTTTTGGGGACACAATTCAATCCATGACATTCCACCCTTTGACCCCTAAAAATTCATGTCCTTGCCACATGTAAAACACATTCAACCCCATCATATCACAGCAAAAGTCTTAAATCAACTTCAAGTCCAAAATCCAAAAATTCTTCCTCATCTGAGAAATCTAGAATACAAGTTGTCTGCTTCCAAAGCACAATGGTGGAACAGGCACAAGCTAGACATTTCCATTACAAATGGAAGAAATTGGAGGGAAAGAAGGGGTAACAGGCACCAAGCAAGTCGGCAGAGCATATTACATTGGTCCTCAAGGCTTTGAAAATAATCCTCTGTTCTCTTGAGACCATTTACACAACAGCCCTGCCCACCAGACTCTAGGTATTGGCCACACTGTCTGGATTCTGAGTGGAGTCCCCTCAGCCCTGGGCTTCAGCTCCACCTTCCAGGCCCACTGGGACAACAGCTCTGCTTCCTCAGCTTTAGGCGCACCATTCTCCTAGTCCATCTGAGTGGTGACTCCACCCTTAGAAACACCAGAGGCCACGGCTCCACCCTTTAAAACCACAGAGGTCATGGTCATACCCTTTGAGACTGAGGCAGCTCAGCTACCTGTGTTCCTTGTCTCTTCAGCTTCTGCTTCCTGGTTTTTGGCCTCTTGGCCCCTCAGGCTTCACTGCCCACATCAGCCCTGCTGGGGCAAGTGTTCCAAAGCTCTGTAGTTCCACTAGAGGCACCCTACTATGCCAGTAAACTTCAGCTAGAAGGCACTCAGCTCTCTTGCTCCATGGGTCAGCTCCAGGGCCATCTCTCGCTGGTCTTCTGCTGCTGCCACTCCTCACCAGAACTATCTGGCATCCATAATTCCACCAACAGTCTCTTCAAGGCAACTGCTTCCACATTTTAAGTATCTGTTAGAGCAGCACCCCACTTCTGGTACCAAATTCTGTCTTAGTCATCTAGTGCTGCTATAACAGAAATAACACAAGTGGATGGCTTCAACAACAGAAGTTTATTCTCTCACAGTCTAGTAGGCTA
>NW_004444186.1:2805433-2811227 GCF_000243295.1 Trichechus manatus latirostris
GGGTAGCTATTCTCCATTCCTAGTCCCATGTGTCATTGGTCACCAAATCCCTACTGTTTTATTTATTCATCAATACATGGTGTTGGACTGGGGTGGCGGGGACACAAGTTGGAAAAAGGAGGGGGAAACCACTCTCGAATCACTGCAACATAATTGTGTCATCTTTCAGACCCAGGATGTGAACATGGCTAACCTGGATCACCTATAAAACACTTCACTTCTGACATCCTGTTTGCTTCCCACTCTTGTTCCTTTCTGGACAGACGCCAGCCCTGCCACTCCTGCTGATTCAGCTACATTGCCTAGCAACCTTTCAGGAGCCAGATCTGCCCAGCCCTCCTGTCCTCTGAGTGGCACCACACCACATCACAGCACTCTGCCCAACAGGACACTGGAACCTGGACAGCATGGCAGCAGTGGCCCATGGGATGAGATGAGGCCTCAGAAAATGAACACATCTGGGGACCTATGGACCTTCTCCTCTTTGTACAGGCCCAACTCCAAACCCTCAGGTAAAGCACCAAGGAGCAGTTGGTGAAATAGGGCCCATTGATAGGAACAACACATCCCTGTCCTAACCAGGGGATTTTTTAATTCCTCTGTTAGATCCTGGCTCACAGAAGTGGATGAGTGGATGAGATGAAGGGGCAGTGTCCTTATGGGTCAGCCAGAGAGTGAGATTCCAGCTCAGTGCCAGACTTTCTAAGTGCTTCTTGCCACTCTCCCTGCCTAGGGACTCACCCTGGGCAGGAAAGTAAAGGAGGTCAGGGGCATTCTCAGGCACTGCTATCCAGGGAGGATGAACTACCTCATACTCACGTGTCCCTTCTCTGTGCCACAGCCTTCTTAGGCCTAGTTTTAGACTGTTTTAGAATGCCCAACTCAGACTTCCATGGGAAAGATTTTCCTTAGGTTAAGAGCTATTGTATTATGGAAGACTATTTCTACAGAGCCAACCACCCCTACACATACCCACACACACATAATCACTGTGAACCCACTATAAGCCAATTCTGCCCTCTCAAACTGTACTACTGGGATCAGAGCCAGGAACCCTGGCTAGGGGCACAGCTGTGTAAGGAAATGGCTTGAAATAGCTTAGTTCCTGGGTCTCAGGTAGCAAGACATTTGAAATGCCCTCAGCAAAATGTCCCTGAGCCTGTCCTTGGTTTCCTTCCCTTCCTCTTTGTGCATCTTGTTCCTTCCTTGGAGGTGCTCCCTTTTCCCCTGTTCCACCTTCAGGTCCTGACACCTTCCCAGGCTCTTCCTTGTGCCTCTTCACTAAAAGCAGTTAAAGGAAAACATTCAACATCACTCATTATTCAGCAGCTTGATTTAACTTCGTACGTGCTGTGCTCGTCTTTCTCTCCGAGTGGAGGACGTTAAAGGTTGTTCAGTCATGGATCAGCAGATAGGAAAGGCATGAGGTACAGACATAGCTCCTCTCGATTGCTATGGAAGTCATGCCCAGGAGGTAGCCAAGCTTTCCCATTGCTGGGCTAGTCCTACTGAGAAACCTCTAACAGTTTCCCAGCCCTGTTCTCCAACCCAGGGTTCACCTCCCTTAGATGTACCTGTTTGAAAGCTCAGGAGCTCTTTAAACAAAGTGCCCAGGCGAGAGGAGGAAGTTAACAGAAGAATAGAGATGGGCAGGAATCTTCCAGAGAGGCCCTCGATAGGCCCTACGTGTGCGCCATGAGTGGGCAGGCTTCCTCATCTCTTACCTCTCCCACGTTCTGGTGATATGCACCAGGGTCCGACTTGCTGGAGAAGAATCTTGTTGACATCCAAAGCCTGCGCCAGCGCTTGGAGAAATCTGTCTTTATCAATGACCGCCTGCAGGAGAGGCTGGAACACGTGCTCAGTAGTGCTGACCAAGGAAAAGGTAGGAAGGGCCAAAATCATTGGTTTCTGTCCGCATCTAGGGAGCCTCAAAAGTGCATGGGATCTCGGGGGAGAGCTTCACAGTTTTAAAGCACACCACTGGTGTGCGTTATTTCACTTGTTCCTTGCAATCAGCCTACAGAGGGAAGCAGAGCAGATACTATTGTCCCCACTTTATGAGTGAGGAAACTGAGGCTCGAGAGTGATTGCCTCAAGCAGAACAAGGTCTCCTTCTCAGGGCTGTCTGACATCATGCTCATTGTTGTAACTCCATATACTGCCTGGTGATGCTCCTAGGCTGGTGGCCTGATTGTCATGTGGTAGAATAATGGCCTCCATGGTGCCCACTTCAGCAGGGGGAAGACCACATCCCATCCTCATGCTGCTACTACTTGGGATATCACCTGCCACTTCCCTGGGTATTCCCACACTCTTCTCCATGGATGCTCTCACTTGCAGGCCAATACTTCCCTAACCCTTCCTTTCTCAAGCACAGAAGAACCATGGCTAGGATACCTACAACATCACAGCAGCAGCCAGTTAGGGGGAGGAGCCCTGTTCTCCAGTGCACGGATATTGTTCGTGAGAATGCGTAGTTTGCTGTGGTACACCCAGCAAAAACTGAGCCTCAGTCACGTTACACTGTTGTCCAGTGCACGAGGTCCCCAGGTTTTCTGCTTGGCTGGGATTGACACTTTGGTAGGTACAGGAAAGTGTATCTTGAAAGCATCTGTTACCCAAATGTGTGACTTGTCTGGTTATTTTTATTCTCTGGAATAGTATCCATGGATAGGACCTGGAGTCCATACCCCAGCTCTGCAACAAGAGAAATACTTTCAGGGCAGCAAATTCGAGTTTTCAGGCTTACAGGGGACAAACCCCAAGCTGAGGACACTTCCAGGTCCCTTTTATCTGCGGCAAAAGCAAAGAGAGGAAGGCGAAGAGGACAGATATTTCCCAGATCCACACAGTCCAAAATTATAATAGTTGTTCTCAATCTAGATTCTCAGTCTGTTCATGAGGTCCCACCTGCATGTCCCAGACTCCCGGCTCTAGGAGTGAGTAGCTTTGGGAAATCCACGTGTAATCCCATCCAACCATCTTTGGAGATAACCAGAGAATCCCTGGCTGTCAGCTGGATACTAGCTTAGTGTCTCTCTACTTGCCTTTCCCACTTCCACCTGAGTGTGAACTAGGAGGGGGAAACAATGTCAGTTTCTGTGTGGAGCAATAATGCAGAGAATCCTGTTAGGTCCTTCCAGACTTCACTGCAGCTCTGTCTCTTTCTTCCTAGGTCCTGCACAGTCAGCCCCAGATGTCTTCTTTGCAACCCCTCATTCATACACTCAGAGTCACTCTTCTGACTCTGATCAAGAATTCCTGTAACATGATGCCTGGAACCCAGATAGCATTTTCGGGTGTGCAACATCATTTCTTGTGTGGACTGGGACACATCAGACATTATCTTTATTTGAATTGATCAAATTAATAAAGTATTTAAAAATTATTGATTACACATATTTATTGAATGCTTATAAAGAATAAAATTCATGTAGGAAAGAATAAAACCAGAATGGAAAAAGATGAAAAATAAATTTTCTGTATTAGCTATCTCTGTTCCAGAAGCCTAGAAAAGAGAGACCACTGCTGGGGCAAGGTGAGAAATACTAACAGATAATGGGGCTGTTCCGACTTCCCATCACATGCATGGAAAGAACAGAAAAGCTATCACTTGTAAAAAGACAGCAGGAGAAAATACAAATGTTTTAAATGAGAACAATTTGCCAGACGCAGGTGAACTCCATTCAGGAGAATGACAGAGCCCGCTTTTCAATGAGGGTAAACATTAAGAAGTCATGAAGATAATCACAGTTGCCTTAAGCCTAGAAAATAGCAATTGTCAAATTTTGCAAATGATGAAAATAATGTAATTTAATATCTATAGAAGAGTAAATTTTATTTGATCTTTTCTAAACTAAGACTAAATTAATATTCATCAGACAGCTACCTAGAATCACCTAGAGAAGATGTGTACTGATGCCCAGAACAAGTTCACGAGAGCAAGTTAAGCCACGCTAAATTAGCAGATCCGAGGAATTACCCAGGAATTGCTCAAGTGAGCAGAACTGCGCTATCCAGTTTCCATGGAGCACCTGGTGGACTCAAACTGCTGACGTTTTGATTAGCAGTCATAGCTCTTAACCACTACACCACCAGGGTTTCCTCAAGTGAGCCAAGGGAAGTCAGTAAATTAGGCCCGTGTGCTCTGCTTGGTCATGGTATAACTCAGTTTTAAGAGAACTTCTGGACACCAACTTTTTTCTAAGAGACAGTTTATCCAGAGTTCTCAGAGCACGACAAGTGAAAATATTTTATCAAGAAAAATTGCCCAAGAAGAAGAACTCAAGTATTAACACAAGTTTCATCAAGTATTTGAATGACTACCATATGGAAGTGAAATTAGACTTTGTCTACAGAGTTACAGAGGGCAGAATAAACACCAGTGGGTGAAGATCACAGGAAGCCTAGGGGGACTCAACAGAGAGCAATGTCTAACAACTAGAGTGGTTCAATGACAGAAGTGGGGGGCATATGGAAAGAGCACCCTGTCTGTCCTTGGAAGTGTTCAAGGCCAGAGCAGATATCTCCTCATGAGGAATGTCTTAGAGGAAATCCCTGAAGTGAGATCTTGCTGAACTAGGGATCTTAGGAATAATCGAACGGTTCTACGATTCTTTAATTGATAAGCATGGCTTGATTTTTTTAAATCAATCATTTTATTGTGTGGTTTTTATGTGTTTGTCGTTATTGGATGCTATCTTATCAGTAGATTATCACAAAGAAGCCCATAGTACCTCAACAGTGCCCCCTGCACACACACAAATACACCTGGCACATTCCCTGATGCCTGGTCACTAAACTCAGTTTCCTGGGATTGAGACACCGCTGTTATTTCACGGAACTCAGGTAAGTGCAGGTCATCACAGGGGCTATGAGTGGTCCTTCTCTCCACCTCTGAATTAGTTCTCAATGTTGGTGTGGATGTGGCGGGGCTCGTTGTCCAGCTGACAGCCCCACATTTCCCCTTCCTCTAGACCCCTTTCCAACCCGGGCTCACCAGAGCACTGAAAGTAAATGGAACGCCTGAGGAGGCGCGATCTTCTCAATCCCAGCTTCAGGAGTTCAGACTGAAGGTAGAACAAGAGAAGGTGGAGTGTCAGGCAGGAGCTCATAGAACTGGGAAGGGGACACAACAGGAGAACTTGTATTTCCAGGAGTAATGTCTCTCCTTCCAGAAACAGACTCCAAATGAAGAGGCCCCTGTTTCACGAGCCGGAAGGGACTAGGGCTAGAAGACTAGTGTCTACATTGCTGTTGCTGTTGTTAGTGGAAATGTTCATTGGTAAATGTACACGAAGAATATATAAAGTTACTATTCTTTCAACTTTTTTATGTTTGAATTTTTTTTTTGAAAAGGAAGATTGGAGCTCTTGTCCCAGGAACTACTTTGTTCTCCTGAGATGAAAATTCGAAAGCGAAAGGTTAGGTTTCTAAGATGAGTTCAGCAGGAGTGGTGGCTCTTCCCGGTGGCCCAGAGCAGGATGCAGCCCTTGGGGGCTCCCAGCCGCTGAACAGCTGCTCCCGGCCTCTCACTTCTCCAAGTCTGGGCGAGGCCCGCCCTCTTCTGCATTAAACGGGGTTGAAAAAGATTCCTGCGGAGGAGAGGCCTATGCAAAAGCCCCTTTCCCCAACCGGGAACTGAACCCGTCTCCCGACAGTACGCGCTTTGCACCAAACTCGGGGATTCGGGACGCCTACCTTCCCGGGTGCCGCCCCCTCCTCCTCCCCGGGTGCCGCCCCCTCCTCCTTCCCGGGTGCCGCCCCCTCCTCCTCCCCGGGTGCCGCCCCC
>NW_004444186.1:2812298-2813330 GCF_000243295.1 Trichechus manatus latirostris
TAAGTGCATCCACGAGAGAACTAGGTTTGGCAAGCATCCAAAGCCGTGCCCTGAACTGGTCTAGGCAGAATTGGGAGCGTGCAGGGACAAAGCAGAGAAGGATGGGCAAGGGAGTGAGAGCCTTCCAGGATCTTTACACCACACATCGTGAATTATATTTATTAAAATGGTCAGTAATGTAAGCCTCCACGTGGAGGTTTACAGTTTTCAGTGGATTATTTGGGATCAACGGTATGCACACAAGTGTTAATATAAAAAATGTAGGTTTAATCGGTGTGAATAGGGAATACTGACGCTGTGAGTCCACATGCAGATTTAGATTTGTTTTCTTTGGTTCTGTCACGCAAATCACAACTGTGCTCAGGGTGGAGGGAAGCCGCCAAGTAGGACTCACAGGAAATGCACCTTCAATGACATACTCTCTTCGTCAGCGTCAGCCTGTGGAGAAGGTTCAGGTGATAGAAGAGAACAAAGAGAACCTTTAGAACTACCCGGAAGTAAAACTAACAGGAAGCAGGCCTTGTTTGGCGCCCCGCCTCCCAAGAGCCAGATGAGGATTGTGTCCTGGTCTCCCATCTGATTTAGGGCAGAAAAATGAGGTTTGGTTTGTGGTGGTGAGTAACGGAAGTCCTCCTCGCATGCCTACGTGTGTGCTTTTCTCAGCTTCTTAGAACACTACTGACGAACAGTTAACTTTCAGGAAAGTGAAATTGCTTTTGCCTGGATTCGAACCGGGGACCTTTCGCGTGTAAGGCCAACGTGATAACCACTACACTACGGAAAAAATGTGCTTTTCAAAGCCTAAGAATTTATTCATGAATGTCATTAAGACCCGCGGTCTCCAAGTATTTTGGTGTCCAACGTATGAAATGCAACTACATTGTGCTAGAGACGGTCCTCGGGAAAAACACCAACACTCCCTTCAGGCGAAGGACCCCGCGGCTTCCGCTAGGCCCTGACTTCGTTTTCCGCGCCTGCGCCGGAAGCAAGGCGCTCGGGGCCCACGCCCGGGCTCCGGGATCCCGCAGCTCA
>NW_004444186.1:2814546-2816051 GCF_000243295.1 Trichechus manatus latirostris
GTGTGCAGACCTGACGGCGCTCGGCGTGCGGCAGGCTGGCTCGCCTTTTGGACAAGGCAGGGAGGAAAGGGCCTGTGTGTGTGTGGGAGGGTGGGGAGAGACTCGCTGAAGGGGAGGGCGGCACCCGGGAAGGTAGGCGTCCCGAGTCCCCGAGTTTGGTGCAAAGCGCTGTACTGTCAGGAGGCGGGAGAAAAAAACCTGTGTGATGGTTTCCTGGTGGTCTAGTAGCTAGGCTTCGGCGCTTTCACTGCCGCGACCCGCGTTCAGTTCCCGGTTGGGGAAAGGGACTTTTGCATAGGTCTCTCTTCCGCAGGAATCTTTTTCAACCCCGTTTAATGCAGAAGAGGGCGGGCCTCGCCCAGATTTGGAGAGGTGAGAGGCCAGGAGCAGCTGTTCAGCGGCTGGGAGCCCCCAAAGGCTGCATCCTGCTCTGGGCCACTGGGAAGAGGCACCACTCCTGCTGTCCTCATCTTAGAAACCTAACCTTTCGCTTTCAGAATTTTCATCTCAAGAGAACAAAGTAGTACCTGGGACAAGAGCTCCTCCAGTCCTTCTTTCCAAGAAAATTTACACATAATAAATGTTGAAAGAATAGTAACTTTATATATTCTTCATGCACATTTACCAATGAACATTTTCCACGTTTGCTTTGTCAGTTTCTCCATGTATGTGTATTTGCTACCCCATTTGAGAGTAACCTGCAGATATCTCAAGATTCGTTGGTTACTCCTTCCCTTTGGCAATATCCCTCTAAACCAGGCTCTTGGGGACTCCCGTCTTTACCCTCTCAAAGAGGCCTCTCTTGCCCCTTCAGCATAAACTCTCAAGTGTGACCTGGAGCCCCTCCATGCATTACAAAGACTCCAATCACTGGGGAAATCTCAAGTGTTTAGAGATTACCTTCTGTGAACCAGGGCAAAAGACGAAATCCTTTGAGTGAAATTAATTGTACACTCCACAGTACATTTGGAAATTTGGAAAGGGATAGTGGTGATGGTTCCACAACAAGGTGAACTTAATGTCACTGACTTGTGCACATAAAATGGTTGAAGTGGCAATTGTTTTGTTATACACGTCATCACACACATTCAAAATGATCCTCACTTTCAGTCCACCCAGGAACAGCAGAACCCTCCCTCTGGGCCCTACCCCGCGCTCTCCCTGGAGCCGGACCTGCCCTCTTTCCTCTCAAGCCATTTTGCCTCAGGACCTCTTCGCTGCCCCCCTCTGGCTCTTGAGGTGTCTTGTTCTGAGCCACTCACACCTCATGTTTTACAGTGGCAGGGTGCAGACCGAACTGGGTGACACTGTCAGAGAGGGTGACATCAAAATGACTATTTATAAAATTGTTGTGCAGTGTTTAAGCAGAAATTTACTATTTTTTATAAAAAATCCCTGTAGTTATAACGACAAAAAACTTTTTATAAGCCCAGCTTAATTGTATCAATATACCTACAAGGCTAAAACTCTATGCTAATTTACTTTTTGAACCTTCTAATGCCCTT
>NW_004444186.1:2821973-2823520 GCF_000243295.1 Trichechus manatus latirostris
AAAGGTCACATGCTGTGTGATGCCATTTATATAAACTACACAGACTAGGCAAATCCACTGAGACAGAAAACAGCTCTGTCGTTGCCAGGGGCTGGAGGGAGCGGGGAATGGGGGTGATTCCTTAGTGGGCATGGTTTTCAGAACAACCTTAGGTGTGGGTTGGTTCCTTCAAAATTCACTTCACCCTTCTTCTAGTCGGAAAGGTTGGAGAGCTAACAAATTATACTTTTCAGACTCCCTTCCAGCTTGGATTCTGGATGAAGAGCAAGTTGCAATCAAGAGCGTTGGCGGAAGGAGAGGTAACATTTCCTATGCTGTTGCTGATGGCAAACAAGGTTACGGAAGTGCGTGTGCTTATAGACACTGTGGCTGGCAGCCTTATTCCAGTCTCTAGTCACCAGTTTAGAGGACGTGTGAGGCACTGGTGTTGGCAGCATTTAAAGCTTCCTTCGCTTTGGATGGCACATTAAGGGAGGAAAGTCACTGAGCTCCACAGACCAGTGTTTCCACCTGAATTCTGGTCCGCCAGCCTTTCCAAGCTGAATTAAATTCCTTTCTAGTGATTTGTTTCTTAAACTGAACTCCAACTAATGCATTGGGTTAATCTGTAAATCTCTTTCTATTTCTTAATTTTTTTTCAATCAGCACTATGTCTTTAAATCAATCAAGATCATTTTTCCATTAGTGTATAGAAAATGCAAAGCAAGCCTATGCTGCATTTATCTATCGAGTCCCATAATTATGGGCACCTAATTTTTCCCTGCCTTCCAGACACTGCAAACGATAGTACAATGATCATCTCCATATACGTGTTCTTATGGGGTCTGTGCAGCGGTGTCTCTACGGTATATGCAGAAGCACAAGATGGCTAGGGCACAGCATTTGTGCCCAATTCCACTAGCCACCACCTGTCTGTCAGTTTGTTGTACTGTGGTGACTTGCGTGTTGCTGTGATGCTGGAAGTTATGCCCCTAGCAGGGTCACCCATGGTGGACAGGTTTCAGCAGAGCTTCCAGACTAACACAAACCAGGAAGAAAAGCCTCGCAATCAACTTCAGAAAATCAGTCAGAGAAATTCAATGGCTCACAACAGAATATTGTTTGACTTGACAGCTTTGGACATGTCATCAGGAGGGATCAAATGCTAAAGGAGGACACCGTGTTTGGTGAAGCAGAGGGCCTACGAGGATGAGGGAGACCCTCAGTGTGACGGATTGGCACAGTAGCCACATGACGGACTCAAACATGCTGGTGATGATGACTCAGAAGCGAGTAACGTTCATTCTGTTGTACAAAGGGTTGCCGTGAGTTGGCGTTGATTTAATAGCAGCTGTCTGTCTGTCTGATTTCACTAAATAGTGCTACGTTGCCCTCAGACTGAGCCTCAGGATGTACGCAGCAGTTTACCTTCCAGATGTGAACAGAAAATCTACTACCAAATTTCTGGTGTTTGAAGACAGAGCTTGTGTTTTCCCCGTCCTTACTCCCAAAGACAAAATTCCAAAGGTTTACATTGTTAAAAGAAAATTCTGACCAAGTTTAAATTA
>NW_004444186.1:2824089-2827837 GCF_000243295.1 Trichechus manatus latirostris
TGGTATTCCGTCAGTTCCTGGAGCCTTGTTTTTTGCCAATGCCTTCAGTGCAGCTTGGACTTCTTCTTTCAGTATAATCAGCTCTTGAGCATATGCTCCCTCCTGAAATGTTTGAATGTCTACCAGTTCTTTTTGGTACAGTGACTCTGTGTATTCTTTCCATCTTCTTTTGTTGTTTCCTGCATCGTTCAATATTTTTCCCATATAGAATCCTTCAGTATTGCCACACAAGGCTTGAATTTTTCTTCAGTTCTTCCTTTTCATTTTTCTAACTCCAGGCCTTTGCACATTTCAATGTAATACTTTACTTTGTCTCCTCGAGCCAGCCTTTGAAATCTTCTGTTCAGCTCTTTTACTTCATTATTTCTTCCTTTTGCTTTAGCTACTCTATGTTCAAGAGTAAGTTTCAGAGTCTTTTCTGACATCCATTTTGGTTTTTCCTTTCTTTCCTGTCATTTTAATGACCTTCTGCTTTCTTTATGTATGATGTCCTTAATGTCATTCCACAACTCGTCTGGTCTTTGGTCATTAGTGTTCAATGCATCAAATCTACTCTTGAGGTGGTCTCCAAATTCAGGTGGGATATACTCTTGTGGACATGTTCTAATTTTCCTCAGCTTCAACTTGAACTTACCTATGAGCAATTGATGGTCTGTTCCACAGTTGGCCCTTGGCCTTCTTCTGACTGATGATATTGAGCTTTTCCATCATCTCTTTCTGCAAATGTAGTCAACCTGATTCCTATGTATTCCATCTGGAGAGGTCCACGTATATAGTCATTGCATATGTTAGTGAAAAAAGGTGCTTGCAATGAAAAAGTGGTTGGTCTTGCAAAATCTATTATGGGATATATGGCATCGTTTCTATCACCAAGGCCATATTTTCCAACTACCAATCTTTCTTCTTGGTTTCCACCTTCACATTCCAATCACCAGTAATTACCAATGCATCTTGATTGCATGTTGGATCAATTTCAGACTGCCAAAGTTGGTAAAAATCTTCAATTTCTTCATCTTTGGCATTAGTGATTGCTGTGTAAATTTGAATAATAGTCCTATTAACTGGCCTTCCTTGTAGGCGTATGGATATTATCCTATCACTGAAAGCATTGTACCTCAGGATAGATCTTGAAATGTTTTTTTTGACAATGAATGCGACAGCATTCTTCTTCAATTTGTCATTCCCAGCATAGTAGACCATACAATTGTCCAATTCAAAATGGCCAATACCAGTCCATTTCAGCTCACTAATGCTAAGGATATCTATCTTTATGTGGTCCATTTCATTTTTGATGACTTCCAATTTTCCTAGATTCATACTTTGTACATTCCATATTCTGATTTTAATGAATGTTTGCAGCTGTTTCTTCTCATTTTGAGTCCTGTGACATCAGCAAGTGAAGGTCCCAAAACCTTGACTCCATTCACGTCATTAAGGTCGACTCTGCTTTGAAGAGGCAGCGCTTCCCTAGTTGTCTTTTGAGTGCATTCCAAACTGAGGGCCTCATCTTCTAGCAATATACCAGACAATGTTCCACTGCTATTCATAAGGTTTTCACTGGCCAATTTTTTCAGAAGTAGACCATTAGGTCTTCTTTCTAGTCTGTCTTCATCTGGAAGCTCTACTGAAACCTGTCCACCGTGCATGACCCTCCTGGTATTTGAAATACTGGTGGCATAGCTTCCAGCATCATAGCAATATGCAAGCCACCACAGTATGACAAACTGACAGACTTGTGGGGATTATGTAAGCAGGCAATTCAAAATGTGTGCGCAAGCAGAAATATTTGTGCATACCAATGTGCATACCAATGAAGTTAAAGGAGACAGGAATTTCAAAAAGGGGACTTTGAGGTGAAATCTTTCTGGAGAACAAAGTACAGATTTAATAGATCCCCCTAGTTGAGTTGGTTCCCAATTATCCAAATTGGGTTGTCCTAAAGGCATCTGGGCCACACCAATCAATGAAGTAACCGACTATGATGTGTGTCTTCCAACACCAACTCTAAACGCCTTCTCTGACCGCAACTGCAAATACTATTCTTCTTCAGACCCTAACCATCTGGAGCTAGGTCAGGTCTCACAGGTTAAAGGGCACAGTCCTCCAGACTGCCAACTCTGCATAAGTCTTCAGATATCAGCTGCAAGTTCAGGAGTTCCCTCTACCCCCTCAGAATGAATGCCAGCCACAAACTCAGGGGTCCCAGGACACTTGAACTTTGGACTGACTGCCTACAAATTCAGGGTTTCCCACTACCTCCTCAGGTTCAATAATTCAATAGAATGATTCACGGAACTCAGGAAAGCACTATAATAACAAATTAGTGTTTTATCATAAAAGATACAAAAGAAGAGATGCGTAAGGCAAGGTCTGGGAGGGTCCCCAACGTGGAGCTTCTGTGTCCCCAAGGTCACTTTACCCTCCCGGTGCATCAGTATCTATCACCAACCAGGAAGCTCAGCCAAGTTTCAGTGTCCATAGTTTTTATTGGGGTTTCATTATGTAGGCATGATTGAGTGAATTGTCCACATGGTTTAACTGTCTCCAGCTCCCCTCCAATCCCTGGAGATACGGTTGACATCACATGGCACATTTTTTCTGGCATGGCCTGGTCTCACCCAAAATGAATTACTGATTAGCATAAATTCTCATATGTGATGTGGAACTCTCATTAATAACAAAAACATTTCAATAACTTGGAAAATTCCAAGAGTTTAGTTACCTCCCAGGAACTGGGGACAAAGACCAAATTCTTTGGGTAAAGTAATTCTTCACCTCACACTGACCAAAAGAAATTCTCTCTCCACTTGCCATGGAGGCCCTGGAGGCTATGGGATGTGATGAAAGAAGACAAGAAGTGCCCAACTAACTGATAGGGACAGAGTTCTATACACTCAATAGCAACTGGACTTGTGTTGGCTTTGAAGTATGCACACTCATTGGAGAAAGCATGAGCTTATGGCTGCCACCAGAAATTAGGAAGCAAACACTAAATCAAATGACTATGCTGGGTTGACTGGCATTCTGGCTTTTCACTTCTGCCAAGTCATTTCCCTAGACCCCTGTGGGAAGCAACCTACAGTAAACATTCCAGAATTTTTCCCTAGGGGAGTTTTTCTTTTTTTTTTTAGAATAGAAAAATACTTCTTAATAATAAAAGTACTGGAAGAAATCACATAAAAAATAAACAGGTTTGATTTCATAAAAATTAAAGACTATAATGTAAAATAATCTAGAAACAAAATCCAAAAATAAATTGCTTTCCAGAAAGATTATGCCAGTTTACATTATGGCCCACACAATTGCATCAGTTTATACCCTTGCTTTCAGTATTTGACAGTACCCATCATACTTTGCCTGCATTGGCCATAAAATTTTAAAAACATTTCTAAACTGACAAGAAAAAATGGTACACTTCTGTTGTTATAATTAGCGTTTTAAAAAAGTCTGGCAACTTTGAATCTTTATTTCATATCCTTATTGGCTGTTTACATTTCCTGTTTGTGAAATGGTTGCTCACGCCCCTTGCCTATTTATCTGTAGGGATCTTAGCTTTATTGATTTGCATGAGCACTTTATAGATCAAGAAGAGTACAACTTTTTTCATATTTGTAGAAAATACGTTTGTCCAGTTTGTTGTTTGCCTTTTAGTTTCTATTTTACATTTTTTGTAGTTACTGTTAATGGAATTTTTTTTTTCAAGCCAGTTGTTGTGTATACAGGAAAGCTATTGATTTTTTTTTTTTTT
>NW_004444186.1:2829623-2831550 GCF_000243295.1 Trichechus manatus latirostris
CTTAGTCCTCAAGGTGACATCTTTGCTTTTTAACTTTAATGATCTCAAATCCCATAAGGTATAAGACTCTATTATGCTTTCAAAACACATATGTATAAGTACTCATGATATGAACTCAGAAATAAAAACAGGTCTACCTTTGTGAGGCTCTTTACCATCAACTACAAGTCATTAGAAACCTGTAAATCATTACAAAGTAATTTAGAAATTTTTGAGCTTAGAGAAGGATGTGAAGTATGTAAAGAATGTAAACAATTTTTCCATTCACTTTGACCCAGCATGCTGTGACATAAGAAAACATAACATAGTTAATCTCTAAACAATCTCCCTAATCTCTAGCCTTGAAAAAAAGATGCATCATTGGGCTAGTCTCTAACCCTGGAGAAAAGAGATAACATACTAGTCTTTGATGTCACACTGGCCTTTATTGTGTGGCGTGAAGGTGATAAATTCACATATAAACCATGAATTTCTGCTCACCCACTGAAAGAAGACTGCCATTGACCTTGGACCTTAGCCACCAGGGACCTCCTCTGAGTTGGAGTCATGGTCAAACTTTCCTCCCGAGACCTCTTGTTAAAGGTAAATGCCTGAAGTTTAAAGATTTGAACTCTAATCATTGAACTAACATTGTAATTCTTATTCTTAATTCTGATTCTCTGGTTCTAAATGAATGTTGTAAGCTCTTACTTGAATGCCTTGTCATGCCTACCTTGCAATGAACTAACCGAGTTTATGCAGGTCAAACCTGAGGATCTGTCTGTTATAGTCTAAGATGAAATATTCCAAAACAGAACACCAAGAAAAGAGGGGGCCCAGTCATTGAGTCCAGGTTTGACCAGTGAGACTGGTCACTGAATGTCTTTGAAGGAGGCTGGAAAACAGAGCTACAGCCTAATGTACATGATAGACAAAACCAGACCATGAATTATTGGATGAGTTATGTAGTAATTTTCAAACTAGTAGCGTTATGGTTCAGGCAGAATTCTCCCCTCACACATGGGAGACCTAGTTTCAATTTCTGGCCAAACCATATAATTGTTTTTCTTCTTTTCTCTCTGCCAACATAATCTCACTGCCTCTGCTGGAGTCTTAATTACATAGATAAGTCTGGTCTTCATTACACAGATTGAAACAGGGCTGAGGAAAAGGGGGAAAGAAAAATCCTACAGTTTTTGCAATAAAAGACGTTAATGAGTCTGTTTGCGCAGTGACTTGGCAGCCTCCAGGGCTGGGCTGTGATCCTAGAAGCATCAGTGCTTGACCTGAGCTGAGGAGCAACAACGACCCTTCCAAGCCCAGTCTTCCAAGCTAAGAGCTTGTGGGTAAATAGACTTACCGTGGTGGCAGGAAGCTGTGAAGCGGGCGCTTGGGCCATTGTGTGGGTTAAAGGGCAGAGCACTGAGGATTCTGGCGCCTGCGGCCTCCCGCTAGCTGCACGAACACCCCACACTCAGCCGTTCTCAGGAGCGCCACCTGGCGCCAGAGAGCCGGAGCTCATCTGAGAGTAGAGCGATGGGGAAGCAAATACTGAAGGCAGTGGCCCCGAACCCAATATGCGAACTTCAATTGTATTTGGAAATTCGACGGCTAGCCGTCAAGTGCTAGTAAGAACCCTCAGGTAGCACCAAACGAACCCTTCAGGAAAACGGGACTACAGCTCCGGATAGACCCTGGTTTCGTTTTCCTCGCCCACCCCAGAAGCGAGCACTCTGGCGCCCCACGCAGGACTTGCGGATCCCGCATCTCACGCAGGCTTTCGGGTTCCAGAACTAACAGAAAGCAGCAGGAGCCGAGGATTATGCGCATCCAGCACGCGCGCTCCGACCGCCCAGGAGCTGCAGGTGTCGCCCTACTGAGCCTGCACCTTTTCTTGGCGCCGGTGGTCAGTGCGCTTGGCTCCTGACAAACGGTCTGGGCTTCCAGC
>NW_004444186.1:2833248-2836146 GCF_000243295.1 Trichechus manatus latirostris
AGCTGGACTAGACTGCTCACAATTCACGGTGCATCGGATAGAGCACCCAGGTAGGTCTTGCCTCCGCAGTGGGAAATAATCAGCCCTAGCTGAGAAGTGTTCCTGACTCACCTAAAAATCATAAAGGCAAGACCCAGATAGATCAAGCTGATCTCAGGTGTTATGGATTGAATCGTGTCCCTCAAAAATATGTGCTGTAAATCCTAACTCCTATACCTGTGGTTACATTTCTAATAAGAATGGGTTTTATTTGTTATGTAAATGAGGAAGAATTAGTGTAGAGTGTGTCTTACAACAATTTCTTGTGAGATATTTAAAAGAGCAGATTAAGTAAGCAAGCAAGCAGAAACGGGCAGATAGGTGCCATGCCACATGAAGATCATCAAGGAGCCAAGGAACGGAAGCTGAAAAGAGACAACAGAGATAGAAAGGCTTCCCTGAGAGGTAACGCCCTGAATTCAGATTTCTAGCCTCCTAAACTGTGAGAAAATTAATTTCTGTTTGTTACAGCTACCCCCTTGTAGTATTTCCGTTATAGCAGCACTAGATTATTAAGATATCAAGTCACTTAATTGCATCACAGAACAAAATTCAAGAAGATTTATAGAAATACCAAACTAGACAACGCCCAAGAAGGTAAAATTACCAATGTCTGACATCCAGTCACAGAATACGAAACATGTGAAGAGGCAGGAAAACATGATACTTAATAAGAAGAATCTATTGAAACTATGCCAGAATGCACACCATGTTAGGACTGGCATAGAAGAACTTTAAAACAGTTATTATAACTGTATCCCGTGTTTTCAAAGAATTAATTAGAAAGGTAGAAGATATAAAAATGATCCAAATCAAACTTTAGAGATGAAAACTACAATGTCTGTGATAAAAAATGCACTGGATTGGATTAACAGCAGATTAGATATTGCAGAACAAAAGACTAGGGAATATAAAGCCACAGGCAATTGAAAATATCCAAAATGAAACTCAGACAAAAAGTATTTAAAAAAGGAACACAGCACAAGTGAACTTCAGGGCAACTTAAAGAGGCCTAATGTACAAGAAATCAGAGTCCCTGAAAAGGCCAGAAGGAGAAGGAAAAAGTTTTAAAGAAATAATGGTGAAATTTTTCCAATTATTCTGAGAATTATAAACCTACTGATTCAAGCAGGTGAACAAACCCCAGCGCAAGGAACATGTGGAGACTCACACTTAGGCATATCATAATCGAATTGCTCCAATCCAGTAAAAAAGCAAAACATTTTAAATGCAGCCAGAGGAAAAAGACATGGTGCATACCGAGGGACAAAGGTGAGGATTACATCAGAGTTTTGATTGAAAGCCATGCATTGAGAAGACAATGGAGCAACATCATTAAAATACTGAAGGAAAAAAAGCCAACCAAGAATTCTATGCTAAAAATAAAAAATAAAAAAAAATCAAAGAGGAAGGTGAAGTGATAACATTTTAAGACATGCAAAAATGAAGAACTCATCACCAGCAGACCAACACTAGAAGAAATGTTAAGGGGTCCGCCAGGCAGAAGGAAACTGATACCAGATGGAACTCTGGATCTACACAAAGGAATGAAGAACACCAGAAATGGTATCTATGTAAGTAAATACATAAATTCTTTTCTTATTATTTAAATTTATTTAAAACGTTTGACCATTTAAGCAAAGTAATAACAATGGATTATGGGGTTTGTAGCATACGTGAAATTAAAATGCATGACAATAATAGCAGAAAGGCCAGCAGGGGAGAATGGTAAAGAGGCACTATATCACTTGAAAGACTGTGATAAGTTAAAGCCGTATACTATAAACCATAAAGAAATCACTAAAACTCTAATTCATTCTATAAAGCAAACATAACTGTGATACCCAAACCAGACAAAGACACCACAAGAAAACTACAAGCCAATATCTCTTATGAATATAGATGCAAAAATCCTCCATAAAATACTATTGAACAGAATCCAACAACATATTAAAAGAGTCATACATCATGACCAAGAGGGATTTATTCCAGGAATGCGGGGAAGGTTCAACATTAAAAAATCAACGTAATATACCACATCAATAGAACAAAGAAAAAGAACCACATGATCGTCTCTATGGATGCAGAAAAAGCATTTATTTGATAAAATCGAACACCCTTTCTTGATGAAAACCTTAAAGAAGAGGGAATTTCCTCAATATGATTCAGGGCATATGTGAAAAGGCAACAGCCAACATTATATCTCATGGAGAAGGACTGAGAGCTTTCTCCTTGAAATCAAGGAGAGCAATCAGACAAGAAAGAGAAATAAAAGGTATCCAGTTTGGAAAAGAAGAAGTAAATTCATCTCTATTTGTGAATGATACAATTATATATATAGAAATCCCAAAGAGTGCACAAGAAAACTTCTAGAGGTAATAGAGGAATTTAGCAAAGTTGCAAGGTACAAGGTCAACAAACAAAAATCAGCTGGGTTTCTACACTGCAACAATGAGAAATCTAAAAGGGAAATTAGGGAAACGATTCCGTTTACAACAGCATCTAAGGAAATAGAATACCTAGGAATAAATCTAACCAAGGACGTGAAGGATTTATACAATCAAAGCTATAAAACTCTGCTGAAAGAGACTAAAGAAGCTTTAAATAAATGGAAAGATGTTCCATGTTCATGGATTGGAAGACTTAATATTGTTAAGATGTCAATACTACCCAAAGCAATCTATAGATCCAAAGCAATCCCAATCAAAATTCAAACAACCTTCCCTATAGAAATAGAAAAACCAATCCTCAACTTTATATGGAATGGCAAAAGGCCCTGAATAGCTAAAATAGTGTTGAAAGAGAAGAACAAAGTAGGACTCAGACTTCCTGATTTTAAAACATATTATACAGCTACAG
>NW_004444186.1:2839624-2841576 GCF_000243295.1 Trichechus manatus latirostris
AGTCGCGAGCATCGTCCCTGGGTGGGCTCGAACCACCAATCCTTTATTTAACAGCCGAACGCCCTAACCGATTACGCCACAGAGACAGCAACGCTGATGTGAAGTTCTGAACGGAGACCGTGGTGGCGTAGTTACTTCAAATCCACCAGGTTCTTCTTGAAAGCCCTGAGGGCAGTTCTACCCTGTACTGTAGGGTCGCTGTGAGTATGAGTGGCCTTTGGCCACTTAGAAATTCTGCTTTGTCCACTTTTAATTGGCTTGGCTTTCTAAATTGATGTTTAAAAGTTCTCTATATATTCAAGATTGGAATCACTTTTCAGATAAGCATGTCGCAGATATCTTCTCCCGGTCTGTATCTAGCCTTTTCGCTCTCTTAGGTGATTTTTTCATGAGCATAAGCTTTTAGTTTTGATGAAATTCAATTTATCTTTATTTTATAGTTACCCCATTGAGTTCTCTAAGAAATATTTCTACCACAGGATGGCGAGTGTATGCTCCTAAATTTTCTACTAGGATCTCTAGAGTTTTTGTTTTAATTTTCAATCTCTGACATCCCAAATTCCAGTCCTCCCCACAGCAAGCTGGTAGGCTACCAATTCCCTGGCCTCACAGAAATCTTCTCTGTATTGTAAAAACATTCACAATTATCTGCTCTGCTCTTTGTCAGCTATAGGTCCCGTGCTTCCCTCCGTCTCCCCCTTCCTTGTCTCTCGTCTCCCCTTCTCTGTCCTTCTCTTTCTCCTTCTTTGCAGCGGACCAACCCAGAAAAACTTGCAACAGAATGAGAGGGACCCAGAGAGATACAGGTTGTGGGCTGGAAATCTAGTTCAATTCATGTATGTTCTTTGTTAAGTGTCTTAAACATTAGGTGCCTCAACATTTTCATCTGAGGATTGGACCAAAAAAGAATTCTGCTTCATATTGTTGCCAGATATGCTTGGATTTAGTGACTACTCAGACAATAGTGTTATCATTAGAGGAATCATGAAATCATTGTCATTGTCTGCATTATTTATTGACAACCACGGTCCTGATTTTTTTCACATTAAATTAGTTTTGCTTTTTGTAGGACTTCGTGTAAATGGAGTCATAGCATATGTACTTCTTTTTCCCCAAATTGTTTCTCTGTGCATAATGTTTGTGATTTTTATCCATGTTGTTGAATATATCATCGAGGTTCATCCCGTTTTTATTATTGAGTAGTATTGCAGTGCACGGATATACCACCGTTTCTTTACCAGTCAACAGATAATGGACATTTGGGTTGTTTCCAGTGTCGACTATTGTAAAGCTGCTGTGGACATTGTTTCCATGAGTACTTTTGTGGAAATATGTTTTCATTTGTCTTTGAAAATTATCTAGTTGAAGAATTTCTGGCACCAAGGAAAATTATGTGATTCACTTCATAAAAACTGTCCAAACTTTCCCCAAAGTAGTTGTACCGTTTTACCTTGCCACCAACACGGTGCGAGGGTCGTGGTTGTTACACATCTTCACCAAGATAGGGTATTTTCAGACTTTATAATTTTAACCATTCTACGGAAGTGGTGGTATCTCAGTGTGGGTTTTAATATCCATTTGACAACTCATGATACTGAGCACTCTCTTATGTGTGTTATTGGTCATGTGTTTAGCTTCCTCTCAGAAGTATCTGCTAGTCCTTTGCTCATGTAAAGAACTTGGGTCGCGGGATTTTTTGTGCCGGGGGTGGGGGACCGGAGGAAGGGTACCGAATTACTGTATTTGAAGGAATGGAACAAAGGAACTTAAGTGGATGTTTTGGTAGGACTTATAGAAAATGTAATGGTAAACCCAACATGTATGCATTGCGTTGGTGACCACAGAAGTCACCCTTGTGGCTGTTGGGAGGCCAGCCTAAAGCTTAGCTCTCTTCATTGCTGTCTCCCAGGGTGCGCTAGATAAAGAGAGACTGTGCCAGGCCAGATTCAAGG
>NW_004444186.1:2864610-2872827 GCF_000243295.1 Trichechus manatus latirostris
GGCAAAAGGTGAAATGCCTCTCATTCAGCTTTATGCGTACCTTCCACTATTGAGAGGATATGGTCATAACTGTTTTCCTGGTAAACGTATTTCAAATATCAGCTGGGCTCTTTTACAGGAAACCAGAAAAAACTTTTAATGCGTTTACAGTAAAATCCAAACTCCCTGCCGTAGTCCGTGTATGGGCCATGTCCCTCACCCCTTATTCCTCAGATTTTGTGCGAACAGTACATTACTGAAGTGCAAACTGTTTTAGAGAAATTTTGATGGTTGAAACATTAATATATTAGTCAATTAGTGGACTGCATTTCTTTCCTCAGTTATCCCTGGAGAAGTAAACTGGGGAAAAGAAATTGCATTTATTATTGACCACGCTTTTTTATCCATCAACTCTTAGCTCCCTTAATACAGGCAGATATAAAGCAGGCCTTCCTACACCCAGCCTAGTCCACTCCAGTCCATTTGCCACACTGCATCCTGAGTGACTCTTCCAAGCCCGTATCTGGACATATGTGCAGCCTAAATCCACTTACCGTCCTCAATTCCTTTAAGAAAATGTCTTATTACCTTTAGGATCTGAACCCTGCTTCCCTCCATGCTCATCGTCTGAGTATCTTTTGACAATTCTCAATCCATCAGCAATGAACCACTTCACGTGTCAGGAACTCTCACTTCCAGGCACACGCTTTCGTCTGGTGCCAGAGAGCCTATGCGCATCAGAGAATAGAGCGAAGGTGAAGCAAATTCTGGAGGCAGTGACCCTGAACCCGTTAAAGCAGAGCTGGGAGATGCAGGGACAAAGCAGAAGATGGCAGTTGAGGCCCTTCTCGTTTTCTGAGAAGGACTGTCTGGGTATGTTGTTGTTAGGTGCCATCAAGTTGGTTCCGACTCTACAGGACAGAGCAGGACTGCCCGTGGGGTTTCCAAGGAGCAGCTGGTGGATTCGAACTGCCGACCTTTCAGTTAGCAGCAGAGCTCTTAATCACTGTGCCACCAGGGCTAGAGGTATGTAATCAAATGTTAATATAATATATATATTTAATTGTTGTGTATATGGAATATTGACTCTGCATGTCCTTGACAGATTCAGATTTAGGTTGGTTTGCTTTCAGGCAAATCAATTTATTCTGCAGCCATACTCGGGTGTAGGAAAGCCAAGTGGGACCCTCAGGACATACTTCTTGTGCTGTCATGGACACTTACTCAGTTTCTGTGTCAGCCTGTGGAGAAGATTCAGGCACTAGAAGAGAGGAGAACCTTAAGGAATTTCCTGATCGAAAATCTTACATAAAGTCAGCATTGTCCTACAACCCCACTCCCTCCAGGACGCTGGTGACAATTTTGTTCCTGACTGACGTCTTGTTGTTGTTAGGTGCCGTCGAGTTGGTTCTGGCTCATAGCGACCCTGTGTACAACAGAGTGAAACACTGCCCAGTCCTGTGCCATCCTCAGAGCAGTTGCTATGCTTGAGCCTATCCTTGTAGCCACTGTGTCAATCCATCTCATTGAGAGTCTTCTTCTTTTTCGCTGACCCTCCACTTTACCGAGCATGATGTCCTTCTCCAGGGACTGGTCCCTCCTGATAAAATGTCCAAAGTACATGAGAGGAGGTCTCAACATCATCCCTTCTAATTAGCATTCCGGCTGTACTTCTTCCAAGACAGATTTGTTCATCTTCTGGCTAGTCCATGGTATATTCAGTATTTTGGCAACACCATAATTCAAAAGCATCAATTCTTCTTCTGTCTTCTTTATTCGTTGTCCAGCTTTCGCATGCGCATGTGGCAGTTGAAAATATCATGGCTTGGGTCAGGCGCACCTTAGTCCTCAAAGTGACATCTTTGCTTTTTAACACTGAAAAGAGGTCTTTTGCAGCAGATCTGCCTAATGCAGTAAGTCATTTGATTTCTGAGTGCTGCTTCCATGGGTGTTTTTTGTGGATCCAAGTAAAATGAAATCCTTGACAACTTGAATCTTTTCTCCGTTTATCATGAGGTTAGTTATTGGTCCATTTGTATGGATTATTGTTTTCCTTATGCAGAGGTGTAATCTATACTGAAGGCTGTAGTCTTTGATCTTCATCAGTAAGTACTTCCAAGTCCTCTTCAATTTCAGCAAGCATGGTTGTGTCATCTGCATATCACAGGTTGTTAATGAGTCTTCCTCCAATCCCGATGCCGAGTTCTTCTTCATATAGTCCAGTTTCTCTGATTATTTGCTCAGCATACAGATTGAATAAGTATGGTAAAAGGATACAACTGTGACTCACACCTTTCCTGATTTTAAACCATGCAGCATTCCCTTGTTCTGTTTGAACGACTGCCTCTTCATTTAAGTTCAGGCTCCCCCTGAGCACAATTAAGTATTCTGGAATTCCCATTCTTCACAATGTTATCCATAGTTTGTTATGATCCACACAGTCAAATGCTTTTGCATAGTCAATAAAACAGAGGTAAACATCTTTCTGGTATCCTCTGCTTTCAGCCAAGATCCATCTGACATCAGTAGTGATATCCCTCATTCCACATCCGCTTCTGAATCTGGCTTGAATTTCTGGCAGTTCCCCAACGATGTACTGCTGCAACCATTTTTGAATTATCTTCAGCAAAATTTTACTTCTATGTGGTATTAATGATATTGTTCAATAGTTTCCACATTCTGTTGGGTCACCTTTCTTTGGAATGGTTACAAATATGGATTTCTTCCAGTCAATTGGTCAGGTAGCTGTCTTCCAAATGTCTTGGTATAGACAAGCGGGCACTTTCAGTGTTGCATCTGTTTCTTGAAACATCTCGGTATTCCTTCAATTCCTGGAGCCTTGTTTTTCACCAGTGCCTTCAGTGCAGCTTGGATTTCTTCTTTCAAAACCATTGGTTCTGGATCATATGGTACCTCCTGAAATGGCTGAATGTCAACCAGTTCTTTCTGGTAGAGTGACTCTGTATTCTTTCCATCATCTTTCGATGCTTCCTGTGTCATTCAATGTTTTACCCATAGAAGCCTTCAATATTGCAATTCAAGGCTTACATTTTTTCTTCAGTTCTTTCAGCTTGAGAAATGCTGAGCATGTTCTTCTCTCTTGGTTATCTAACTTCAGGTCTTTGCACATTTCATTATAATACTTTACTTTGTCTACTCAAGCTGCCATTTGAAACGTTCTGTTCAGCACTTTTACTTCATTATATCTTCCTTTCGCTTTAGTTACTCTAAATTCAAGAGCAAGTTTCAGAGTCTCTTCTGACATCCATTTTGGTCTTTTTTCTTTCTTGTCTTTTTAATGACTTTTTGTTTTCTTCATGTACGATAGCCTTGATGTCATTCCACTACCTGTCAGGTCTTCGGTCATTAGTGTTCAATGCATCATGTCTATTCTTGAGATGGTCTCTAAATTCAGGTGGAATATATTAAGGTCACACTTTGGCTCTCATGAACCTGCTGTAATTTTCTTCAACTTCAGTTTCAACTTGCATATAAGCAATTGATGGTCTGTTCTGCAGTCGGCCCCTGGCCTTTTTCTGACTGATGATATTGACGATAGTCTCCTTTATAAATGAAGTTAAAAAGAAATTTGGGGAAGAATGTGCCCTCTCCTCCGACAGTTGCTGTTCTTGGTGCAGTGCTCACCACATTGCCTTCACGCTCAAAGTTCAAGTGCTCCCACCCTGGTGAAGGCACAGACCTGCCTGCTCACTGGAAACCAGAACGCAATGTTTGACTTTGTTCTAGTTTGACTCAGAGTGCAGATAGGGGTACAACTGAAATATATCACCCTAACCAGCAACCTAGGCTTCGGTTCTAGACAAGACCGTCTTCACTTTAGATCAGGAAATTTCATAGCATGTTTTTCCCCCCTTCCTTCCCTCTTCAATCTATCTCCCGCCTCCCCCGCCCACCTAGAGAAGATTCGCAGCTTTTCTGTCACGTGTGGACCCTCTGGTGTCTCCTGGAGAAGACAGAGGGCAGTTGACCTTTCCCCGAAAGAGGGTAAAGAGCAGCCGGCGCCACCTGAGGAACCACAAACTCACTGCTTCCCACCCCTCCAAACACACCTACCTACCCTTGGCCAAATCCAGTCGGACAAACCCAATAACGTGTCTCCTGAAGCTTCTCTGCAGGCCTATCAGGTAGGGTGTAGGGTCCTGACTTGGCTGGAGGAGCTTCAGTGATGTGTCTATGCCTTGTCACTAGGCCTAGAGGACAGGTCAAGAAGGCTGATTTTGAGGGACAAAGATAACGAAAAGGGGCAAAGACAGCTGAACCCCACGATCCTGAGATTAAGAGTCCTGAACCCTAAGGTCTGGAGGAGCCGAGGGTCGAGAGTTAAAATAATCTCCTCCCTTTATTAGGAGAGTCGTTGGCTAAATTCAGAAATCACAAAAGAAAGGATTCTGTAGATCAATGTCCACACTTTACCAACAAGAAAACATGAATCCGTGACTAGCTAGATATGGAGTTTGAGGAAAAGATCGATGTCAAGAAGAACTCTCAGTTTTTGCTATGAGCATTGGAAGGATGGAGTTGCCATCAACTAATATGGAAAAAATGCAGGTGCAGAAGATTTTAGGGGGAACATCAGCAGTTCAGTTCAGGGCCAATAACTTGCTTTAAAGTGATTTCCATACAGACTGTCTTGTTTGTGCACAGGAGTCCTTCTTTGTTTTTTTGAGATGGGGGCTAGCAGTCAGTGCTAGACCCCTTTTCACTCTCGGCGCCTTCCCTCCCAACTCCTCCCACAACCTCCTCCACTGCCCTGGATCACGCAACCATCTCTTCACACTCTCAAAGGTGCATCTCTAGGTCAGGTCTGCGCTCTAGCCCAGATGAGTCAACTTGCTCCGTAAATTGTGAACCTGGCAGGTCTTCTGGAGGAAGCAGGGAGTGAATGACCTTTGGGGTGACATCCAGAAGGGTACGTGGGCCTGAACTTTGGAGCTCAGTGCCCACAGTGTTATTACCCATGGATCTCGAGAAAGAAGGACCAGTACTTCCCTGGTAATCCAGTAGCTAGGATTCCGTGGTGAACACTGTGGCCTGGGTTCCATTCCCGGTCAGGGAATGCTTTTTGCAATGTCTCCGCAGGAATCTTTATCCCGGGAGCGGTGGTGCACAGCAATGGTCAGACACTGAAGAGCCCTGGCAACTAACTACCTCCCCAACTCAGGCAAGGGAGAAGACAACATAGCAGGCTGCTGGACGCTTTCAAACCTGATGCTGGCCACCCAGCCCCCATGCTCCTGGCAGAACGCCCTATTAGGTACGCTTCCTCCTTTCTTAGGTTCCATAGGTTTTGCCTTATGTACGTTTCACACACGGGAGGAGTGGCTTTAGAGAGCTACTAAGCATCCTGGCCAAAGTTACAGACTTGTGCAGAGATTCAAACACACAGTGTGTTCGTGCCCAAGCCCACCCTCTTTGCCACCGCTGCCCCAGGTGCACAACCAGCTGAAGTCATGGCCTTTGTGAGTTCCCCGGAAATGGGCTTGTCTGCTGAGAGTCTTCGGCGGCATTTGCTGGTAAATTGCTTACTGGGCGTTTAGAACAGGAGACTGGAGGCGACACCTATGAGGACGAGGGAGCTGGGCTCTGGGCGAGGACATGAAGGGCTGACTCGTATGTAAATGTAGCCGTGAGTTGTCTATAGGTCATACCCTCTCCTTAAACAGGACATACTCTAGCGTGCTCTAGGCAACAAGGAAAGCGTCTTTGTGTGGTAAATATACATTTCTCACCAAATTTGGATAATTATCAATATTTTTCCCTGCCTGTTCTCTCTTTGCTCTCCTTCTTCCACTCCGATGTATGTGTGTTAGAACTTCTGATATTACTCCGCAGGTTCCTGAAGCTCTGTTAATTTTTTTCCATTTTTTCCCCTCTCTGTCCTTCAGGTAGGATGATTTCTATTTCTTTTTAAGTTTATCTGTCATCTCCAAAATGCAGTTAAGTCCCTAAAGTTTTGTAATTTGAGAACTTTTTCTTTCAGTTGTAAATTTTACATTGCTCCTTCATTTATTATTGTTGAAGGAGATTAAGAATCACTATCTTTTAATTTATTATGGTTATATTTTTGTTCTGCTATGGACCAAAAATCCTCACAACTGGACCAATAAGCAACATGATAAACGGAGAAAAGATTGAAGTTGTCAAGGATTTCCTTTTACTTGGATCCACACTCAACGCCCATGAAAGCAGCAGTCAAGAAATCAAATGACATATTTCATTGGGCAAATCTGCTGCAAAAGATCTCTGAAAGTGTTAAAAATCAAAGATGCCATTTTGAGGACTAAGTTGCCCCGACTAAGCCATGGTATTTTCAATTGCCTTATATGCATGAGAAAGCTAGACAATGAATAATGAAGACCAGAGAAGAACTGATGCCTTTGAAATTATGATGTTGGCAAAGAATATTGAATATACCATGGACTTCCAGAAGAACAAACAATTCTGTCTTGGAAGAAGTACAGCAAAATGCTCCTTGGAAGCAAGGATGGCGAGACTTGATCTCACATACTTTGGACATGTTATCAGGAGATACCAGTACCTGGAGGACATCATGCTTGGTAAAGTAGAGGGTCAGGGAAAAAGATGAAGACCCTCAATGAGATGGACTGACACAGTGGCTGGAACAATGGGCTCAAGCATAATGAGGATTGTAAGGATGTCACAGGACCAGGCAGAGTTTCATTCTGATGTACATAGGGTCGCTATAAGTTGGAACTGACTCGACAACACTTAACAGCAACAATATTTTCCTTTACAATCTTCAACATAGTTGAAATTATAGCTTAAAAGTTCTTGCTTCCTATTTCCAACATTTGGGTGATCTTCCATGGTCAGTCTCCTGTGATTGTCTTATCTTGAGCGTGGGTCATCATTCTGTTTCCGTTATGTAGAGTAACGTTGTGATTTATGTAGAGTAATTTTTGGCCCCACTGACCCCACCGAACACAACTGAGTTGAGCAGGAGGAGCTCAAGTGGCTTAGACGGTAGGGAGAAGGCGGACTAAACAACGGGGAGATCCATCACGGGAGCCCATAGGATATTCAGCTTCCTCTGGGCCCCACTAAGCTCAGGCGGGCAGGGGAGAAGTGGTGGTGGTTTGAGAACACAAGCATATCCAGGGGCCACTGGCTTCTGTGGCAGGTGAGGTGCAAGTCCAGGCCAAGGCCGTTTAGCTGACTATCTAACTTCAGTATCACCCAATTCACAGGTTTCAAACCTGATGAAGAAGATTTGTCGCCCCAATCTGTCAGGTTTTCTGAAGATTTGGAGCCTGCCCAGAAGACCAGGGGCACCACTCAGCAATTAGAGTGTGCTCACGTCTGTTGAGATGAGCACTGCAAGTCCTCTGGGTCTCTGCGGCACAACTGGTTAGCGCCTTTGCCTGTTAGCTGAATGGGTGATGGTTTGCGCCCATCCAGGGACGTGACCCTCACTGTAAAATGTAAAGTGCCACATGTGTCCGCTCTGTAGATCCTCTCACGTAAAGGCAGAGAGGAGACCTCGCCTAGTAAGTCTTGTCCACCACAGGAGAACTAAACCTCAGATTCTCCCAGAAGAGCTGCTGAGAACAAACTAGGTGTATGCCTGAAAACTCAGAATGGCCTTTTATCCTTGAGTGTTTGTTTTTTCAGAAAAAATAATCCCAGTTGAGACAAACCATTGGAGCCAATAGAATCCCGTGCCTGACAGTGCACAGCGCGTAGACCTGCACTCTCAGAGTTCCTGGATCATGTTTCCGTGGTCCTTGTATTGAATCACATGAGCAGAGACGAGCTCTTTGGCTTTACACAATATATCTGGTGGCTGGACGTGTTCTGTCTGCCCTCACGTCCCCTCCCCTCTCACCCCATACCTTCTCTCTTTCTCTCTCATTTGTGCATGCTCAATTGTTTCCTCCCAATACTGGCAGCAGGCTAGAATTCTGGGTTTGATTCCATGAAATGAAGTTCTTGGGATGAACTCTATAGGCTGATGGTTCACAGAGATCCATTCTCATTAAGGTGGTAGGTGCCAAGCAATGGAGCCAGCGTGAGCTTCTTGAAGTCAGCACCCATGTGTTATTGGTATGTCCGTACTCGATTCTGAGCACTTCTTTGCTTTATAGCACAACTATATTTTCCAGGATTATATCATTCTTCTCATAGCCATATCTGGAATCAGCCGTTTATCAAAATCCCTGGCTTTGCTGGTTTTAAAATATCCTTTTCCTTACATAC
>NW_004444186.1:2904249-2905382 GCF_000243295.1 Trichechus manatus latirostris
TCAACATGCTTGGCTCTTAACCTAGTGTCTTAGTTTCTTAGTGCTGCTGTAACAGAAATACCACAAGTGAATGGCTTTAATGAACAGCAATTTATTTCCTCACAGTTTAGGAGGCTAGAAGTCTGAATTCAGGGTACTGACTCTAGAGCAAGGCCCTTCCTCTGTCAGCTCTGAGGGAAAATCCTTGTCACATCTCTAGTTGGCCATCCGTGGAGTTCCTGGGCTTGAAGACTGATCTGCCTCCATCATGTTTAGACAGTGTAGGTCCTATGTGGCTGGTGAGGGTGATGTAGTCCACTTGTGTCTCCATCTCCACTTTGAGCCAAAAAACAAAGCCGAGCACCGTGTCCTGGTTTCCAGTGAGCAGGAAGGTCCTCACCTTCCCCAGGGTGGGATCACTTGAACTTCAGGTGTGAAGGCTACTCGGTAAGCACTCCACCAAGAGCAGCATCTGCGGGAGAAAATGGTATGTTCTTCCTCAAACTTTTTTTTAAAGCTTAATTTCTAAGGAAAAGCCTAGGGAGAATAACATTAAAGTCTTTCAACAAAAGAAACTCTGCCAATTGGCAGTTGCTGTGAGGCAAGGGTGAAAACTTGTCCAGACACTACCTCTCTGTGCAAACCGCCTGTGTTAGAATTCACACTCTACGACCTGTTGAGTAGGAAAATAAAAAAGACAAAAATGAGTTTTGAGTATTGAAATATAACTGCCCTTCAAAAAGAATCTCAAGACTTAGTGGGGAGAAAACAAGTAATCATGAAATCTGCATGAGCTGCCCCTGGGTCCTGCGGTTTATACTCAGCCTTGTGGCCTGGTGTTGAAACAAATTCAATGCAGGCCCCGAGGCTGGCTTGGCCTTTGTTGGTTGTTTGATATTTTCAAACCACCAAATGCCCTTAGACAAGCATCTCATCTTTTGCTCAGTTACAGCTAAAACATCAGTGGAGTCACTAGGATTGGTGTCACCCATACACGGACCTCCTCCCGTACCAGACCATACAGAATTCTTGTTGTTAGGTGCCCTTGAGTCGATTTTGGCTCATAGCTACCCTATTTACAACAGAACAAAACACTGCCCGGTCCCGTGCCATCCTCACAATTGTTATGCTTGAGCCCATTTTTGTAGCCACTG
>NW_004444187.1:0-1296 GCF_000243295.1 Trichechus manatus latirostris
TGAGTTGGGATGGACTTGATGGCAATGGGTTTGGTTTGGTTTGGCTGCCCCACTTAGAATTCCAGCTTCTCCCCGTCTTCCTGGCTCCTATCTTCTTCTATCTCCGTCTACCCCTTCTCACTTTCTCCTTTCCAGGTGAACTAAAAATTCTTCTGAGATCAATTTGTTTCTCCTTAGTTTTGCTTTGAAATTCAGCTCAAAGCTCAGATTTGTACGTTCAAATCCATCAAAGGACTCAGCAGAAAAATAATAATTTAATAGTATCCACCTTTCTCAAAAAGCAGTCGTTTTAGATAGCAAGTTTTCTCACCATTACACCTGCAATAAACTTGCTTTCCACTTGTGCTAGGTCATCCTTAAGAGTCTGAAGCTCATAAATAAATGCATAATACATTGGGTAAGGCCAATGTGGATTAGTAAAATATACATCACTTAAGTGAAATTCTTTATTTCAAGTACATATTGCACCTCTGATGAGGAAGGCCAATTTAGAATAGCTGTCTTATACAATATTTTATTAAATATCTTTACCTTCGAGCATATAGGGCACTTCCAGCCACGGTAACACATGGTTGGCAAGCAGAGGTCCTCGAGGATGTGATTTAATTAACAAGTATAATAAATGTGAAGTAGATAGAAGGGAAATAATTAAATTGTGTGCTTCTATAAGGCTTTAAAACAGACTTTCTGCAATATCATTCACTAAATATAGGTAAGTCTATTTTTCATAGAGAGTAAAAAACTAAATTTAACTAGCTCAGGCCTAAATTATTACATTACCTAAACCATAATGGTCTAGAGAGCAAAATACATATTCTAGGTGTCTAATTATTAGCATTTCTCCTCATGGACATCCTCAAACAATATATTTCTAATCTGAACTGTTCCACAATGGCTATAGTGTTTGTTTTTTTAAATACCAGAACTGCTTAATTAATCTCTTCTATGCAAAATGTCTTAGCAGCATTCAATCCTTTTATTTCAAATTTTGCATTCTTAAGGAAAGCAAGAAATAAATTACGAAAAGGCAAATAACAGGTTAGGGCAGGGAATGTACACTTGAAATCAATAAGATAATGACTTAATCAGTAGACATGAGTGCATTTCCCCTTGAGGCCCTTCCTCTTGCTATGTAACACTGCTTAGCACCCGCTATGTGTGTCTGCCTTTCCCTCAGAGACGTGAGAAGCATCTCCAGCAAGGGAAATTTTAAGTTTCCAATTTCTCCTGGGGTTATTGCTACAACCAGAAACTGATTCAAAAATCACAGAAGTAGATATTTTATTCAAGCTGTGG
>NW_004444187.1:1854-3961 GCF_000243295.1 Trichechus manatus latirostris
GTGCACAGCCTCTGGCACAAGGAGGGTGTTAAAACTTTAATCTGTGGTAACCTGGAAGAATATACTAGTGGAGGGGTATGTCCTGGATAGTGTGATGATTCAGGCATTTGAAATGGAAAGGTGAATTAATTAATATAAGGATAATGGAAGTAAATGGTTTATACTAAGTTTATTGCTGCTCTAAAGGCAGATAATGAAAAGCTGAGAGCTATTAACAAACAATTCAAAGAGAATCTCCTTGGCAGCTGACAAAAAGTCCTGTCTCATGCAGTAAGCAGCAGAAAATGAAAATCAAGACTAATATGCAATAGTTGGAGTTGCTAAACTTTAAAGATGATTGAATGTTCAACTGAGGTAGGACTCTAATGCGAAAGTCAGGGCCCTAATTGGGAAATACTGAGTCCCTGTCATGTGATGTGGAGACATTTAGGTGGATACTCCCGAAGGTTTTAACTCCCCACCATTCTCTGAACCTTCTGAAACTTCGGAATAGCCTTGCCCCTCCTCATTAAGAACAAGCACTCCTCTGATATGAAAAGATAACACAGAAATTTCTCTCATGTGAATCAATAGCTACACCCTCAGGAGTATCCATGACTACCTCTCCTGGCTGACAGACTTTAAGATACAACAATGCAAAGTGCTTGGCCCAATAAAGGAGAAAACAGACTATATTCCAAAGGAGGTATGACAAAGACACTCAGCCTGCATGCATAGAGGGCCTAGGGATGTTTATGGAACTGGGTCCTGCAGGTGCTTAACCAAGGGACCCAGAACATAAGACTTGATAAGGGAGAGTTTATTGACTTGGAGGCACCTTCTCTAGATAAAGGCGATGGTGCAAATTTGCTGCTAGGACTGCTCCTAGAAGCCTGAGAAGTCATGACCCTGAGTGAGTGAGGATAAAATGTCTGAATTGCTATGGCAGATGGCAGAGGAAGGGATTAAAGGGCTCAGGGAATTCGGTCTGATGGAACAGCTATATTATGTGAGACCACAAGACCCAAAAAAGGACTATGTTCCTCAGAAGGCCTAGAGGACACACTATTCACCAAGACCATAAGAAGTCTGCTGGCGTGAGAATCATTAGCATCACTAAAATGCTCAGTAATAGCGCTCTTCTGCAGGCCAAGGCTGATAATAGAGGCTATCAGGGAAATTGGCTTGCTGATAGCAAAGGGGATGGTAGGGCTCTGCAGCAATAAATGCCAGGTGGTATGGCTTAACTGCCAGAAACCAGGGGCCATCATTATTTTAATGAGCAACAAAATCAGAAAGGCAGCCAGGGATGCTGACGAGTAGAGTTATGGAGATGGCTAAAAGAACATGGCATCCCCAGGGACAAAATAAGCAAGCATCCACAAAGAGTACTGCTTAATATATATAATCAAAAGTGAGAAAGAACAGATGAGAGTGGTCACCCAATAAAATGTAATAATGATCATCTGCCCTGTTTCTGGGTCTAAGTCAGGTTTCAGAATCAGAACCTATTGACTAAACAACTGACCAAATCCCTAGGGGAAGGATGCTGCAACACGGTGGCAAGTACACAGTGTAACAATCTCCTGTGTTTCCCAAACAGATTAGTGCCCATTTACTTGAGTGACTGTACACTGGGAAATACGAATACCTGGATGTTTTGAGGACACAGAGTTCATCTTGGTATTGATACCTGGAGACATGAAGTGCCATCATGATTGCCATATTAGAATAGGGTATAAGGGAATAAGATAATAAATGGAGTCCTGGCCAAAGGCTGGCTTGCAGTAGATCGACTGGGTCAACACACCGATCCAGTGGTAATGCCTCTAGTCCCCAAATGCATAATTGGGATTGGCATACTTGACAGTTAGAGAAAAACTCACATTGGGCATTGAGTCTGTGGTGTAAGTGCAATCCTAGTAGGGACAGCCAAGTGGAAGCCTCCCTCTGACATGGCCTCCAACCCCTTGGCCAAGAAAAGAAATAAAAAACAGTACCACATCCTGGAGTGGATTACAGAGATTAGTGCTACTTTTTAAAGCTTAAAGAAAACAGGAGTGGTGGTTCCCACCATATACCATTTAACTCAGCAATATGCAATATTTTTTAGCTTTGTTCTGGAACA
>NW_004444187.1:5046-8622 GCF_000243295.1 Trichechus manatus latirostris
AAGTTGAAAGTGAGAAAATTAAAGCTCTCTAAGCAGAGAGAGACTTTCACTACTCCTCAAATTCAGATTGTCCTTCTTTAAATAGTAACTGGATTTTGAGGTTTTGCTGCCCAAAATACAAGATGACTTAGGCAAAATTACTTGAATTATTTTCAGTAAGTCTACCTTATTCAAAAGAGAGAAAAGGTATTCCCACAAAGGAATATTTATAAATATGTTCTCTAAGCCAGAGCAGTAATAATTCCAAATCTTCTGACCCAGTGTGTAAATCAAATATGAAAATCTATGAGAACTTTTGAGACCTTTTGCTATAGAATTTAATTCAAGCTTTTCAATAAAGATGGATTTAACCAACTACAACTAAGGTTTACTTTGACTAACAAATTTATACTGAGACTCTATTATGTACAAAGTCCCACAGTGCCATGAGAAGGAGGGGCAGGGCCAGTCCTTAAGAGGCTTGACATTGTTGTTGTAGGGTCACTTAAGCCACCTTCTATACAAGAAAACCCACTGTCATCGAGTTGATTCCGACTCATAGCAACCTTACAGTACAGAGTAGAACTGACCCATAGGGCTTCCAAGGACCAGCTGGTACATTCAAACTGCTGACCTTTTGGTTTGCAGCTGTAGCTCTTAACCATTGTGCCAACAACTACTAGTAAATATAGTAAACATCTTGTAAGCTCACTGAATTGGTCAACCTTACTGTACTCTACTCATATGGCCTCTCATAAAAAAAAGAAAAAAGAAAAAATCAAACAGCAGTGTTTAAGCAATTTTAAATGAATAATTGTTATATCTACAAAGAAAGTCACAATCTAGAACTAAATTTAGTATACAACTCAAATTTATGGCTACATGTTAAAAAAAATAAAAACTTACAAATTATTTTCTTTTAAGTTTAGGTCCTCAATATAAATTGGTAGAAGAAATTTGTTTTCCCTTTAAAATAACAGATAAAATTTTTAATTTATTTGGAATTTATATTATCAAGAATCCCTACAAGCATAATGTCATGGATTGAATTGTGTCCCCCAAAAAGTTATCAACTTGGCTAGGCCATGATTCCTAGCATTGAGTGTTTGTCCACCATTTTGTGATTTGATGTGATTATCCAATGTGCTGTAACTCCTAACCTCTATGACGTTCATGAGGCAAGACTCAATATACAGGATTAAGCTGTATCTTGAGTCAATCTCTTTTGAGATATGAAAGAGAAAATCAAGCAGAGAGGAAAGGGAACTCATGCCACCAAGAAAGCAGTGCAGGGAGCAGAGTATGTCCTTTGGACCTGGGGTCCCTGTGCTGAGAAGCTCCTAGACCAAGGGAAGACTGATGGCAAGGACCTTTGACCAGAGCTGACACAGAGAGAAAAAGCCTACACCTGGAGCTGGCACCCTGAATTTGGACTTCCAGCCTCCTAAACTGTGAGAGAATAAATTTCCGTTTGTTAAAGCCAGCAACTTGTTGTATTTCTATTATAGCAGCACTAGATAACTAAGACACATACCTATAAATTTAATTGAAATCTCAGGAAATATGTTTTCAGAAAGAAGGTTTAAGTGATTGACAGACAATTAATACTTTAAAAAGTAAACCAATTATACAGTTTTGCCATGTCACAGGTAACACTACTACTGTTTTGAAGAGGAGAATTTGGCTCTTTTGAAGAGTTTTTATTTCTTCACAAGTGTTATAGATGTATATTTATTCTACTTAATTGCTGATGAAGAAGCATTGTTAGATATTTTAAACTATTTCAACAAACTCTTTAAATCTAAAATATCTTGTAAGTTGATTAAAAAATTATTAACACATAAAATGTGTGTCATCACTGATGTTACTTCTTTAACTGAAGTAACTAACTTGGAATCATGTTTAATCCAATAGGTTTTGAATTATTCCAAACACATATTCCTCCTTCTTACAGGTAAGCCATATAATCCATTAGATAGCAGGAGAGACCAAATCCTGAGTATTTTCCTAGACTCTTAGAGGACAAATATCTTTTGCCTTAAATTCATAATTCCCACTAGTAGTTCTTCCTCTTATACAGATGTTTGACAGTAGGGATATGACCTTTCTAATGCAGATACAAAAATACAGAGTCATTGTTAATTTCCAGTGCATTCCAAACATTAGTGTGCATATGAATCACTTGAGCATCTTGTTAAAAATGCAGATTCTGATTCAGTACATCTGGAGTGAGCCTGAGATTCTGCATTTCTAATGAACTTCCAGGCAATGGTGATACTGCTGCACCATGGACCACACTTTGAGTAGCAAGAAGTAAACCACATTTCCCTCTCTCTTTCCTTTAGTCTTGGGCATTCCCATGTGAGTACCAGCAGCCCTAAAAAAGTGTTTTTGACATTATTCAGTTAAAAATTAGAATGCATTTTATTAGAGAAAATGAGTAATTGCCTTTCCTTCCAACGTTATGGTTTTATTTTAAATAAAATTGAAGTAGTACCATTATACCATATTTCAGGTTATTATAGGTTAAACAGGCTCTGCTTGACTGCTTTGCAATTTAATCACCATTTATAGTCTTAATTCTTTGGGAACATAAATTCTAAAATCAAAACAACTGACTTAATAATGAACTCTTGGAAAAATGCCCATTTACAAATTTGGATTCCACTGTATTTCATAAACCCAAACAAATGATAAAAACCCAAATATATCAAGGAAACATTATAATAGGCCACATAAAATACTATGATATATGGTGAGTGTTTGAAATTATAGCCCATGAACTGTATTAAACATAATTTATTCATATAATATGGAGCAATTATGGAAATAACAAAAATGAGAATTGAGTTATAAAGTGAATCACTGACATAGTTTATAAGATACAGTTTATAAGGCAATAAGAATATATCACATTTCTAATAAATATTCTTAAAATATTTACCTTAATCAAATATACTCACTAATTCAATATTTATTGAATACCTCAAATCTAGACAATAGAGATATAAAAATAAATAAGGCACATCCCAGAAACTGTAGAAACACAAAGACTAATAGAAAAAAAATATGAACAAATAGTATCAGTGCAACACGAGAGGTGTTATTTAAAAAGTCTGAGCAACATGCTATTAGACTGCACAGAAGTCAGAAATTCTGCTTGAAGGGCTCCATTATGGAGGCAGGCCATGAGCAGGATCTTGAAAGACAAGTGATTTCCTTAAATGAAAGATGGAAACAGTATTTGTAAGGGCATGAAGACTGGAAAGAGCCTTTCATGTCTATGATTTAGTGAATAGGTCAGTGAGGCCCCATCTCTGGGCTGCAGGAAAAGGCTGGACAGGGGACTGGGATGCCATCAAGAAGGGTCAATGCCAGGATAAGAAGTTGAGATTTGACTCTCTAGTCTGAACCACTGGTCTTTAGACTAGGTAATATATTATACCTGTAGTACACAAAGAATTTCCAAGGACACACAGGCAAAATAATCAATGCCATATATATTCTTTCCTAAAACCGATCTTCCTAAGAGACTAAAGTCCATGCTAGTTCTCTAACTTTTCTCTCTCCTTTAAAAGAAAGTCATAACACCTCATC
>NW_004444187.1:32898-41637 GCF_000243295.1 Trichechus manatus latirostris
AGCTACATAATCCTATTATTTTTTACCTTTTTACTACTTTACCTTTTCTTAGGGCTTTAATATTAAGAATATGTGCTAAACTTATGGAGATATGTGTGAGTGATCTCAAATTATATTAACTTCTTGACTAAAGCCAGTAAGAATTCACGCCTTATGAAAGCTTTCTTTAACCTCTATAATTTGTAAAATTATTTAAATAGAATTGGAGAGAAAAGTATTAGACTCATACAGTAAAGTTCTGCCATTCCCAGACCTAATTTTTCTGTACTTATTTAAAAAAATCTCTGCCAATGAAAAAGCTTTAATGTTTCTTTAAAATTCCTTTTTTGTATCTGATTTCTATTAGAAAGATCATTGTTATGAGCTCTTCAGTCCCTCATGTTCAAATGTAGCCCATTTCTTCATATTTTCAATCCAATGGAGATATTAAGCAAAAGCACATTTCATTTTTTTCTATTTTAAGTTCTGGGTGATTTTTACTGCTTTTTTATGAAATGGCTAATATTTTATATCATTTTCAAGAAGTTATACCCAATCATATACTCAGTGGGGCCCTGGTGGTACAGTGGTTATGGGTATGGCTGCTAAACAAAAGGTCAACAGGTCGAATCCACCAGGCACTCCTTGGAAACCCCCTATGCGGCAGTTCTACTCTATTCTGTCCTATAGGGTCGCTATGAGTCGGAATCGACTGGACGGCAATGGGTTGTATACTCAATAAAATATTGCTGCCTAAATGACTAATCAGAGATCAACAGAATTTAACAAATCAAAAAACTGAAAAATCTTTCGTTAACTTAAGGTCCATGAGGGCAAAAGGTTTTTCTGTTTTGTTCAAAGATGTATCCTCAGGACCTAAAACAGTATCTGACATATAATATGTGCTCGATACTCGATGTACTTGACTCCTTTTTGGGTATAGTAATTTACTAACATAAAAATTAAAATTACTATAAAATCAAATCTGGAGGTTTTATTAGAACCTCCAGTTATTTCTTAAAGAGCCCTGATGGTGCAGTGGTTAAGCACTAACTGCTAACCAAAAGATCGGTGGTTTGAACCCATCAGCCACTCCACAGCAGAAAGATGTAGCAGTCTGCTTCCATAAAGATTACAGCCTTGGAAACCCTATGGGGCAGTTCTACAGGACTCGATGGCACACAACAAGTTATTTCTTATATCTCAAAGTATTTCTAATGAAATGCACACACACAAATACATACATAAATTACACTGGTTTACATATGAACTATTAATATAAGGCTCTGTATTTGGCCCTCTTCTTTTCTCTGCCTGTCTACTTTTCCTTAGTAATTTTATTTATCTTCAAAATTAGCCCCTCTATGTGGATAACTCCAAAATATCTACCTACAGTCACACCCTCTCTTCTATGCTCTAGAGTCAACCCATACTTCAAACTTTCTGCTAAGTATCACCATCTATCTGTTCTACAAGCACTTCACCCTGAAAGTGTACAAACTTGAACTTTTGCCCCCATAAATACACTTATTTTCTTATTCCATATTTCTGTTAACATCATTCCATCCTCCCAGCTGATCAGATTTGAAATCCTATTAACCTCATATATTTGCCTGCCATCTCAGACACACACTCACACGATCCTTTCCACTCTCACTGTCACATGCCCAGCTGAAACTCTAAATAATTCTCACCTAGCCAAGTTCAGTAATCAGCCTCACAGCTAAGAAGTCTCTAGTCTCTCTTCACTCCATCGCTAATTTTTGCTGCCATTTTTATGGTCCTAGAGCAGCATTACCCCAAAGCATCTTACGCAAAACCCAAGTTCAAGGTGTTAACTAAACAAAAGTCTCTGGTGAAATAAGTTTGGGAAACATTAGATTAAAAAAAAAAAGTGGACTTCACGCAAAATGGTGGAGTAGAAAGCTCTAGAGATTGATCCCTCTACCAAAACAACAATTGCACTGGAAAGAGTAACTGGAATCAACTATTTTGGAACTTTGGGACCTGATCAGACAGTAATACCAACCAGGGGAGTATCTGATGGAGGCAAAGGTTGCTGATCTTTCCTAGGTGAGCCAGGTGCACCAGCCAGCTACCCTCCCCCATTCATCACCACTCCATGGTGGTGAGGACGTCTCATCAACCTCACAGGTGCAATAAACATCCCACAGTTTACAGGTTTGGAACTTTACTCAAGCTCTTCCTTTGCCTGAAATGCCCTTTGCCTGAAATGTCCCTTGTTTCTCCAGTCATCTCCACATATAAATTCTTTTCATCCTTTAAATTCCTGATCAAATTAAACCTTCACTACAAAGCAAGAAATGAACTCTCATGCCTTTGACTCTCATGACCTGCTCTGAGTCCAATTTTTTTTTTTTAAACTCAATCTCGTTTAATAGTTTTACGTGGGGATGCCTTATTTCTTCCATATAACTACTCCTATAAAGCATAGCATATTTCATACTTTGTGCAGATGATTAATAAATATGTCCTACATAAATGAATAGGTTCCTGAATGGCACTAATGGTTTGCACTCAACTACTAACCTAAAGGTTGGCAGTTCGAACCCACCCAGTGGCACCGTGAAAGAAAGGCCTGGAGATCTGCTTCCATAAAGATTACAGCCAAGAAAACTCTATGGAGCAGTTCTGCTCTGTAACACATGGGGTTGTCATGGGTTGGAATTGACTTGACAGCAACAGTTTTTTTAAAAAAAAATAAATGAATAAATCATATACAACATAAAAATTTTAATATTGCACTGTTTACCCCCACCACCACTACTAAGTAATATAGTGTTTACAACTACACCTTCAATAATATTTAGTATCTTTACATAGTCTAAAATTCACTACTTTTAATGGACATGTGAATGCTGGGAAGAAAATTTAGTTTACTGTTCCTATTAGAAAAAAGTAAGACCATAAGCTTGTTATTGATTGATGGAGTACTAAAAGCCAACAAGTCCACAGATGTTAACATTAATACGTGTTTTACTCGGAGAAATCATCTTAAACCCTGATCTTCAAATGATCATCTTCTACCTAATTTTATTCTGAGATGGAAATGAAATTAAATGTTGTTGCCTGATATAAATTATCACTGAAATTTCATCATTGGGTGTCGTTTATGCCTGCTTTGAATTCCACCATCAAGAGTCAGAGGGAAAATGACGAGAACACATCCATTGAGAATGAGCAGGGAATATGATTTCATGAATGTAAAATATTTAAAGAAAAAAAAAAACACCTCAATGCACTAATTAAAAGCGCTTCTGGGCATGAACAAGCCAGTGAGCTCAGCAATATTTACAGACACAGTCTTTACACTGGACTGGCCAAATGATATATCTAAAGTAACAGAAATTTTTCTTTCACTGTTAGACATGATGAATAGAAATATCCAACACATTTTAAAATGTATTCAACATCTCTCAAGAGAAAGAAATTCTCAGTGTCTTAAGAAGGTTTCAAAGATCTCTTAAAGACAAAGACCCAACTATGAAACTTCACTATGACTTAAACAGTGACACATAGTAGCAGCTGAATCATCAATTATAGATATGTTAACAATGGTAGTAATTTCTTATGTGGATACCTTTCCACTCTTTCAAGCAGCTGTTTTTTTCAAATTGTTACTGGGAAGCTAAACAGTTTACAACCATTTAGAATTTTCATCACCATGTATGTAAAATATAGAAGGGAAATGAGTAATTAAAATTGCATTATTAAAAATGTACTCTCGAATGGTATTATCAAAAAAGGGATAGAAGGTTAGAGAAAAAGAGATACATTTATTTGAGTTACCAAGGTAAATAATTTCAAAGGCAAATTTATTTGGGAATACCTCAAACAATCTATCAGTCATGTACTTCTGAATGCAAAATACTTCAATCAACAGCCACCATTCACTTTTTCTCCTATCCCATCAAAACTTTTACTCTTCTACAGCAAACACTTCAGCTAGTTGTTAGGGGAAAATAACGACGTTTCTATGTACTATGTTGAAATATCCACCAAGTCCAAAATTTTATAAGTATTTTTATTCATTGTAACTGTAGTATTTGTGGATAAGTGTACTGTATACTGCATGAATATACCTCAATTTATATTAACTGTTCTCCTGTTGATACATTGAGGTCATTTCCAATTTTAAACTATTAAAAAATAATGCAATCATCATTTCTGAGCATAAAGTCTTGCTTATACGGGCAAAGGTTTCTATATGGAAATGAAATTTTTAGTCAAAGGATATGCATGTCTTTAACTTGATCATTATTTACAAATTGGTCTCCTAACTGGCTGTACTAATATAGACTTCCACTAGCAGTCTATGATAGCTCTGAATGCTCCATACTCTCACCAAAAATTAATACTGTCATACTTTTTATGTTTTGACAAATGGATGGTTATGAAATATAATCTTATTTTTAATTTGCCTTTTCCTGATTGTTAATGAGGTTGAGCATCATGTCATATATTTCTGGGTGGATCATTTGATTTTTCTGTAATAAATCACTAATTAATATTTTTTGCTGAATTGATTATTGATATCTCAGATTAAATATGTTCTGCATACTAACACCGGTTGGTTACATTATTTTCAAAACAGCTTATCCAGGCTGCCATTTGTCTTTGAACTTTTTAATGATTTTTTCATACACAGAAGTTTTTAATTGTAACATTGTTAAATCGATTAAACTTTTTTAAGATTTGTGCTTTTGTGTCTCATTTAAGATATACTTAACTTACCTCAAGTGTATAAACTTAGTCTGTTATATTGCCTTCTAATGTTTATAAATTAACTTCAGGCCTTTATTCCTCCTAAAATTTATTTTGGTGTATGATATATGATGTCCCATAATTAGGCATTTAATCTTTATCAGGACCCAGGTAAGAGATATTTGACAAGATGGCTTTGCTTTCCTCCAAAACTCTATGGTCCTGCTTTGTCACAAGATCCATGCAGTAGGTCCATCTCCCCAGACCCTTTGAGTAACATTAGATCAGCTGCTTCACAGGCTCAAGGGGCAGAGTTGCTTGAACTTCAACCTGGATCAGCTTAAAAGCCTCTCTAGCTGAACACAGAAAATAAGAGAAATTCAAATGCCTATGAAATAATGTAACTGAGGGATGAGGATCTGTTTAATACAATAGGGAGTTGTGGGAACCATAGTGAACTGAGAAGCAGTGCAATCAGTTCACTATTTGAAGAAATGAAGAAATGCAATCTTCTTTGTAACTTCTTATTTAAGCCATAAAGCAATATATTTAATCATGGCAAAGAAACCATAAAGTAACAATTCACTATGGGAAGATGGGAAAAGAGGAGCCTTATGTAGGTGCCAAGACATGGTAGAGGGATAGAAAGAACATAGATCAGAACAACAAAGCCCAGATTTCATACCTCCCTCACACCAATACCAGTTCATAATCATTGAATCTTATGAGATACACTACAGATAGAAGAATTCTGCACCTGTGAATAGTGTAGAGCCAGACCAAGTAAAAAAATCAATGCCTTAAAAAAACAGAATGGTTTTTAGGCCTACAACATTCCCCTGCAATTTGATTAGAAATACAAAATATCTAATGAAAGAATGCATCTATCAGAATTGGACTAGGATAATAGTAAAATACGGAAAAATTTGAGGCTCAGAGGCAAATGTTGGTCATGTTAATCCATAAAAAACTGTGTCCTACTGGGCCAAATGTCCTATGGGCTTTCACGTACATTTTATTTTGGCCATTAGATGATGCCGTTAAATACTTAATCTCATGGCTAATATTGTTCTGGTTCCATTGACTCTGAGAGTACTTAAGGCATCCTGTGTAGCATGAGTACTGGGAGTGAATCCACTGGTATGTCCAACACAAGTATCTGAAGCCACCTGAGCCTGGAATAGGAGGCCTGCTCAGAGGTGTTAAAATGAGTGGTGTCTGAGGCTATAGCAGAGGATGCAGAGGTTTGTTGCTCTTGTTTCGGGTGTAAGTTACTGGACACCGAAGCAGCCTCTGCTATAATAAGGCTGTGTTTTCCATTTAAAATAGATAAAATTATAAGATTACAGAGAAAATTTCTAGTACAGAAAAATGCTAAGGAAGGTGCAATATATAGTAAATGATGTTAATAACCACAAAATTTAATAGTCTTCAGTGAAACCCTGGAAGACCTGATCTTGCTGGAAGTCTGGGAAGACTGGAAATCTTCACAAAATGAGACATTTTAAGGGCTTAGCGCTCAGACTAAAGACCTTAGGCTTTCACTAGGGAAGTTTTGGAGGTTCTTTTTCCTGGGGTGGGGACAACTTGACTGGGGTGGGGGGGAGAAGTGGAAGGGGTAGGATAACTTCCTGTCCTCACGTAAGCACAAAGGGGACAAAGGACTCAAGTCCCAAGGGGAAAGGCATTCTAATCTCAAGTCCAGGAGATGAAGAAATAAATTGAGCATCAATCAGGTTTCGTTTTGGCTTTTTAAAAAAATTCTTCCAAACTGAACTAATAAACAAATACAAATGATTTTTATGATAGCTTTTAGAAGGTGCCTTGAGCTAACTTCCAAAATCGATTTTTTTTCTGACTTCAATGTTTTGAATGACTCCTGTATGTAACTTGGAGTAAAAAGTGTGTGTAACGTGAATCTGTTGGAACATACAATAAATTGACTCTTTTCCATCAACAAACTATTACTAGAATCGAGTTAAAGTTATTGATTTTTCTCTTCCACAAAGGTGCGATGAATCCTGAGATTGTACTAAATTGTGTAAGTTACAGAGGGCTTCTTTGAAGAAAATAACTGCATATTTGTTTCCCTAGCAGAGTCTAATTTTTAGAAATAATGATTTAGGCAACAGGAAGCAATTCAAGAGGCTATACAACCCAGCAAAGTGACAGTAAATGGCAAGGTCCAGAGGGCTTACGGAGGTTGAAGGACAGCCAAAGAGAAGACAGTTCCAGAGAGAAGAGAGCTGGCAGAAAAACAGCCCCAGAAATCTGCATAGGGACCCCCTGAGTGTTTGCTGGTATTATCACGACATGCACAAAGAGTTAAAGTCCCAAAGCTTGGCTACGAAAGACTGTTATAAACTGAACAATTCCCATTCTATCTCTGACTACCCAGAGTCCTCGGTTATTTCCAAAGACATTCCAACAGTCAACAAAATCTCCAGAAGACTGAGGACAAACACACACACACACACACACTGTATCTAATTGTTTATTTATTTGTTATATGTTATGTTGTTGTTAGGTGCCCTAGAGTTGACTATGACTCATAGCAACCACATGTGACAGAGAACTGCCCTATTTCTAGGCTGTAATCTTTACAGGAGCAGATTGCCAGGTCTGTCCCCCATGGGGCTGCAGGGTAGGTTCTAACTACCAACCTTTTGGTTAGCAGCCAAGCATTTAACCATTGCACCACCAGGGCTCCTTTACTTGTTATATATAATGTAATATATGTAATAACATGTATATATATATATACACACACACTTAATGAATAAGTAGTTCTACCGCAAAAAAAGTCTCCAATTTTCTGAAATTCCTCCGTGTTATTTATTCCATTAGTGTGTTTATAGGCTTCTAGTCTCAAACAAAAACACTCCTGGAAAGTACTATTACACCATTAAGACCTTAGCCTGGATGAGCTTCTGAAATCACTGAAGAAGGGCCCTCATGAGACCCTGGGTAAAGCTCAGTATTTAACCTTGACAATCAGCAAGAACCCGTTCTCCTGGCTCCAGAATCGCCCTCAATCCTAAAGCCTAGTTTTAACTCTACAAATCTGATTAGATAACACTCATTACTAATGAAGAAATTTTAAGAACTGCAAAGTGCCACATAATCAATTGCTAATTTCTAAATGGAGTTTTAACTGCATGTGATCATTAAGTTTTTATAATACTTAAATTAGTTGAAAACTGAACAAATCAATTTTTTCTGTCTGCATGTCAATCAGCCAAACTGATGGATTTTGAAACAGAACTTACCATTTTCTTGGTTCCCTCTAATTAGGATATTTACTTTCTCATCTCATCTCATCCAATCAAATTTAGTCTAATCAACCTGCCCTGCTGTGTGTCTGACTACTTTTCTATGAATCAGTGTTTATAAGTAAAAAAATATAAATCATAAGTGCCTCATTCAATATACCTCTAAAATTTTGAGAAGACCCTATGTGAAGAAATATTTGTATAGCATTGATTAAAAAGTACAGAATTACTAAAATTAAATGATTTAATAATAATATTTATTGAGTGATTGCTAAGTGCTAGGCACAATACTAACTTGATTCTCATGTCAAACCTATGAGGAAGGTACTTTTATTCTAATACCCACTTTGGGAATAAGGAAACTGACCTGTTGCCTTCAGTCAATTCCGACCCATAGTGACCCAAGAGGACAGAGTAGAACTGCCCCATAGGGTTCCAAGGCTGGAACTGTTACAGAAGGAGACTGCCACATCTTTTTCCTGTGGATGAAATTTTAAACAACATTGACTAAGATCATTTTTAGTGCTTAAAAACCAATTCAGTACATTCATTGCATTCTGATTACTAAGTATGTGAAGTATTTGACAGAAAAATCCTTGGATACTGGACACTGATAACAGTTGATTCTGTAAGTAAATAGTAGTTATGCAGTATTTACCACAAATCACCAATGCTGCATCTAATCAAAGTTAAAAGTGGAGGTCACAGCATGGTATTTTTTAATCTGCCTTTTCTTAAAACAGCAGGCTGTTTTTATCCTTTA
>NW_004444187.1:43370-45392 GCF_000243295.1 Trichechus manatus latirostris
ATATTGAATATACCATGGACTGCCAGAAGAATGAACAAATCTGTCTTGGAAGAAGTACAGCCAGAATGCTCCTTGGAAGCAAGGATGGTGAGAGGTCATCTCACTTTGGACATGCTATCAGGAGGGATCAGTCCCTGGAGAAGGACATCATGCTTGGTAGAGGGTCAGCAAAACAAGAGGAAGACCCTCAACGAGATGGATTGACACAGTGGCTGCAACAATGGGTTCAAACATAGCAATGACTGTGAGGATGGCAGCTTTTCGTTCTGTTGTACCTAGGGTCGCTATGGTCAGAACCAACTTGATGACACCTAACAACAATAACAACAATTCTGACTCAGAACAGCCAAGAGTCCAGGAAGGAATCTGCTTTTTCCACATGCATCCGGGGAATTCTGAGGCAAATCATCCATTGACCATACTTTGAAAAACACCTCAACAAAACAAACATGGACAAGGTCTGAGGTGTTACTCTTGCTACTAGCAATGGCATTTTAAAATCTTAATCCAAAGGAAATAATTTATGATAGAAGAAATCCAGTAATCTGCTGAGTACACACAGATGACCCTCTTCTCCACCTAGAGAGGCCCTCAGTATTTAGATCTCAATTCCATTCTTCTTGGACTAAAATTGGAGAGCAGGCTGGAGGGAAGACAATCATCACAGGGGCAGCCCTTTGAATTAGAGTAGCTTAAGTACCTCATCCCCCTCATTAAATTAAGCTCTCAAGCACTATCAGCAAATCATGGTGGGAGAATAGGCAAATTACGTTCATAAAATCCTCACATCCAAGAACATTGGCACTGTCAGTAGGGCAGGGAGAAGGGGATCCCCCAGAGATGTCACAGAAGCTCTGATAACATCTTATAATCAATCTGAGGGCACCTTGACTGCCATAACTTAAAATTCCCTTTATTCAGTAGAATTTACATCATCTTTAACAAAGTTTTCTCTGACTTGATTTTTTTCTCAGTAATGTAACATTTGCATGACTCAATTTTGACATCTTAAGAAGGTCTGCATAAATATGCATTTTTCACTGAATTTATGATACAGTCATGCTCAGTGTATCACTGACATCATGTCACCTTCTCGGTCATACATTGACATTATAATGTTATTTACTACAAAATTGCATTGACAGCATCTTAGGAACACTGTGACAGCATTTTAGTTGCCATCAGAGTATTGAAAGCACATTTTGACAAAAATCACTTGGAAGGAGGAAAAACTCTCAAATAAGGCTTTGACATAATTACTACAGTTTTCTGAAAACAATTTAACTAATTGAATGCTAGTTAGCCGTTTATTCTGAAAGTCTTCCTTAAAAAATATAGGAACTAGGTTTGGCTGTCTCAGGAAGCAGGAAAGAATTCAGAACCTCCTGCTTTTATTTTCAAGTATAAACCTGTTGCCATAAAGTCAGTTCTGACTCATAGCGACCCTATAGGACAGAGAACTGCCCCATAGAGTTTCCAAGTTGCACCTGGTGGATTCAAACTGCCAGTCTTCTGGTTAGCAGCCATGGCACTTAACCACTACACCACCAGGGTTTCCTTTCAAGTACAAGGCATTATTATTAACCTCTCTTCACAGGTTTTGTCAGATGATTGTATCAAAAATGACAATCCACATTGTACTGGGTATTTTGCAAGTGTTCATTTAAAAATGTGTGTTTTGGTATGTAGTTAAGTACCAAAGACTACCTCCAATATAAAGTCATTTTTTTTTTCTCTTTGTAATAGATCAATCTGTGGAAGCAGTGATTCACTTCGGACACATTTTTCAGGCTTAGACTGTCAATATTCCCTCTTATGCATCAATTCTCTCAAGTCACTGTTGTTGTTAGGTGCCGTCGAGTCGCTTCCAACTCATAGCAACCCTGTGCACAACAGAACAAAATACTGCCCAGTCCTGTGCCATCCTCACAATTGTTGCTATGCTTGAGCCTATCATTGCAGCCATGGTATCAATCCATCTCATTGAGGGTCTTCCTCTCTTTTGCTGACCCTCTACTTTAC
>NW_004444187.1:46152-50603 GCF_000243295.1 Trichechus manatus latirostris
TGAAGAAATGTGGACATCTGGGCAGGAGTTCCTCTGGGAAAATACCAGAGACAGCAGCTGCTGGGCTTCCAAAGGTAGGGTCCCAGTCGATAAATGATGCAGATCTATGCCTTTTCTGTCCCTTCAGGTCCCAAGTCTCTTTTGAGCCAGATTTTGAGCCACCTGGCTCCTCTAAAATCGCAGCATTCCAACAAGTTCAAGAAAAGCCATGAACTTGTTTATCCACTGGGTTCCTTAAAATATTATTATTATAAGTATAGTAGCGACATTCTTTCCAGCTCTCTATATTCCCAAGTGTAAGATTTATTGATTGTAGTTCTTTTTTGACTTATAATTTTGTTTAATGGAGTTCACACTCTGTAACAATCAAGTATATGAGACCATATGGGCAACACTTGCCCAACCAAAAGCAAAGATGAGAAGGCAGGAAGGGACAGGAAAACTGGACAAATGGACATGGAGAACCCGGAATGGAAAGGGAAAGGGGGAGAGTGTTGACACACCGCGGACTGCAACCAATGTCACAAAACAATTTGTACATAAATTTTTGAATCAGAAACTAATTTGCACTGTAAACTTTCACCTAAAAAACAATAAAATTTTTAAAAACGAATGCATAGCATGTAAATATGCTAAATATTTACATATCTAAAAATAATTTTGTTCTTTCTTCACATTTGATTGTAGTTTGGTTAGATTTAGAATTCTAAGTTGAAAATTATTTTCCCTGTAAACTCTGAAGGACTTACTCAGTTGTCTTCAGCATCTAGTGTTCCTAAGGAGAAATCAGAACCCATTCTAATGTTTATTTCTTTGTGAGTGGTCTTATTTTGCCATCTAGAAGTTTTTAGAGCTTTCCTTTTATCTAATTCTAAAATTTAACAAATATGGCACATTGCATATTTTTTATTCAATGTGCTGAGCACTTGGTCATTAGGCAATTCCTTTTATTTTTGACCATCCATCTTCTTCAGAGATGTAATATTATTTTTTGGATTCCTCCCCTCTATTTTATCTTCTATCTCTTTCTGGAGTCCCTATTAGTTGGTTATCATTTCTCCTGCACTTTGACCTCTAGTTCTAATATTTCCTCTCATATTTTTAGTCTCATGTCTAGGTTTACTTCAAATGTCAACTGTATATATTTAAGAATAAGGAATCAGAAATGTTCATTGTAAGCTCTGTCTATGGAGAAGAGGTTTGTAGGTGACAGTCCTCACTTCGGCATAAGCACATGAGGCACCAGATCATAATTTACGCTGATGGAATTCTAAAGGGATAAAACAAAAAGGGCTTTGCCCCATTAGTATACTACAGTGGCATAAAAATCTGTTTTAGTTGACTTCATTCTCTCTAAAGACTGTGTTCTAATTCTTTAGAGAAAGTCTTCTGTGTGTGCATATGTTGTGTGCATATGTGTGTGTTTTGCCTGAGGCATAAGTACAGGGGTAAGGGAAGGAAGTTGAGATGTCTGTTCTTTATGTAGACTTTAAATTAATTTCCTTACTTCTACATCCACAGTCCCACCTTTCTAGAATTCAGATTCTCTCCGAGATTTTTCCAGGCAGATCATCTGCCTTTTAATCCAAATACCCCTAGAGCATATCCTAAGCTGTGGCTTTCTCAGCTCTGCTTCTGCCGAATGTGTTCTGCGAACACTTTTTAATCCATTTTTCATCTTCCAGAAATATATTTAAATATCTTGTCTGTTGATTACTCCCTTCTACATTTTTTGTTGGTTTGTATGTTTTCTAAAATATCTTTTATAATTTTTATGATTTCTTAAGGAAGAGAAGCATTAAATGTGGGCAATCTGTATTTCATCTTGAACTAACACAAAAAACTTCACTTCTGATCTAATAAAAAAACTTAGAGTTTAAAGGATGACTTTTAATCCTATAATATAGTGATTTATAATAGCTCTTCATCAAATCATAAATTGCAGAATTTCTTAAAACTTTTTTTGGTTGTTTTAGTCTTACTAAAAATGGAGGCATCCAGAAATAAATACATAATGTGAAGGACTTTAAAATATGAAGCAAGGCATAAAGGGTCTTTGGGAAACTGTTATATTGAAAATACTTGTTTTTTTCAAGTAGACAGTGTGATAAATTGAAAAGTGCAATGGACTTGGAGTCAGTAGACCTACATTTTAATGTCTGGCAATGGGACCTTAATCTATGTCTCAGTCTTCATATGTTTAGTAGTTTGACATGATCATTATTCAGGTCCTTTTTGGTTCTAAAGTTTATTATTCTAAGCCTATGATCTCTTTACTTTGTTATCATCAATGGAGGTTCTGGGTCCTTAAAGCTACTGTTGTTGTTGTTGTTGTTGTGAGGTGCTATCAAGTTGGTTCCAAAACACTGCCCAGTCCCGCGCCATCCTCATGATCATTGTTATGCTTGAGCCTATTGTTGCAGCCACTGTGTTAATCCATCTCATTGAGGGTCTTCCTCTTTTTCACACACCCTCTACTTTACAAGCATGATGTCCTTCTCCAGGGACTAATCCCTCCTGATAACATGCCCAAAGTATGTGAGATGTAGTCTTGCCATCCTCGCTTCTAAGTGAGATTAAAGCTATTAATTCAGTTTTATTAGTCAAATCTTTTAATTTTATTTTAATTAAAATAGCAAAAAAAATGTTAATTTTCTGAGCACTGTGCATGTCCCTCTATACTAGATGGTATAATCATAATGCCTTTCACGACCACAGTCCTTTTCTTAAAAAAAAAAAAATTCCATGTACATAGCAAGTTGAGGCAGGGTGAGGGAGCAGCTGTAAGTGGTTCATTACCTCTAGGAGGCCATGTTCTGTATTAGAGGATCCTTCACTAAGCAAACTATACAAGGGAATAGCAACTGACTAAAGGAATGCTTTTCTATAGGCCAACGAGTGAGTCTGTATTTCTAGCCACCAAAATAACCTAGCACATTTCCACAAGTAGACCATACACTGCTCAAGTGTCCAGCAGGGTGTTCTTTGTATCCACTACAGCACATGGGCAGTAAACACCTGGGATTCTTTACACGTTCTTCCAAGGGTTCTAAAGACTGGAAGCATATACCAGCAGTCAGAGCATTTGTTCTTGATACATAGACTACAAGAATAATTGGAGTTTACTTAAAATACAAGCTATAACAGGACATAACTTCTTCCAATGGTTATCATAAAACCACTGTACTCTGAGACATTCTAACACATCCCTTTAGTGAATCAACAGAAATCTATAAATCTAGTTAAGATGCTGGATTTGTCTTCCCACAGAGGACAGTAATGCAAGAAACGCTTCAGCCTGAGGTCATCATGCATTTGATTCATGACATTTTTCTTGTTAGGTTACATTTGCTAGGGGTAAATAGTCTGAAGGTTTCTTATCCAAGGAATGAAAAAATAGAACAAAAAAAAAAGTTCATACTAGGAAAGGAAAGGAAATAAGAAGTAGAAAAGGAATTTCTAGTATAACCTTGTGATGTCAAAATGTCTATAATAAAAAAGAATTTACATGACATTTTATGATGTTTGGCTTAAATATATAAGTTTTATCTTTAATATTAATTCAAAATATATCACTAGTGCCAATGAAACTGGGTTATCTACATACCCAAGTCTATTTTGCTTTAATACATGAATATTTAACATATAAGAAGCACTGTTTTATTACTAATCACAAGTGAAAGCTCCTGAGTATAGTCGTAAGTTTTTGCTTGTGTTCTCAATATTCTGTATATATAACAAAAAAGTTATATAAACTTATTATAGATTGAATTGTGTCTGCCAAAAGTTATGTTGAAGTCCTAACCCCTGTACATGTGAATGAGATCCTATTTGGAAATAGGATTTTTCTTTTGCTATATCAATGAGGTCATATCAGAGTAGGGTGGGTCCTAAACCTAATCACTTCTGAGTTATAAAAAGAGCAAGATAGACACAGACACACATATAGGAGGATAATACCATATGAAGACAGACACATAAACACACACACATACACAGGAGATGCAAGCCCAGGAATGCCAAGGATTGACAGCTACTAGAAGCGAAAACAGACAAAAAAGGACTTCCCCATAGGCCCACAACCTGAATTCAGAATTGTGAGAAAATTAATTTCTGCTCTTTAAAGCCAACCACCTTGTGGTATTTTGTTATGTAACCTCAGAAAACTAAGACAAGACTATAAAATTTCAAAGTAAAAAAAAAAAATTAATTCTTATGAACATCACATCTTACTAATAATATTTTCCTTCAGAATTAGGACTTATTTGTAGTTTGTAAAAAGACAGGTAAAGATCCTTGTAATGAGCTCAAGCATAAAGATTGTGAGGATGGTGCAGGATTAGGCAGTGTTTTGTTTTGTTTATACAGGGTCGCTATGAATCAGAACCAACTCGACAGCACCTAACAACAACAACATCTGTTTCCTCAGTAAGGTACCATCTTTACCTTAA
>NW_004444187.1:51662-54978 GCF_000243295.1 Trichechus manatus latirostris
GCGTTAATTGAAATAAAATCTTTCTCAAACTCTTAAATCGTGCACCTTATTTCAGGCACTGCATAGAGCAAACACTTTTCAAACATTATTCACAACCATCCTGTGTGGTAGATATGCTGATGAGAAGACTGAAATAACGTGCCCAAGATGATACTCTTAGTAAATGACAAGAAAGAGAGTATGGATCCCTCAGCAGCCTAATTCCAAAGTTCCTACTTTAACCCCCTGCTGAGCTTCAATACCACAGAGTCAGCTATAATTACTATGCTATTATGTAGAAAGACAACAAACTTCTCACTTTCTCCTACAATTCCACTGAGTTTTCTTGTGGGATGTTCCTCTTGGCTTTAAAGTATTGGGCTTGATCTGGATGCCCCGCTGTGTTTTACACACATACGCACACACACACACACACACACACATTTATATTCTTAAATGTGGCATTTATTGAGACTATTCAGTATGGATAAACTCTCCAAGGGAGCAACTTCCTTTGTGTCCACAGCTCCTTTTGAAGTCCCTGTGAGTCTTGAACAGAGGAAAGGACTCATATGCATGATCTGAGTTATAAGAAATGCAAGAATATGGATTAAAAGATGATAAACATTTTCATTTTCAAATAAAATCCCATCTAAATAACTTCAAAATACTAAACCATCAATACATTCAATATTGCATAAGTAGGGTGATCCCTTCATAATTAATCATTCACGACCATATGAAGACTGAGATGTTATAAATATTCATATAAGGTTGTACATTCCAACATTATATGCTGAATGCTCTTCCAGAGAAAATGGAGGAAAGTGAACAATTAAGCAATGAAAAAAAAAAACTAAGAGGAAACATGGGAGGATTAATAATAACCAAAAATATATCAATCTCCTAGAAGCCTTGGATAATAGAATTTTATTGTAAATCTCCACCCATATTTAGTAAACACTCTTGGTTTTCAATTTAAAACCCTAGGTTTATGCCAGCAGAACTGTCAACTCCTACTAAGAGTAAAAGAAGAAATCATTTGCCACTCTACACCACTTTCATCTTGCCTACAGAAACATGGTAATATTAAAACAAGCTACTAAAAGTTACATTCAAAGGTACATGAACACATCCTTTTGCCCTTCATCCCATGGATGGGGTGGGGGGAATGCTTTCCTCAGCCACTCTACACTGGAAAGTCCATAGTATAATACTTTAATGTTAGCTGAGATCTTAAGCTGGAAATCTGGTAAATCTCTATCATGTATTAACTTCCCATTATGAACCAGACCCAGTGTGCAGCCCTGAGGAATCAGACAAGTAAGAAATGACCCCTGCCTTATAGGAGCAGGCAGTGTAGTAGGGAGACAGACATATAGGAAAGATAATGTCACAGTAGTGCAGAGGATGCTATAGTAATGACAATAATTACTGATAATGATAAAAGTTTTAACATGTGATCAGTGAAACTAATATTTATTGCATGTTTACAATGTACAAGGAACTCTGCTAAAGTACTTTACATGGATTGACTCAATGAATTCTCTATGCAATAAGTACTACTATTATCATGAATATTCACATTTTACAAATGAGGAATGGGAAGCAGAGGAAGGTTAAGCTTACCTAGATAGTAAAGGACAGATTGTAAAATCAAACCCAGATCTGTCTGAGTCTGGGACTATCAATCATGCTGTTGTTCTGACAACCAGAGGGATGCTCAAAGTTCTATGGCAGTCTAGAGCAGGGGCACTTAGCCCAAGTGGAGTTTAGGAAAAGTTTTCTAGAACGAAGTACTCCAGGGAGTGGAAACAGAAAGCAAGAGTATGGAGGTGTGAAATAATCCTGGAGGTGTCTTATTACTACGACATGAGCCATGAGCTGGTGAGCTGAGTAAAGCTGGATGCCAGCTCGGTCAAGGGGTCATTTGGATGCTTGACTTCCTTCTTCTAGGCTATGGGGAAACTTTAAAGGATTTCTAGTCAGCAGGTAAATAACAGGTTCAGATTTGCATTAAGAGCGGTCCACTTAGTAGCTGTGTGGTAGCAGAGTATGAAGCGATTTAAAGTGGGTAAAAGTGAGGGGTGAGAGATGACAGCTGAATTGGGGCAGCAGTGGAAGGAAATGTTGCTTCCACGTTTATAGCCTAATGCCCAAAAAAAGTGCTAAGGATATGTTAAACTGTTACACTTCTCCCCCAAATAACTAGGTAGTTAATAAATAAATAGATCATTAATCTACATACGATACACTTCTTGCCCCACCCCTTGACATAACCTAAATCCAACACAAGGGCAGGTGACTGTTTCAAATAAGCTGAAGATATTATATTTGTCTTCTATTATATTTCAAGACCCAGAAGAAAAGAAGAAAGTCCAGATGCCCAATGCCCCAGTCAGTTATCTCAATGCTAGTTTCTGCCTTCTCTGTAAGAAATAAAGCCCGTGAGCTTATAGGCATAGGGATGCTGGCTGAATGACTAATCACATGAAAGTGAATTGGAAATTTAAAGTGTTAAATAAATACTAATGATTACTCAAAATTCTGAATACTAAACATTTATATTTACCACCTCTGTTTGACCGTTTAAGTTGTGGCTTAAAAGATTAGGAGAAGAATGGGAAAACTAATGTCTTTAATCCTTATGTGAAACCCTAACAGAGGGCTTGAAATTAAAAACACAAAAGGGCTACAGCCAGAGAGTATTCATCTGTTGTTGAAATTCTAAACCTGCTTAGAAATTAATAGAGTCTCATGATTCTACTGAAGTTAAAATAATACTTGTGAAGAAAAGCTATCTTTTTATATATATATTTCTGTTTCCTTCATTTATGACTGCATACCCAAAAGTGAATGCTTTCTAAATAGCTTTGTTTTGAAACAGAGCAGCCTAGAGTTGTTGTTGTTGTTAGGTGTCGCCGAGTTGGTCCCAACTCATGTCGACCATATGAAAAACAGAAAGAAACACTGCATAATCCTGCACCATCCTCACAATCATTGTGATGTTAGAATCCATTGTTGCAGCCACTCTGTCAATCCATTTCATTGAAGGTCTTCCTCTTTTTTCCCTGACCCTCTACCTTACCCAGCATGATGTCCTTCTCCAGGGAGTGGTCCCGCTGACAACCTGTCCAAAGTACTTGAGGCAAAGTCTTACTTCGAAGGACTACTCTGGCTGTACTTCTTCCAAGACAAATTTGTTCCTTCTTCTGGTAGTCCATAGTATATTCAATACTCTTTGCGAAACCATAATTCAAAGGCGTCAATTCTTCTATGGTCTTCCTTATTCATTGTCCAGCTTTTGCCTGCATATGAGGGGACTGAAAATACCATG
>NW_004444187.1:57172-58950 GCF_000243295.1 Trichechus manatus latirostris
GGGTAGGTATATACACCTACTCCTCACTTATCAACTGTCTCATTATCTGACATTTCACATTTACGACTACAGTAAAAAATCTAGTATCTGACTACCCTGTGCATTAACGACATACACCTGGCAGTAATGAACACCGAGGTGCAAGGTGAGAGTAATGCTGACTGTGATGGCTAAGGTTATGTGTCAACTTGGCTGGGTCATGATGCTCAGTGGTTTGGCAGTTACGTAATGATGTAATTTGGCAGTTACTCAATGATGTAATTTGATAATTATGTAATGATGTAATTTGGCAGTTATGTGATAATGTAATTTGATAGTTATGTAATGATGTAATCTGGCATTTATTTAATGATGCAGTCATCTTCCATTTTGTGATCTGATATGGTGGTCCTCCATTTTCACGTAATGCCAATTTTCACATAACAACCTGATCTTCGAATCCTAACCATGTCGATAAGTAAGGAGTAGATGTAGATAACAGAACATTTGCCCCATTTCTACAATCTTCACATGTACAGTTCAGTGACATTAATTACATTCATCATACGGTTTAACCATCACCATTAACCATTTCCAAATTTTTCAATCACCTTTAACAGAAGCTTAATGTACCCTAACCATTGTTAAATGAGGATAAAAATCATTTTAAGCTATTAATTTTAAAATACATAATACTATTTAAAAACTGTCTAAATAAAGTACAGACTATTTTCTTATCACTTTAAAAATATATTTTAATGGAAAAAGATAATTACTACAATTAATTCATTTTAGATATATAGATATTTTAATGTTCATCTTTATTGTTTGTCATAAATTATTCCTATATTCTATATGTATCTCTTTCTACTAAGATTCTTTAATATCTTATGTCACTGGATAATAACCATGCCAAATAAAATATCTACTAGCTTAATGTTTCCACATGGTTAGCAATATAAATTATGTCTATAGCTTGACACCAAAGCATCCACATGTTGGAAACTTCCTAGATATTTGGCTTCCAAAACAAAATATCCAATTGACAGACTGAGTTTTTCATTCTCTAATTAAAATATTATTTCATGCTCTATGTACAACATATCTAGCCCTAAATCAAGGACAAAGATGGCCTCAGTAAATAATTATCAAACAGACTGAGTATGTTCTAGGTAAAAGAAGCATTAAGTAAAATTTTCCTGTCTTTTTGCTGTTTATTACTAATTACATAAATACAACCTGTCAAATCCCAGAAGCAGCAGTAGAGAAAGGATAAGAATAGAGGATCTGAAGAGTCAGGAAATCAAATTTACAAATGTTTACTGAATGCCCACCATGTGCAGCACTCTCTGACAAGTCCAGTAGACTAGATGGAAGGTCAGCAGGAGGGACAGGAGATCAGATTTCAGAGTCTAAAAGCCACTAAGTATGGCTTCAAAGTGAATCTGAACCAGAAACAACTCATTCAAAACCCTAGCAAATGCAGCTACTGAAAATCAGGAGAAACAACTGGATCATTACTGATCAAGGGCATTTAAAATGAAGCAATGGCATAAGTAAAATGGCTAATGTAGGACTTGAGACTAGGCTCCATTCCTGCTTCTGCTATAAGAAAGTAACCTTTAGCCCACTTCTATGGCTGTACCTAAAGAATTAACTTTGTAACAAAGGAAGTGTTTTTTCTCTGTAGTCAAGCAGAAGTAGCATGTCACAGCCCGATCCCAGAGGGTCTTTTCCTCTGTGGTCAAGCAAATGCAGAATGTCAAAACCTGTTCCCAGAGGGTCTTGACACACAGCAT
>NW_004444187.1:59388-61782 GCF_000243295.1 Trichechus manatus latirostris
CTTTTAACTCAGTACTGAAGTCACTCCTGAGGTTCACCCTTCAGCCAAAGATTAGACAGGTCTATAGAGCCAACTATAACACAAGAGGGACATGTTTCATGTGTTAAATCATGTATACGAGACTAACGCGCACACCAGCCCCAAAGCAAAGACGAGAAGGCAGGAAGGGACAGGAAAATTGTATGAATGGAAACAAGGAACCTGGGGTGGAGAAGGGGAGAGTGTTGACACATCACAGGGTTGGCAACCAATGTCACAAAACAATTTGCATATTAACTGTTTAATGAGAAACTAATTTGCTCTGTAAACTTTCACCTAAAACACAATTGTAAAAAAAAAAGAAAGAAAAAGAACAGAAGTCAGGAAAAATGATCAACTATTTGGGAAAACCCTCAGGAACAAGAGTTGGCATGACAGCTCTAGTGGCAAAGTCAGGCCAATAGAGAGGTGAAAAAAATGCCAGATACACTAACAAAAGCAATGCTTATTTACAGGCAAATATCTACTCCAGCAGGCAGCGCCTGGGGTAAAACATTCCCAGGGCTTCAACTTTCCATTCCTGCCCCAGCCTTTTCAATAAGTTTGTAGATATAGTTTCTGTGAGTAAATGCATACCAAATTTTAAACTGTATCCATATCTGTGTCTAAAAGATAAAAAAAATCCTAACTCAACACATAACTTATTTAATATGATCTTGGTTGAGTATGATCAAAAACACAGTAAAACCAATTAATTTTGCAAAAACTGCTCATAAAAAGGTTAAAAGTATCCCGAAAATTTAAAGTTTGGATAGGCAGCTTTCATAAAAAGCTTTCTTTTGTTACCTTCTTTAAAAACCTCACAAGCAATGGAAAGGTAGGCCTTGTGTTTATTTTTAACCTGCTAAATGCCAGAAATTGTTCAAAGTTTTTTACATACCTTATGCCATTTAAGAGCACTTACACAGTAACTATGAAGAGATGGTCTCTCACCCCATTGAAGCTCGGTGTCTTAGTCATCTAGTGCTGCTACAACAGAAATACCACAAGTGGATGGTTTTAATGAAGAGTTTATTTCCTCACAGTCAAAGTAGGCTAAAAGTCCAAATTCAGGGCATCAGCTCCAGGGGAAGGCTTTTTCTCCCTGTTGGCCTTCTTCTCTTCAGTGTTCCCCCAGACTAGGAGCTTCTCGGCGCATGGACTCCGGTCCAAAGGACGCGGTCTGCTCCCAGCACTGCTTTCTTGATGGTATGAGGTCCCCCTGTCTCTCTGTTCACCACTGTCTTTTATATCTCAAGAGATTGCCTCAGAACACAATCCAGTCTTGTAGCTCCAGTCCTGCCTTACTAACACAACTGCCACCCACCCTCCTTCATTAACATCATAGAGGCAAGGTTAACAACATACAGGAAAATCACACAGTGCCAGGAATCATGGCCTAGCCAAACTGATACACACATTTTTGGGGGGACATAATTCAAACCATGACACTGGGGGAAGATATTTTGCAGCAGTTGATAGTGCAAGAGAGACTTGAGGTCATAAATATTGTAGACACTTTCATTTGGTGATACACAACTCATACTTATTTTCTGTTTGAATCATAGTTAATTCTCTTGCTCTAACTATGTCACTTCCCACAGTTATGGCAAGATAATGTAAAACTAAGTAATATATGTAAAAGAGAATTTTTTACTGAAACTTTGACCAAAGTAGAAATGACAGAATTAACACAACCCCCTTGCTGAATTCAGCAAACTTAAATTGAAGCTTTAACAATGCCTGATCTTTGGCTCCTTATCTGGCTAACAACCATGGGTAGTTAGGGAAATGCTTTCTCTCTGTGGTCATGTCAGCATGTGGAAAGAATGTACCTAAGGAAGGGGGCCCTGGTGCCAATGCATACTACAAGCCCTATTATTTAGACATCCCCAAGAAATGTTTTACATCAAAAAAAGACATTTTCACAACCTGCTCTGGAAATTATGTATTGTAAGCATCCTGAGACTATGATTGTAAATCTTTGTACCTGTGAGAACTTCAGTAATTAACCCCAGTAACCAATCCTCAGTTCCCGAATCTCACTAACTACCAGTCAAAATACCATAAGCCCTGTTCTTTGTCTAAACTCTATAAAAATGTTTGTGTAATCACTGTGCTTTGGACTACATGGTTTCATTTTGTTGAGTAACATAGTTCCCAATTCAGATCATTCTTTAAATCCTTAATAAATCTCTCTGTTTTACTCTGAAATAGTGTTCAATTTTTCTCTACTACAATCATTAATCTCAATCCATGGCTAGTTACTTCAACCTAACTGAATTTTTTTATTGTGCTTCAAGTGAAAGTTTACAATTCAAGGTAGTTCCTCGTACAAAAATTTATACACACACTGCTATGTGACCCTAGTTGCTC
>NW_004444187.1:69035-69936 GCF_000243295.1 Trichechus manatus latirostris
GCACCTTTGAAGTTCTCACGTCCTGTCACCAGGTGGTTAGATCTGTTACTAGGTATGTGAGCCCAGGAGTCTGTTTACTTTTCTTGTATGGATTCAGCTCAGGTGTCCAGGTAGTCAGTCACCAAGTGTGTGGTGCAGGCTCTCACCTATAGTCTTAGACAGGCAGGGGTGATTAGTGTAGGCACAGGTATCTGGCTGCATCTGGCTGAGAATGAAAGGTAACTGCTTCATTTATAACTCCACTACTACCCAAGGTGTGGTTTGAGAAGAGAGTATGAAACAGAAAAATCTAAAATGCTCTGCATAATTGAGGAAAAAATTAGAATTTTTTGAGAACAGCCCAAGAGAACGGAGATAGTGAGAAAACAAAACAAACCCCAGCAATACGGTAGGAGCACAGGAACATCCAGAGGGGCCTGGCAAGTGATAAAGGTCACGTGCTGAATAATGGCAAGAAGTTTCTAGTGGTAATGATTAATTTTAAAAGTTTTTTCCAGGCTCTCTGCAATAACTAAAACATCAATAAAAGGCTTCCAGAAGTGAAAATCATTAGGTAATAATGTAGATAAGTGAATGAAAAGGGATGGTGTCCAGCATGAGATTAAGCCAGCCAGGGAGAAAGAACAACAGCAATGGGTGCTCAGACTGAAAGCTAAGAGAAGAGGACTGGCACTGACAGGCATAGATGAGTGGGAACTTTTACTCCCCATTACCTGGGAATCATCAGAGATACTGAGGAGGGCACCAGGGGATTTCCCAGGTAAGTAATTTTTATGGATGTCAATACATCCTCTTTGGATTTTAAATTAAGGGTGACCTGAAGAGAACTGGGATATATCAAGGAAACCCAAAGTGATACCTTTTAGCAAAAACTGATGGCTTATTTCTCCAGAAGTCATGA
>NW_004444187.1:71004-73195 GCF_000243295.1 Trichechus manatus latirostris
GTTTCATTTATGGTTTAGTTATCATGAAAGTCACCCTTTAACTCCCTGCTTCATTAACCAAGTATGTCTCTCAGAATAGCAGCTTTTTCATTTGGTGTTCAAGCTGTCTACTCATTACATCTAATTTGATGGCATGCAAGTGGAGGGGTTGTTCCTTGATGGTGTTCAATTACTTGCCTTCTCTGCAAAGCTGACTGAATCTTTAAAAAAATACTGCTAAGAAGATCTTTTTTTACTTAACTCTTTAAGAAGGCAAAGGAAAAAAATGCTTTGTTGACTTCCAGTTTCTTTACATTTTTCTAGGGCCCATCAGTGTAAACAGGATGATCACACAATTCTTGAAGCCTGAATTGAAAATGTTTTTCATTAATAGTGCCATATAGCCCGTACTTCCCGTCTTCCTCACATCCTAGCACACATGGAAAATAATCATATTCATGTAGCACACTGGGCTGACCAGACAAGGCTGAGACCAATCTACTCCCAGCACGAGAGTGTACACATATCACCCGCTGAGGTGTGAAGTTCTGACAAGGCCTTTCTATTCAAAGTACTGGGGAACGTATTGCTGTTTGTGTATACATTTACCATAAAACTAAAAAAAAACCCAAACCCATTGCTGTCGAGTGGATTCCGACACATAGCACACTCTGTAGGACAGAGCAGAACTGCCCCACACAGTTTCCAAAGAGCAGCTGATGAATTTCAACTGCAGACCTTTTGGTTAGCAGCTGAGCTCTTAACCACTGCGCCACCACAGATTTGTTTAAATCTCTCAAAGGAAATAACTAACTTAAAAGACAATTCCACATTATCTGTCTTTCTTAAACTCAGCACTTCCTTACTTAAAAAAGCATTATCGGAATACCTATAAATGATGTATACTAAATATGAATATATTGTTATATTTTCTTTACTTATATGCATTTTTCTCTCTTTCAGCTTATAGTATTCCATAATAGTCAGGAAAAAAGCAAGTAGACATACTTATTCTGAAAAACTATAATATATAAAATCTTTTTTTTTCCTACATTTGTTGCAGTGTGAAGTGGCAAATCCATCCCAGGATTATAAATCTTGCAAAATAGCAGTGTAGACCCTAAAATCTGTCTTGCATTAAAATCATAAATCCTGATAAAGATTTAGCCAATATAGGAATGAACCAAAACAGTTCTAAAATGCTCATTCCAATTACTTATGCCAATAACTAGATGATTTAATTCATTCTTCTCTTATTTTAAGTTCCAAACATTATTTCCTTTAGAAGAAAGTAACCTCCTTCAACAAATGTGTGTCCCCACAGAAGCTGGCCAATTCACTAATTCACCTAATTTACTTATTTCTTCTAACTATATTGACTGGCTCTTATTTTGTCTTCATGACAGCATTTTTAAGGAGCTAGCGACTGAGGAGGGGAAAGGAAGAACTGAAGTATGGAGAAAGAATGGATTTATGAATAAAATTAGAATGAAACATAGGAAAATTGCTGATATTCTAAAATATTCATAAGATCATTATATATTCCTACTCCTAAGAAAACATATTCATAAAATTCTATTTTCCTAAAGATAAAGTCTGCTTATAAATACATCTTAAATGAATATATACATGAAGAATATACACATAAACACACAATGATAAGTCTTTATGTTCAAAAACATGCTCTTAGGTCTATCAGTCTCTCCATCTCTCTGGCCCTTGGCTTGCAGCTGCAGTAGGAAAATCATTTAGCAAACTGGAGCAGAAACAAAGTGATCATTACTTAAAAAGCAGTTAGGAAGACTAAACGAAGACTTGTTAACTAAAACTAATATAGTTAAAAGAAACAAGGTACTTTACTGAATTAGTCATTAGGTGAATCAGCCTTTGGCTAATTGACCTAAAGCCCAGTTCTATATAAGCCTGGCTCTTCTAAATTAATATTAGCCAAAATTTCATTCAAAACTAGCCAGGGAGTCAGGTTATCCTTAGTTTACATAAGTAACAGTCCTCTCATTTGGTCCTCATTTCACTATGTCTCAAATACAATCCTCATTAGGGGCCACTTATTTTTTTTTTCATGCTTCTCTTTCTTCCTACTTTCTATCTTATCATCTGGATTTTCTGTGCGTGTTGAGCATAGGCAGACGTAAGAGGGGAATCACAATGAATAACCTTCTATCCAAATATACCTGATTATCTCCATAGTCCT
>NW_004444187.1:73957-129067 GCF_000243295.1 Trichechus manatus latirostris
AAAAATGAATTCTTCATTTGCACCTAAAATAAATAAATGCCACCAATAAAATATGTAAATTAGATAATTTAGAAATAGAAAATGGAAATCATAGATAATAACAGAAAGAGACCCAATGACAGAAACCCTGACTTCCAAGAACTGACCACTGCTTTTGTTCCTACCTGATTTAATATTAGATTCCAGCTGCAGCTGCATGAAAGCTAAGCCTGTTACTCCCTTGGACAAAAGGCCTGTCGTGCCTTGCTCCTATCTGGAGTCAGCCACTGTAGTCAGATCAACTCTAGAGGCAAGGAACCAAGTGATTTACTCTCCTTTCTCCTCTTTATCCATCAGCTCTGAGCTGCAACAAGCAAGTGCATCATGCTTTACCATGAAGTTACCCAAAATGTGACAAACAAGTCTTCAGCAAGGCATCTGGCAAAGCCTTTTCTGAAATGTTCATTAAAAAAAAAGGCAACGTAAGTTAGATGTAGGAATAATCAGGTGGACAAATACCGGATTAATTTAGTCCAAAGGGTACTAAATAATGTGTTATATGTCATTCTGGAATTTTCTAGTCACGTGCCATGAGGCTTTATCTTCAGCCCTTTCTCATTTAATACTTTAATCCCTGATGTGAATGAAGATATACACTTTATCACTTTTGCTCAGACAGCCAAATAATTGTAAATGCATTAGATAATGGAATCAAGATTCCATAAAATCTCAGAATGCTGAAATAACATACTATTCTGTCAAGATGAAATTTTATCAGAAAACTGTAAAGTCCTACACCTGGATAAGTGATAAGGCATTAATTCAAAGTGGAAACTGTGGTTTAATGACAGACCTTATGCAAAAACTGACAGGTTTTCATTAAATAGACTTCACTAATATGTTCACAATTTTGTTTCGGTCACTGGTGTTTTATTTGACTAGGGGAGAGCCCAGTACATGGTAGGCATTTCCTAAATATTGCTTGAATGAATAAATGAATGAGTCAAGTGTAAGTTACAGCTACCACATAAGCTATTAAAACCTTTGGATGCACTACTAGAAACACAGACAACAGGACAATCGAGGAGACAACTCTGTTCTGCTCACAATAGCCAGACCATAACTGTAGTAAGATCGTGTACAGTTCTTAACATCATGCTTTAAAGTGGATGTGCAAAGCCAGATTATTCAAAAGGAAAGAACCAAAAAGAAGAAAAAAACCAAAAACCAACAAGAAACAAAAAAAAAGGCAACGGAAAGGAAGCAAACAGGGTTATTATCTTTAAATGTACAAAAAGCCATTTATGTGACTGTCATGGATTGAATATGTCCCCCAAAAATATCTGTCAACTTGGCTAGGTCATGATTCCCAGTATTGTATGACAGTCTACCATTCTGTCATCTGATGTGATTTCCCTGTGTGTTATAAGTCCTATCATTACGATGTAATGAGATGGATTAGCAATTACTGATGAGATCTATGAGACTGAACAGTGTCTTAAGCCAATCTCTTTTGAAATATAAAAGAGAAAAGCAAGCAGAGAGACATGGGGACCTCATACCACCAAGAAAGTGGTGCTGGGAGCAGAGGATGTCCTTTGGACCTGAGGTTCCTGTGTAGAGAAGCTCTTAGTTGTTGTTGTTGCTGTTAGGTGCCATCAAGTTGGTTCCAACTCATAGCAACCCTATGCACCACAGAACAAAACACTGCCTGATCCTGCGCCATGCTCACAATCGTTGTTATGCTTGAGCCCATTGTTGCAGCCACTGTGTCAATCCATCTTGTTGAGGGTCTTTCTCTTTCTCGCTGACCCTGTACTTTACCAAGCATGATGTCCTTCTCCAGGGACTGATCCCTCCTGACAACATGTCCAAAGTACGTAAGACGTAGTCTCATCATCCTTCCTTCTAAGGAGCATTCTGGTTGTACTTCTTCCAAGACAGATTTGTTCATTCTTTTGGCAGTCCATTGTATATTCAATATTCTTCACCAACACAATTCAAAGGCATCAATTCTTCTTTGGTCTTCCTTATTCATTGTATAGCTTTCACATGCATATGATGAAAATACGATTTCAATTGAATGCATGCGATTGAAAATACCATGGCTTGGGTGAGGTGTACCTTAGTCTTCAAGGTGACATCTTTGCTTTTCTTTTTTTTTTTAACCATCTGAAGACACAAATTTATTATCTCATACGTCTCTGCTTTTCAACACTTTAAAGAGGTCTTTTGCAGCAGATCTGCCCAATGCAATGTGTTGTCTGATTTCCTGACTGCTGCTTCCATGGGTGTTGATTGTGGATCCAAGTAAAATGAAATCCTTGGCAACTTCAATCTTTTCTCCGTTTATCATGATGTTGCTTATTGGTCCAGTTGTGAGGATTGTTTTCTTTATGTTGAGGTGTAATCCGTACTGAAGGCTGTGGTCTTTGATCTTCATCAGTAAGTGCTTCGAGTCTTCTTTACTTTCAGCAAGCAAGGTTTTGCCATCTGCATATCGCAGGTTGTTAATAAGTCTTCCTCCAATCCTGATGCTCCTTTATTCTTCACATAGTCCAGCTTCTTGGATTATTTGCTCAGCATACAGATTGAACAGGAATGGTGAAAGGATGCAACCCTGATGCACCCCTTTCCTGACTTTAAACCACGCAGCATCCCCTTGTTCTGTCCGAACAACTGCCTCCTGATCTGTGAACAGTTTCCTCATGAGCACAATTTATTGTTCTGGAATTCCCATTCTTCGCAGTGTTATCCATAATTGGTTATGATCCACACAACTGAATGCTTTTGCATAGTCAATAAAACACAGGTAAACATTTTTCTGGTATTCTCTGCTTTCAGCCAGGATCCATCTGATGTCAGCAATGATATCCCTGGTTCCACATCCTATTCTGAATCCAGCCTGAATTTCTGGCAGTTCCATGCTGACATACTGCTGCAGCGGCTAGACCAAGGCTGATGAAACAGACTGTCCTCCAGACTCGACAGAGAGAGAAAGCTTTCCCCTGGAGCTGACACACGAAATTTGGACTTGTAGTCTACTAGACTGTGAGAGAATAAATTTCTCTTTGTTAAAGCCATCCAACTGTGGTATTTCTGTTACAGCAGCACTAGATGACCAAGACAGTGGCAGAGGGGTTAGATTCACTCTGAGTGGCACCAATGGGGAGAACTAAAACAAGTGACTAGAAGAAAGATTTCAGCTCAATATAAAGGAAGTGTTTGCTAGACGTAAGACCTATCTAAAGATCTCAGAGATGCCTTAAAAACTAGAAAGTTCCTGTATTTTGAGGTATACAAGGATAAGGTAGACAACCACTAGCTGAAGATGTTAGAGGGGAGATTAACAACATCCTCAATTATCAGACTGGAAAATCTTTAAGATACCCTAGATCTTTATTCTTTTAGCAATTTCTAAACAGGTAACATCAAAGGTAAAAAGAAAATGTTCTTTTACAATTCATAAAAACCATGAAAAGACAAGGCATAAAATATAACAAAACAAATTCATTTACTAATAAATCACATATTTCAAGAATACAGGCCTGAAGTTTATCTGGGCAAATATGATGAACCAGAAAAATGTAATGATGTAAACATACTTGATTTTTTCACTTGTAGTTGACTAGAAATACTCATATACTTATAAATAAATGAAGATTAAAACCATTTTATTCTAATGATTTAATGACTAACCAATAATAATATCAAATGGTAATAAGAACAACATTATGAAATATTAATGTGAGAAGGGACCTTAGCAGTTGAGATAATCTTGATGATTCTTTACAAAAGTTCCCAAAAGCATCCGTCCAGACTCTAATTAAACACCTACAGTGTTAAAAAAAAAAATCCATATTTCAATCGATTTTGGGGTCTTCTCTAATTGTTAGATATTATTTTATGTTAAATCAAATGTTCCCTCCTCTTAATTTCCATCTGTTCATCCTAGTCCTGTCATCCAGAGCTTCAAAAAATTAGTTCAAGTATCCCTACACATGATAATACTACAAATAATCAAAGACAGCTATCACATCCCTAATTCTTTTCTTCTCCAAACAAAAATTTCATCGGTTCATTCATGTCTGACCCCAGAAAATGAACCAAAACCATTCTCCACTCATTGCCTAGACTTGTACACTCCTCAATGTGATTTCCCAACTAGTTGCTGTGGAGTCAATTCCGACTCATGGCAACCCCATACGCTGCAGAATAGAATTACACTCCATAGGGTTTTCAAGGCTGTAACCTTTCAGAAGCAGATCACCAGGCCTTTCTTCCAAGGCACCTCTTGGTGAGTTTGAACCACCAACCTTTTGGTTAGTAATCGAGCTCTTAATCATTTGCACCACCCAGGAACTCCATCAATTTGAATAAAAGACCTCTTAAAGTGAGCTTTCCGAACAAAACACAGTACCTGAAGTGAGATCTGGCCAGCATTAACTTGAGCAGCTCTGTTCTGGCCCTCATCATAGATATTCATTCCTGTTATGCAAGATTACAGAAAACCGTTGACTTACAATAAGCTTATTTTCACCTAAAATTAAAATGCCTCTCACTACTCAATATAAATCACATTAGCTAGCAGTGGTATTGATCAATACAAGGAGGTATATAAGTAGTGCCACGAGGTCCCATATATTATTTTTGGAAATAAGTGGTGCAGTGTGATGGATCCCTTTTGTGTAGAATTTTAGCCATGGTCTTGTAACTCCCACCCAAGTGATTGCATAGAACTGTGTGAACAGGGCAATTGTGGCCCACTAAAGGGATTGGTCAGTTTTGCCATGCCATCCCACTGGGCTTGAGGTGAGCCATCCTAGAGGTGGGAGAGAGAGGATACCACCACCACCAAGGAAGCCAGAAGTGGAAGGCGTGTCCTTTGGACCTGGGATCCTTGCACTGAGAAGCTCTTGGAACCAGGGAAGTGAGAGACAGAGAGAGAAAGAGACAGAGTGAGCTGTAACCATGAAGATGGTGAGAAGAAGTGGCAGGAGAGATGAGCAGGAGACCACATAGTAGGCTTCCTGGCCCATGGAGCGAGAAAGCTGAGTGCCTGGGGTGCCTCTGGGGACTTACTGGCAGGAGTTAAAAGAACCTACCTGAGCAGGGCAGGGCGTAGGACCAGAGAGAGGTGTGCCTGAGAACACAGCTGAAAAGAAGCTGTCCTGATGTCCTGTATCCAGAGCGTTCCTGAGCCTGAATTGTAACCTGTTACTTCCCTAATAAAACCCATAACCATGAGTATCTGTGAGTTCTGTGAGGTCCTTGCAATGAATTATCCAACCCAGCAGAGAAGTGGAGAGTGCTGTGGCAGGAACGGTTGGTGTCAAAATTGGTAAAGATGACGGAGAGAGGAGGCATGTCTGACCTCCGCCTCATAGGAGGGCTGTTGATCTTGATTCTTCTTCCCCTTGTGAAGTTAGAGAAGGTCAGATGCCACCCCCATGCCATCCCCACGCCATTTTTACAGTGGGATATAATTAAATTAGTCAATAATGCTGGGGAGACAAGTACTATTATTCCCATTTACAGATAAGAAACATGAGACATAAAAATTAAATGACTCATTCAAGACTACATAGCCAAGAACAGGATGAGTCTAGAATTCTACAAATCTAGTGTACTGTACTTTTCACTGCACCATGCTGCCTTACTGTATGTGTTTTCCATGATCTTTATATATAACACAATTCATAACAAAATATTTCATATATTAACATATTAACTTTTTTTAATTCAAATTCTATGTTAAGAATATAATTCTATTGCTTGTTTTTTATCCTCCTGTGTACATTTTTACAATATCTGGAGGTCTGGGGTTTGTTTAGTACTTTCAAAAAGAAGGTTTTTCTTATAACATTTAAAAAACAAACCACCTTTAATTCAAGCTGGCAGATAATTTTTCTTAAGGGTCTACAGTGATGAAAGTAGCATTTTATGCTAAGACTCTTGAGATCATAAACAAAATAAGAAGAATTATGTGCTTGAACTAAAAATTATGAACTATGGATTCAAAAGTTATTAGCATTTTGCCATTTAAAAGATTGAAAATTACACAGTTTCCACCAGCTTTTCAGTTCCTTTCCAGCAGAGAGGTGACAAGCCTATTAGAGCCATAAACCTATGTCTGCAGAGAGGTGTAGGTGAGATCCTGCCTAGCAAACTGTTGCTGATGCCTAGAATCAAGGGGAAGGTCCCTGAACTAGAGAACCTGAAGAACTTGATATGTGTAATTTATATACCACCCAGTGACCCTAGAAAATTCTATTTTCTCATAAGCTTAGACACATGTAGCTGCATCTGAAATGATTTGTTTAAATTGCTGTAGTATGTTGCAGAATGATGTCACAGGGTCATTTGACAAAGAACCACATTCCCCCTAAGTCACTGAGACTCTGCACTGAGTTCTGGTGCAGCTTCGGGGAAAATAAGGTGCAGGTCTGTCATCTTCAACTACCAATTATCTCCCAAGATCAGAGGCACCCTGGTCGGGTACATCAGGGTGATCGTCACAGCTTAGCAAAAGATGCTTATTTTATACTATGATCAGCTAGAATGACTCAACCTTTTGCCCTCACTAACAATGGCACTCTTCAAGGTCATCTGAAGGTCTAGCCTTTTACCTTGTCGTATTTTACTGCATTATAATGCCTCCTATCTCCGGAGCCTTGTTTGGTCTTGTTTGGCCTTGACTCACATTCAGTGACATGAAAAGTTTTCTCCATAAAATATGCACCAGATTATGGAAGAAAATTTTCCTGTATGATTTTATTCTTTCACAGAATCAAAAGAGAAATTCCTCTTCCCAGAGGATTCGATCATCTTTCCTCTAAAGAAGCATAACTTGCAACAACCACAGTAATTCATTTTCCCAAACTTATTGTGTGATATTATGAAATCATGGAAAAAGCACTGGACTTAAAATCAGAGTATGTGAACTTGAATCTCCCCTCTGACACTGCTTGATAAAGTCACTTTACCTCTCTGAGTCTGGGCTTTGCTCACCATAAAGTATGAAAACAACCCCTACTTCAGAGCTATTGTAATGATAAAATTAGACAAATCACGTGAATACAAGTAGCTCTCCAAATGTGTGAATTTTCTAGCTAAAAACATAATTTTCTTAACTAAGGCTATTAACTTTTCAAGTCCTTACAGCCTAAACTTTACTGTAGGTGTTCATCAAACAAAAGTTATTCAAGAAAGTAAGAGTCTATATTTTAACAGAAGGTAGTACAATCTTTACTGAGTAAATTAAATGTGTGCTACTAACTGCATTTTACATATTGAAAACTAAAAAAAAAAAAAATCAAATTTTAAAAATCACAATAATATTATTAATTCCCAGACTGTATTTTCAAAAAAAGTCAGGAAGATTTCTTTTCAAAGCTCTATATTTTATATTCCCTCCATCAGAAGTAAAGACTCAAAATCCTTAAGCATTCAAAATTTTAAGCGCAGAGTTACGTCTGTAGGTAACAGGGAACTGAAATTTGATTAGAAAAAATATCTTAGTTCTTGCTCCCTCCCCCAGGCCCCATGACTTCCTTGCTAATAAACCATGTCAAAATTAGACTTTGATGGATATATGATGGCATGCATCAGATCTAATCTGTGGTGATGAACTGGCTCTACATTGTAAATATAGAAATAGAATGTTCTTGATGTCAAGAAATGTCTGCTTTATTGTTTTTTAAAGAGATAAGCTTCCTGCAATTATACCACCCCCTAAATGCACCTTCAAGGAGCCCTGGTGGCACAGTGGTTAAGCACTCAGCTGTTAACTCAAAGGTCAGCAGTTCAGACTCACCAGCCCCTCCACAGGTGAAAGATGTGGTAGTCTGTTTCTGTAAAGATTACAACCTTGGAAACCCTGTGGGGCAGTTCTACTCTGTCCTGTAGGATCGCTGTGAGTCGGAATCGACTCAGCGGTGATGGGTTTTGGTTTATAAACTCTAAATTAGCAAAACTCCTGTTGCAACCAAATGGTCACTACTTTTGAGGAATGTGGCTACAGAGTTGTCATAATTAGATATACAGATATTTATTTTAGCATTTCCATAACACTGCAAAGAAGCAAAGTCTATTTTCCATGGAAAAATCCAGAATGGGCAATTCCTGAATCCATCCTGGTCTGACAATCCTCCGAGAAACCATGGCTCTAGGGAGTGGCCTGTTTAATGGAGTTAAAAATAACACTAAAGTCCTTTATGTGTAAAATTTAAATGATGGAAAATAAACTCAGAAATCTTTTAGGGTACTCATGTATTTATAAAATGAATATACTGGCAGTAGAAAGGGCATTTTCTCTTTATTAATGCAAATTGTTTTTCTCCGAGGAATAAACGCTAAAGCTATTGAAAATTTCCAGAATTCAAAAAAAGCATCCAGAGAGCTTGATGCTTACTTGGATTCAAATTAAAAAAAGGTCAGCTGAAGTTCCAAATGTTCACATTTTTTGATACTAGCAAGAGAGATGAGATGAATGAAAATCATAAAGTAACATGGAATAAAGATACCTGTGAGATAAATATCCAGTACAGACTGTTGCATCATCATCCTGGTCTTACCAGCCACCGAGGCTGTCCATTGAGGATCTTGTACATTAAACACTCAGGATAAAGCAAAATTACCATTGATCCACCTAAACGGTAGTCTTTTTTCAAATTTGAAAATAACCTTACTTTCCTCCCTAAAGAAAGTTGTGCTACTTTTATTCTATGCTATTTGTAGAGTTATAACATTTAACTATCACATAGTACAGAGAAGGCCCTACAAGCTGTTAGCACTTGACTTTGACAGTTACTCTCAATACATGTTAACATTACTTTGGCAGCTACTCACCATGAATAATGATTTTCCTTCTTTCTATTATTCTTAACATATGTTATTTTACAATGAATCTCTATATAATCTAATTTCTTCTCTTCCAATGTGTATATATTTATATTTAATTATTAATTGTACTACATCATGTGCTATACCTTGTTTTCAAATTTTAGTACATATTTCTCTACTGCAAACTGGCAAAATATCCACACACAAGCATGCAAACACAGTTCTCTTGCATTCAAGGGAACCAAATTACTTGGTATGAGTTACTTTCAGTGAACCTTTCTTTGGGTTTGAATGCTAATTTTATTATTTCTATTCACATAGAAATTTTTACATCATGTTATCCCTATTAAAAGATGGTTATTAAACTCCATTGTTTATCACCTCCCATTAGTTTTCTTTTCACTACATACTGTTTTCATGCACAAGTTATTTGATTCCACTAATTATAACAAGGATCCTTAGGGGTAAACGTTATCCTCTTTAGAATTCTCTGCTTTACTTTGTGGTTTCCAGGAGTACATCAGAGAAACAAAGTAGTGAATGAACATAGCTTAATTTCAGAATTAACGGAATGTGATAGCCAGGGCTAAATTTCTCAAAGACAGTTCCTTCTTAGAGCAATCTAAGCTCTGTATTTCTACATGTGCAGCTCCCACAATCCCTGCAGTATGTATCTCTGTCCTTAGAAAAGCCCTCAGAAATGGGACTGCTGTCTCTAGGAACACCCACAGCCGCAATCTGCCACTTGTGCATTTTTCTTTTTTACCACCTCGTTGTCCTTTCTTTCCCACCTCCTTTATAAAATGCCTTCTCACTCTATGGCCTCTCTACAGATCCTTTTATGCATGTTTCCCAAAGCCTTTAATATCACCTGCCCATATGAGCGCCCGGTGATTTATGGTTTAATTCTGTTCAAATTTCCATTCCCTTCTCTGGTCCCCATTAAAACACTGGCCTTAAGACAACCAGGAAATCACATGTCCCTCCTTCCCACATATTTTGTGAATAATGGCATTTTGGTTGATCACTTCTGTGACCTGGCTTCCCACAGCTAAAGCTCTCCAAATGCCAGGGCTCAAGCTCAGACACTCTCATATCTTAAATGTGCTCAGTGGCCCTATTAATGCAATAACCTCTTTTTCCCTCTGTTAAAATATTGTATTAAATATCTTGCTCTGTTTTCATAGATATACATCTACCATAATCTAGCCTGCCCACATTTGGGCATCTTTCCAGTTTCCATATTATCTTACATTGCTATTCTGGCCATATTATAATGCTCCTATTATTGTTTCATTTCAGAACAAAATATAATCCTGGCTGACTTAATAACATTACCATTAAATTTCCCTAGTATGCCCTTCCTTGTCTGAGGACAAACCATTTCTAATATTCAAGAATCAACTTTCTACATTCTGGATACAAGCCCTCTCTCAGATACATGATTTGCAAATATTTTCTCCCAGTCTGTGGCTTATCTTTTCATTCCCGTAACTGTTCTCAGAGCAAACATTTTTAATGTCAAGCTGTACATGAATGTTTAACACTAGCACAATTTACTATTACCCAAAACTAGAAATAACCCAAATATACTTCAATGGATGAATGGGTAATTAAACCGGTGCATCCTTACAAGGGAATTCTACTTATCAATAAAAACAATGAATGATTACCATACACAACAACTTGAATTTCAAAGGCATTAAGCTGAGTTAAAGAAGCCAGTCTCAAAAGGTTACAAGCCATCAAGCTGGCCCAAACTCATGACAACCCCATGCACAATGAAATGAAATGCTGCCTGGTCCTACACCATCAACTACAGACTGAACAGTTGTTAACCACAGGGTTTTCATTGGCTGATTTTCGGAAGTAGATCACCAGGTCTTTATTCCTAGTCTTAGCCTACAAGCTCCACTTAAACCTCTTCAGCAATATAACAATACACAAGCCTCCAATGACAGATGGGTGGTGGCTGCACATGAGGTGTATTGCCTGGGAACTGAACCTGGGTCCCCTATATGGGAGGCAAGAATTCTACCAATGAACCACCGTAACGGTTTATGTTATGCATCGCTTTGGCTAGGCAATGATTCTCCATGGTTTGGCAAACACTATGTAATCATCTTCTACTTTGGGATCTGATGTGAGAAGCCAGTCAGTAGAAAGAGGAGTTTCCTTGGGAATGTGGCCTGCCTCTAGTATGTAAATGGATGCTCTGGCAAAGCTTGCACTCTTTTATTGACCCTGCACTCTTCCTGACACCTGACCTCTGGCTCCAGGGACGTAAGCCTGCAGAGGCCCCCAGACTGCCCATAGACCCACAGATTTTGGGTTTATCAGCCTATGCAACCATGTGAGCCGACCAAGGTCTTCAGACTGCTGCCTGATCCACAGATTTGGGACTTGCCAGCCCCCACAATTGTGTGAGCCACTTTCTTGAAGTAATTTTCTGTCTATACATATCTATATACACTTCACTCCCCCACGCATGTTGTCAGTTTGTCATACTGTGGGGCTTGCATGTTGCTGTGATGCTGGAAACTATGCCACCAGTGTTCAAATACCAGCAGGGTCACCCATGATGGACAGGCTTCAGCTGAGCTTCCAGACTAAGACAGACTAAGAAGAAGGACCTGGTGGTCTACTTCTCAAAAGAATTAGCCAGTGAAAACCTTACGAATAGCAGCGGAACATTGTCTGATATAGTGCCAGAAGATGAGGCCCTCAGGTTGAAGGCACTCAAAATACAACTGGCAAAGAGCTGCCGCCTGAAAGTAGAGTCAATCTTAATGATGTGGATGCAGTCAAGCTTTCAGGACCTGCATCTGCTGAGGTGGCACAACTCAAAATGAGAAGCAGCAGCTGTAAACATTCATTAATAATCAGAACGTGGAATGTACGAAATATGAATCCAGGAAAATTGGAAATCGTCAAAAAATGAAATGGAATATATAAATATTGATATCCTAGGCATTAGTGAGCTGAAATGGACTGCTATTGGCCATTCTGAACGAGACAATCATATGGTCTACTATGCTGGGAATGACAACTTGAAGAGGAAGGGTATTGCATTCATCATCCAAAAGAAAATTTCATGATCTATCCTGAAGTACAATGCTGTCAGTGATAAGATAATATCCATATGCCTACAAGGAAGACCAGTTAATATGAATATTATTCAAATTTATGCACCAATCACTAAGGCCAAAGATGAAGAAACTGAAGATTTTTACCAATTTCTGCAGTCTGAAATTGACTGAACATGCAATCAGGATGCATTGATAATTACTGGTGATTGGAATGCAAAAGTTGGAAACAAAGAAGAAGGAGCAGTCACTGGAAAATATGGCCTTGATGACAGAAACAATGCAGGAGACTGCATGATAGAATTCTGCAAGACCAACGACTTCTTCATTGTGAATACATTTTTCAACAACATAAACAGCAACTATACATGTGGACCTCACCAGATGGAATACACAAGAATCAAATTGACTATGTCTCTGGAAAGCGATGACGGAAAAGCACAATATCATCAGTAAGAACAAGGCCAGGGGTCGACTGAGGAACAGACCATCAACTGATCATATGCAAGCTAAAATTGAAGCTGAAGAGAATTAGAACAAGTCCATGAGATACAAAGTATGACCTTGAGTACATCCCACCTGAATTCAGAGACCATCTCAAGATTAGAATTGATACCTCCGGACACCCTTCTAGGTCACTAATGAAGTCACTCGAGGTTCACCCTTCAGCCAAAGATAAGACAGGCCCATAAAACAAAATAAAACTAAAGGGGCACACCAGCCCAGAGGCAAGGACTAGAAGGCAGGAGGAGATAGGAAAGCTGGTAATAGGGAACCCAAGGTCGAGAAGGGGAGAGTGTTACATGTCATGGGGTTGGTAACTAATGTCACAAAACAATACATGTACTAATTGTTTAATGAGAATCTAGTTTGTTCTGTAAACCTTCATCTAAAGTACAATAAAAATTAATAAATACATACAAAAAAAAAGAATAGACTTGATAAATTAAACACTAATGACTAAAGACCAGACAAGTTGTGGAATGACATCAAGGACATGATACATGAACAAAGCAAGAAGTCATTAAAAAGACAGGAAAGAAAAAAGACCAAAATGGATGTCGGAAGAGACTCTGAAACTTGCTCTTGAACCTGAGCAGCTAAAGCAAACAGAAGAAATGATGAAACAAAAGAGATGAACAGGAGATTTCAGAGGACAGCTCAAGAAGATAAAGAAGTATTATAACGACATCTGCAAAGACCTGGAGTTAGAAAACCAAAAGGGAAGAACACGCTTGGCACTTCTCAAGCTGAAAGAACTGAAGAAAAAATTCAAGTCTGGAGTTGCAATAGTGAAGGATTCTATGAGCAAAATATTGAACTACCCAAGAGGCATGAAAAGAATACACAGACTCACTGTACCAAAAAGAACTGGTCGACGGTCAATCATTTCAGGAGGTAGCATATGATCAAGAACCAATGGTAATGAAGGAAGAAGTCCAAGCTTCTCTGAAGACATTAGCAAAAAATAAGGCTTCAGGAATTGACGGAATACCTATTGAGATATTTGAACAAATGGACACAGTGCTGGAAGTGCTCAGTCGTCTATGCCAAGAAATTTGAAAGACAGCTACCAGGGCAACTGACTGGAAGAGATCCATACTTATGCCTATTCCCAAGAAAGGTGATCCAACCAAATGTGGAAATTATCGAACGATATCATTAATATCACATGCAAGTAAACTTTTGCTGAAGATCATTCAAAAATGGTCACAGCAATACATCAACAGAGAACTGCCAGGAATTCACACCAGATTCAGAAGAGGACATAGAACAAGGGATATCACTGCTGATGTCAGATGGATCCTGGCTGAAAGCACAGAATACCAGAAAGATGTTGACCTGTTTTATTGATTATGCAAAGGTATTCAATTGTGTGGATCATAACAAATTATGGATAACACTGATAAGAATGGGAATTCCAGAATACTTAATTGTGCTCATGAATAACCTGTACATAGATCAAGAGGCAGTCCTTTGAACAGAACAAGGGGATACTGCGTGGTTTAAATTCCGGAAAGATTTACGCCAGGGTTGTATCCATTCACCATATTTTTTCAATCTGTATGCTGAGCAAATAATCCAAGAAGCTGGACTATATGAAGAAGAATGTGGCATTAGAATTGGAGGAAGAACTCATTAACAACCTGCATTATGCAGATGGCACAACCTTGCTTGTTGAAAGTGAAGAGGACTTGAAGCACTTACTGATGAAGATCAAAGACTACAGCCTTCAGTATGGATTACACCTCAACAGAAAGAAAACAAAAAATCCTCACAACTGAACTAATAAGCAACATCATGATAAACGGAGAAAACACTGAAGTTGTCAAGGATTTCATCTTACTTGGATCCACAATCAATACCCAGGGAAGCAGCAGTCAGGAAACCAGATGACACACTGCACTGGGCAAATCTGCTGCAAAAGATTTCTTTAAAGTATTAAAAAGCAAAGATGTCACTTTAAGGATTAAGGTGCACCTGACAGAAGTTGTGGTTTTTTCAATCGCTTCACATGCATGGGAAAGCTGGACAATGAATAAGGGAGACTGAAGAATAATTGATGCCTTTGAGTTACATTGTTGGTGAACAACATCAACTATACCATGGACTGCCAAAAGAACGAACAAATCTGTCTTGGAAGAAGTACAGCCAGAATGCTCGTTAGAAGCAAAGATGGCCAGACTTTGCCTCACATACTTTGGACAAGTTATCAGGAGACACTAGTCCTGGTAGAAGGACATTACGCTTGTTAAAGTAGACAGTCAGTGAAAAAGAGGAAGACCCTCAACGAGATGGATTGATACAGGGCTGCAACAGTGAGCTCAAGCATAATGACAATCACAAGGATGGTGCAGGATCAGATGAAAAATATTAAAACTTCAAGTCAAAAAACTCAGAAACTTCCTGGTGTATCTTTGGCTATGTATATTTTCACCAAAAAAAAAAGTTCGAGAGGGGAGAGGGTTGACATGTTGTGGGGTTGTTAACCAATGTCATAAAACAATATGTGTACTACTGTTTCATGATAAACTATTTGTTCTGTGGGCCTTCACCTGAAGTACAATTAAAAAAAAAAAGAAAAGGAAAAACAAAAAAAAAACTCAAAAACTTCCAAGATTTCTAAGACTTTTTACTGATATTTTAATTATTTAAAAAATATCTTTTTTCATTGTAAAATAAAAATACTTTAAAACCACAAGAGGAATCATACACTTTTATTTTGATTAAAAATAACGTTTTGCTACTTTGAAAATATCTTTGTAAGTTAAATTTTCCATCTTTCATATAGTGTTTTTTCACGTCAGGAATTAAAATATGAGTATATATACACATCTCCTTGCTAAAATTAAACTTTTATTATATTTGAATATTAAGTAACACAACACAGTGCCAGATATTTGATAATTCAAATGGAGTTGGACTGAAATGTACATTTGTGCTCCCTGTAAGAAATAGGTTTGCTAAACAAATTGATAGTCTCTTTTCCCCAACTGACAAATGATCTCCAAAGTTATTTTTAGTGCTAAAACTCTAAATCTAGTTCAACCTTTTTAAGAAAAATAAACTTTATGGACTTTTACAAGGCTTAATACTTAAACCAAAATAGATGCAACTATTTACAAATGTAGTTTTCTGTTCATTAAAGCAAATCCCAGAATCACGTTAAAAATTAAAGTTAGCGCAGTGCTTCAAAAAGAAAACATACATTTTTGTATAAGATCTTCTAATTTATTCATTTAACTATAAAATAAGCCTATCCATCCACACACACAAAATCATCAGTTTTTACTGCAGTAGTATATAGGATTGGAGGAAAATTCATTAACAACCTTCAACATGCAGATGACACAACCTTGCTTGCTCAAAGTGAAGAGGATTTAAAGCACTTACTGATGAAGATCAAAAACGACAGCCTTTAGTATGGATTACACCTCAACATAAAGAAAACAAAAATCCTCACAACTGGACCAATAAGCAATATCATGTTAAATGGAAGAAAGACTGAAGTTGTCAAGGATTTCATTTTACTTGAATCAACATTCACTGAAGCAGCAGTCAAGAAATCAAATGACGCATTGCATTGGGTAAATCTGCTGCAAAAGACCTCTTTAAAGTTTTAAAAAGCAAAGATGTCACTTTGAGAACTAAGGTGCACCGAACCCAAGCCATGGTATTTTCAATCACCTCATATATAAGTTGGACAATGAATAAGGAAGATCAAAGAATAATTTATGGTTTTGAATTATGGTGCTGTCAAAGAATACTGAATACACCACAGACTACCAGAAGAACCAACAAATCTCTCTTGGAAGAAGTACAGCCAGAATGCTCATTAGAAGCACGAATGGCAAGACTTCGTCTCACATACTTCAGACATGTTATCAGAAGGGACCAGTCTCTGGGGAAATACATCATGCTTGGTAAAGTAGAGGGTCAGCGAAAAAGAGGAAAACCCTCAAGAAGATGGACTGACTCAGTGGCTGCAACAATGGGCTCAAATATAGCAACGACTGTGGGGATGGCACAGGACTGGGCACTGTTCTGTTCTGTCGTACACAGGGTCGCTATGAATCGGAACCAACTCGCCAGCACCTGACAACAAGTATATAAGAACAAGATAAATGTTAAGGCAGACGCCCATGATTGGGAGTACTGAGTATATCATCTTCCTGAAAAAAAGTATAAAGCAATTTTGTCCAGATATGACAAGTGGCAGAGTTTCCAGAAAACTGGTAGCTGCTTTTAAAATGATTTTCTTTTTTCCAAATTAGGGTCTTCACATGGCTATACTTTTCCTGTCAAGAATGATGATTATAGCCAAAAGGGGATAAAGTTTTAGGATATGGTTTTGAAAATGAGTATTGGATTTTGACACTACAAACTTGAGAAAAAAAAAATGAATGTGACTTCAATGTCAGAAAATGGTTGCTGATGATAACTTATATAACTCTATCTTCTCTAAATTATTTCTCAAATAGCACAATTTTACAAGGTTTATTGCCTATGTTATTTATTTGGTATCCATCATTTCTGTCAAATATGAAGGACTATCGTCATTACAATTTATGGTATATACTGTATGATACATACTATGCAAATACTTCAATTATTTACTATGCACAGTTATGGTGGGATTTTTTGGATTGTTTTATTTGCTTTAGACTGTTTCTTAGTCATTATTCTATGGGCTCTAAAATAATAATGGTTTGTTTTGTATATACTTCTGTATTTACAATTTTCTAGTTCTATTCATAATTACTTGAGGTCAGTTAAACCTAGTTAAGAATATTCAAATCCTACATAGTTCTGAGCTCCATAAACCACCAATGATATATACTGTTTCTCCCAGAGGTCCTAGTGTTTCTCTTCATTTTGACCTTGTTGGTGTTGGAGCCTTTACAAACATACAGCTCTACTTAGTCTTTTCCAAATTTCTAAGGCACAGCGTTACCACTTGTGGTTAGCTCTTCTCAGTCACTGCAAGAGTCGGGTAGTATCATCTACAATAAGAACACATACATAATATCATATCTCTGAGAGGTACCTCTAAGACTGAACTTCCTTAAACATTCATAGTGAGTCAGTTTCCGTAAGTGCTAAATGAATGAATGAATAGCAATGTTACTGAGAGTTCAATTTTCAGACATTATTCAGAATGCGAAACAGTCTTTATGCAAGGAAATATATCTGTTGCCATTTAATCACAGAGGTCTAACCTAAAGTAGGAATACAACTTTTTCTAAACTTATTTCAAATTTATTCATGGGATCCATCTAAAGCATAACACTCATTTTAACACTCCCCTGCTCCAAAACCCTTATTTCCATCACCACATCCCCACCCTCGTTTCATATTAAATAAAGTCAAAACTCCTTATAGTATGTAGTGATGGGAGAATAATTCAAGTTGTAGATCAGGAGAAAAAAAGCTAGAAATGTAAGACACTCAAGAGTCTCCACCATCTGACCCCACTATACCGTCTCAATTATTTCCCACTACTTCTCATCAAATGCTCCAATAAACATAAACCACTCTCACTCCCTAAAGTGTTCTGTCTGTGCTTTAAGCATCCTCTTTCCTACATTACTTCCATAAGCCTCAGTCTCCTAATCTGTAAAATAAAGATAATAATATCTCCCTCAAGGGATTATTGTTGAGGTTCAGTGAGATAATACACGTGAAACACGGAACATTGTGTCAGGAACTTAGAAGGTGTTCCATAAAGGATGGAATGATACCTACCAATATTATCATTGTTGGTATGGTTTCTTTACTACTATGAGGATTCATAAAGCCTCCCAACTACCAGGCAGAAGTAACTGTTTCTTCCTTGCTATCTTGATTTTAGCACAGGTATTTGGTCTCCTCTCTCATGATTATATGTATATATGTCTTACTTGCCTTTCTAGAGTGTAAGTACTTTGAGGACAGGAGTTATGTTTTATTATACTTTTTTTTAATCCTCTAAAATTTCTATCATAGACAATCTATGGGCTCACAAACAATTACTGAAACACCTCATTCATATTCCATAAATGTTTGCTATTTGGTTTCTTAAGTGATGTAAAAAGTTCTTTACCTCCAGCTTGAAAACTGATCAATGTTCATGAAACATCCAGGAGGCTGTGATGGTAACTATAGTGCCAAGTCAAAGCAAGAACTTTAAAGGGGTAGGGAAGGTAGAGATCTGTGTTTTCCAAATACAACCTGGATGACATTTTTAAAAGCATGGGAAGACAGAGAAGAAAACACTCAAAGGGAGAAGGACTGGGTAAACTTTATAGAAATTTAAATGTCACACTCACTTTCGGGAATTTTTTTTCATCCAAAACAAACCTCATTATTATTCAAACAAACCTCAATCAACTAGGATTCTCCCATGTGTTCTTTCCACATTACGTACTTCATAATTGCAAAGAAGTTGTGGGATTACTTAGAGATGCTGTAAGAGCAATTTTGTAAAACATATATTCATTAACCAAGGAATTGTGGTCTCTTTCAAAATTATATCACATTTTTTCTTGTACCTATTGTTTATCTTTAACGTTTTATGATAAACAAGAATTCCTACATTCAACAACCATTATTACACTCAAAAATATTACTGAGCATTCACTAAGTGCCAGTTACTACATTGTCACTAAAACAATGTACAACCCTAAGGGAGCATACGGTCTAATAACTATGAGTGAATTAACTATTATCTTTACAATTCAGGAAAGAGGATATCTGTATTTGATTTCTAAAATATTTAGTGTGAGTACAGTTCATTACATTAATTCTAAATTGGAAAATTAATATGGCAAAGAGACTAGTAGAGAGAGCAAATGATGTTGAGTCAAAGTCCTCGGCAACAAAATATTGTTCCCAGACCCCTTAGGTTCATTTGTTTGTTCATTTGTTTTGGTAGAAAAATTTAGCAATGACTCCAGTATCTTGTATGGGTCTCAGTTTTCTGCACATACTTTTTTTTTTTTTTTTTGAACATTTTATTGTGCTTTAGGTGGAACACACACTGTCTTTTGATCAAATTGTATAAGCATTATCGAGCCTGTGAATTGTTACTTGAAAAACATTTAAGTGAAACTTAATTCTGGAATGGAAATGCTAAGGTTTCAGTTTTCGTCTATTTCAAATGGTAGTGGCCTAAAGGACAAGTCTGGCTGGTGTGCAAATTTAAGAATATCAAGGAACTAGATATACTGCCCATGAGGACTAGGAGTGGGTCCAGCCAGTTCTGTGTGCTGACGGTCAGGCACAAGTGTTTCCTCCAACAAATACTTAATTAACCAAATCATTTCCCTTCACAATCTGTTTCTTGAGTCAAAAGTGAAATATTGTGCCATGTAACTTTCCAAATAATTCTTATTATAAACTTGCCAACTGAAAAAGGATAGATTTTTGTTGTCTCAAAAAAAATCAAATACATAAGAGAAAATGACTGGGAATAAGATCCTCTTGACACATAAGATTCAACGATATATGTACATCAGGCCTTCAATGAACAGTTAACCAACCAGGATGAGAATGGTGATCACACAGTGATCTCAAATTATCAGAATGGGTTTCTCAGCTACTAGCAGTGATCCCTGCTAGAGAACTTTATAAAGACGATCCATGAACTTCATTTCAAAGTAAGGACCCTTTCTGTTTGTCCTTTTGAGCCAGGAAGTAAAACTTATCATGGCCAACCCTTTTATTTAGAAAAGGGAAGGTGTGGTAATTGGTAAGAAACATATAACAAAAATGATAATTATTTACCCTTAAATAGCAACATGAGCTTCAACATTTTAATGATAGGATACTACACATTTACTTCCTATGTACAACACTGAAGATTGACTATCATGTCTTCACAATGTTTAAATGTGTAACTTTATAACTGGGGAAGAAAACACTTATGACTTAACTGGACACTACTTAGCATGCCAAAACATGGGCAGTCCTCCTGGCTCTCCAAGGTGAAGAAAGATCAGGTGACATTCTAATGGCCAGTCAATAAACACAGGGATAGCCATCAGCCAGTTGGTATCTTGGAAATATTTTCCCATATATTTCTGTGAGTTACTAACATATTCTAATGAATATGAGAAAGTGGGTGCAATCAATAGAAAATTCTCAACAATAGGAAAGTAAAAGGATACGAAAATATATATCATGCAAAAAGTACAAGAAGAAACCTGATACAGATAACAATACCAAGTATAGAACATAAGAATCTAGATAGAGGATATATATAAATTCTTTCACATTGTCTGAAAGTTTGAAATTTTGATTTTAAAAAATGTAGGAGGAAAAGGCAACTACAGAAAATGTCATAAACTGGACAGAGCTTCGGCTTTAAATTCAGAACTGAGGTTTGAGTGCCAACTTGACTCTCCAACATGAACTTCTGAGCAAGTTACTTTGCTGTCCTCAGTTCTGCTTTGTTATTGTTGCTGTTGTTTTATTCTGTAAAATGAAGATATTAACACTTACCCTACAGGGTTGTAAAGATGTCTAATCAGAAAAGGATACTTACCGGTTCTTCAATAGCTTCAAATTCTTCGTGCATTTGAAATTCCTCGTCTTGGTCATTCCAGGGATCACCACGCTTTTGGAAAGGATTTTTGCAGTGAGTAAAAATATCTGAAATCGAGGAAAAACCTCAAATGCTCTCATTCAACTCTAGGATTTCATGTTTGGACAAGTAAATGTTTCCTGACTGAATTTTGTATATAAGTATTCTACATTTATTTTTCTTTACATATACAAACAGAAAAAGCCAAACCCATTGCCATCGAGTCGAGTCTGACTCCTAGCGACCCTATAGGACATAGTAGAACTGCCCCATAGGGTTTCCAAGGAGCAGCTGGTGGATTTGAACCACCAACCTTTTGGTTAGCAGCTGTAGCACTTAACCACTATGCCACCAGGGATCCTTCTTTATATATATGTATAATATACTCATCAGGACATTATATAACTTGATATTATATACGCCTTCTACTTCCGAATAATATAATATGCTGGGCACTACTTTGAAAATTCATACATAGCAAAACAGTAACAGTCCCCAAAATAGTAACAGTACAAAAGAAGCAAATTTTCTAATTTTACATTTAGTTTTTTTCTTCTCATGACTATTTAAAGGAGCCCTGGTGACACAATGGTTAAGTGTTCGTCTGCTAACGGAAAGGTTGGCAATTCAAACTCACCCAGCAGCTCCTCAGGAGAAAGACCAGTGATCTGTTCCCGTAAAGATTACAGCCTAGAAAACCCTATGGGGCAGTTCTGCTCTGCCATATGGTGTCACTATGAGTTGGAATCAACTCGATGGCACCTCAATAACAAGACTATTTAATCTATCATAGGCACTTTGAAGAAGAGACCATCAATAGAATTGAGGAAACTTAAACTCTAGAAAATGACTCCACTTTTAAACCTCCAAAAGAAGACCTACCAGCCAGCAAAAAGTTACTAGATTCAAAGTGGAGGGTTTTAAAAAATAATTTTATCCATTCACTATAAAAACTAAAGAGACTGGCACAGAACCCACTGAATGAGCTTACACGATGCTTCATCATCACCATCACCACCATCAATTATAGCTCATTACATCAACTCCAAAGAGAAGGAGTTTGGCTTGAAACACCAACACAGCTGAGAAACACTGTGATGATTTGGCATGCAGAACACAGATTTAATTTTTGCTGCTTTCTATCAGAAGTAATTTTTGTAGCATAAAGTAGTGTAATAGATGTACTTAACACAGTCATAAAGAAGGTTTAAATTTGAGCTTGCTTATCTTTTGGAATAAGCTTTTTGGGAAACAACTAAGCACTTTTTTATAGTGTGCCTTTTAGGAATTTTTAAAGAATGAATAGTGTTTATTAGCAAAATGAATTTGTTAATTAGAATGTTTATTGTCTTAAAACACAGAAAAACCCTGCTTGGATACATCTTTCAAAAGTTTACCTTTTAAGGAAGCTTGACTTCCCAGTATCTAAAACAAACCAGTTCAAATTGTTGACATTTTGAATTTTCCTACAATTTTATGTCTTTTTTGGCACTGAAAAACTGAAACATCATTTCTTTAGTCTTTCTTTACGTTAAGCTCCACTGATTCATTCCCATTTCTTTTCTTAGATATAACAGAACAATAAATTTATATATGGACATACATAGAAAATACACAAGAATAAGTTATATTTGTATGCATTTTTGTTTAATTTGAAGGTTCCCCCTTAAAAGATCATCCCCAAAGGTATATAGCTACAGAGCTGAGAGAAATTGCTGTAATAAAGAACACCACCAATGCATTTTTCCCAATGCTAAATGGCTTTTCATACAAATAAGAGAAAGAAAAAAAGAGAACAATACAGAACTTTCAATACACATTGTGCATATTAACAACATAGCCAAAAAGAAATTTTACTATGAGTTATCATATCTACTGTTTCTAGAACAGTAGTTCTCAACCAGAGGTGATTTGTCCCCAAGGGAACTTTGTAATATCTAAAGACAATTTTGGTTATCATGAATGGGGTTAGGGGCTTCTCCTGGCATCTAGTAGGCAGATGCTGGGGATGCTAAACATCGTACAGTGCACAGGACAACCTCCCAAAGCAATTAATTATTCATCCCAAAATGTCAATAGTGGCACTGTTGAGAAACCCTGCTCTAGAGAAAGAAAAAAAGTCCAATTCCAAAGCCTATGTAGTTCACTAAATATAGACAATAAAATAACTAATGAAGGTGGTAATATGCATAACAATCTACAGATTAAAACTGTGGTATCTGAGGCTCTAATAAACCTCTCCGGCCTCACTTCAGTTTGTGGGCTTCCAAGCTGACAAAACAGAGTACCGTCATGTTGTTTATAGAAAATGTTAGTACATCTTCCTTGTGATGAAGACAGGACATGATCTGATGAAGACAAACACCATAAGAAAGATTAACAAGGCTGTGTGCTACTAGTCCTTGAACTCAAATTAGGAATTAACTTTTCTCACCAAGGAAGTAGGAAATAGGGTTGCTTCATAGGACTTGTAGAATGTGGGCACAAAGGGGGTAAATGCGGCTAAAACCCAACCCAGGCTCCACCTGCAGAGCTGTATCCAGATAGAGCAAAGGCCACCCTGTGGTGCTGTCCACCCAGACAGGGAGCCTTTTTGAGTTCATCCTACCGCTAATCAGGACGGCTCAGCGACTATTGCAGAAAACACAAAATGCTAAATAAAGCAGAGAAGAGAAACACTGAGCAACACTCCAAAATTTAAACAAATAAAAAGCTTTCCCAGTGTTCATGATTCTTCTCTGGATTAAGTAAGGGGTGGGGTGCTGAGGGAGGGGGGACAGCTGATGATGGCATCATACACATCTGAATCATAGTACTTTGTGGCTATAGTGATAGGGTACGATGACAATTCCCATTATAGAATCTTACATCTTAAATAAACAAATCTAGAATAGGATTACTAAACGCAAACGAGTGAAAATGAGAAGATCCAAACATAGCTAAGAGCACTAGGGAAAAGGGGAGAGCAATAGAAGGACAAGTTAGAATGCAAGCACAAGACAAGAAGATGAATCCCCAAACCAAAAAAAAAGTGGTTTCGGTGGCTTTTTACATGATTTGATAGCCCAGGAGGAGACATTTCTTGAGGACTTTAGAATATAGACTGGGACTGGACACCAAGTAAACAAATAGAGCTGAGTCTCAATATTTTTCTAGAGCATACTAGGTAGCTAAGATTTCATAGGAAAAACTAGATAAAGCCTTTCCTTAGGAAGAGCAGGTGCATACATAGAAACTGAGTATAAAGGTCCTAAACAATAACATGATGATTCCTGTGACCTGACATAGAAAAAAGAGGAACCCAACTTGGACTAGGAGCCCTGGTGGTGCAGTGGTTAAGAGCTCAGGTTGCTAATCAAAAGAAAAGGTCAGCAGTTTGAATCCACCAGCCACTCCTTGGAAACCCTATGGGGCAGTTCTACTCTGTCTGTAAGGTTGCTATGAGTTGGAAACAACTCGATGGCAACGAGGTTTTGGGTTTAACTTGGACTAGAACACAGACAACTGATTACCCTGGCCACACTGACTAAAGCTGTTAATCAGATTCTAACAAAAAGATCTGAAGGAAATTGGCAGAACCGTGTTATAATAATTTTCTTTGGTAAATTTCAGGAAGCTCAGCTGTATACAGTCAGCTGTGCAAGAAACATTGTATTTCAACATTTTATGTAAACCAGCTCTGGATCCCCGTTGACCATGCTGATAGGAAATTCAACCCAATCACTCTTTGGGCTCCTCCTCTCTCCCCACCCCGCAAGGTTGTGCAGAGGTCCAGGGAAGGCCTGTGGTCACTGGCAATCAGTCTGTACTGACAATCATTCTCCTAGTCTCATCCATGCCACATGTGGAACATGAGAATCTTTAGGGAGGATGGGAACCCAGTTGTAAGGGCTTGTTGCCTCCCTGGGATGCCAATATGGAAAAAGGGACCATTCGTGGAACCCACAAACCTCTACCCCCTTCCCAATCTCTGGGAAGTTTTCCTATCTCTCTTGTGCTCAATAGCCTTCTCCCTCTAGCATTTCCTCTTCAAAACGTTTAGGTATTTGTCAAATAAAAGAACTTTTGAATTGAGGCCTTCTGCTTTCATCAACAAGTCTAGCAATGTACTTATACTGGGGAAAAAGGAAAACTACAAACAGAAAGGCATACTAAAATTAATATTTAATAAATTATCCTTTTACACATCATTTATTTGTTACTTCAGTGCATGAGCTCCACCAGCTGGTAAAAGCAGATATAGTCCCATCAGTATATAAATATCAGTGCTCCAACTACCCACCTGCTAGACCATGGGGAGTTCAGTCTTTGTTACAGGACCCAAATCACATGGGTGCCTGTGTTAACAAATCAGAACTGATTTCACCATTCCACAATAGTGATGACTGAGCTCCAGCGAGCTAGCCCAAATATGGAATTCCACTTTCATCTTCTTTGCTGCTACCACTAAAGAAACTATTGCCAAGTCAAGCTGGAAATCTGCTACATTCAAAGTTGACAAAAGTGGCACCATCACTGGGTTGGCAATAAAGTTGGCAATCTACATTATTGCTCTTGAAGTGTAAGGAGAATGAGTCTTCTGTGTTACATTCAACAGAGGTTGCTTGAGATACAAAGTATTCTAGTGATTAGCTTTTCCATTGGTCACCCCAGCAAACTAAGCTGAGATTTCAAAGCTCACAACAGGGCACTGCCCCTGCATGGCAGACACTTCCTCTGGTTACAGCACCATCACCAACACTGCAACATCATTTCTATGAAAATTTCCCAGCAATGAGGTGAGAAGTAGTAAAACTTCCCAGAATCAGCCACCTAGCCATAAGTAGAAACTATACTCCTCTGCTAACTCAGGTTCCAATGCTGGATTGCCAGACTCCATTTCCATTTTTTCTCTCCAAACTAGCATTTATTGGGGCCTCCCTAACCATCAAACTGTCTAAACCCCACTGATGAACAGAAATTAAGACTTTTTCTTCCTGGGCTCCAAGACCTCTATGTACATTAAAAGATACAAATGAATACTTGGAATTGGGCCCTACCCAAGTCTGTTTGCTAGAAGCAGCCAGTCCCCAGAACGAATCACACCAGATGCCTTTGGGCCACAGCACATTAAATTCTGATTTAAAGAAGCTCTCTGAGTACTGTTAAATACGGATGCCTTGTAATTAAGGCTCTAATTGGTACCCAAAGTGGAAAAATTCATTTAAGAATTAGCCATTACAGGTTATTTTAATAAGGTCATTTTTGTCAGGGTTTGCTGGTTATTCACCTTTTGCTTCACCTACCCTGCCCCAGATTGATTCTCAGCCTGTGTTGTGCTTTATGCTTCAAAAATCCTACGGACTACATCTTGCCAGGTGGCTCCCATTTGGATTCAGCCAATTAGAGGCATCAGTAGATCAGAGTGTGAGAGAAGAATGAGACTTGTGCAGTTCCTCCCCATTCCCTCCCTCCTGTAAGGTATGTTTTCTGGTAGTGTTTAGCACCCCTGTACTACTGCAGTTCTTGTCCCACCCCCGTTGTCTAAGGACTCCAGTCTCATTCACTAGTAATGGCTTCTCAATCTTGCTAGTCTCTAAATTCCTCAGCTTCCTTGTTGGTTTCCTTAATCCTGCCATAACTCTTTGAATTCAGTCTTCATTAAAGTCTCTTATACCATCTGAGTTTGATTCTGTTCCTTGCTGGGACTCTAGTTGTCACAATGGATAATCTACATTTTGCATATACTCTGTGTTTTTAATCACTCCATCCATGCCATATCTTAGTTCCCTTAAGCTACATTAGCAATTAGATATTCTGCATAAACACCTATCAAAAGAGGACCAATCAGGGAAAACACCACCAAAAGCATTACAGTAGCTACAATTTACCAGTTCAAATATTAGCTTCCATATTACGAAGATTAATAGGGAACATGAACAACAAGATCTTTTTAAGACTTTCTACAATATAGGGTGTTCACTAACGCCAATAAAATTAATCTTAGCACTAGATCATTTTGTATGAACAATCATTCCCACTGCTGATGTGTCTGTCATATAACTATGCTATTTTCAATATATAGCAGGGCTGGAGATTTATTAGACAGTTTACAACACTGACAGGCTATGCTGAGCTCAGCAGTGTTGCCAAGCAAAAAGAAATATTATATGAGGGCAATATTTTTTCTATACAAAATATCTAAGTGTATTTCCTTCTTATTTAAATTTGAATTTAAATCATGGAAACAATTTACCACAGAGAAATGAACAGTAAATATGTTTGCAATATGCTACTGCACTCCTACCCAGTGCAGACAAGATGGGAACCATGTTTTAATAAATAAAAAGCAACAGACCATGTCATTACCCTCCTTTTTAACTCCTCTCCCCATGAGTGTCTGTGGAGTCGTAGCAGGTCCTGCTTCACACCGGGCAGTGGAATTGAATATTGGTGGAATTTGCTGACAGTTTGTAGTTAAAATGTTTCAGCAGAGAACACAAAAACCACGTGTACTCTAAATTCATCAGGTTTAATCTGATTTGGTCAATTAATTATTAATATAGTGATTACAAAAGTAAATCAACTAAGAAAGAACCACACTACAAGCAACTCAGAGTATGGGTAAAATGCCATAGTCTACTTAATTTTCAACTATGGTCTCCCCAGTGCAGAGTTAAGTTATACCCTTATTGCACTGGAAGAGTTACACAACTCCTTTGGTAATGCAAATTTTAAATGACTTAGAATAGCTTACTTACTTTTTAAAAATCTACATGTATGTATTATTGTTATTTGCAAATGTATTTGATTTAAAAATTTGCATACACTTAGCATACACTTAGGAGTAAAAGAAAAAGATAAAGTTGTTGAGGCATGATTCCTTGAGGCACCCAAAATTTACGCCGTATCTCCTATACATGTCAAATTCACAGTAAATTATGAGAGGCTGCTCAGATAAGTTATTATGTTACCTCTACTGCTATAAGGATATTTTTTCACTTATACGCTCATTAGATGCAAAGTCTTAGGCAAAACATTTTCCTCATCACCTGGAACTGGCATCTACAAAAACATTTTAAACATATGGCAATCTCAAGTGGAAAATATAGCTAGTGGCTCTCCTATCTTTCTATTATAATGCATTACATTTATATGAAATGAATAACTCTTGATTTAAAAGATTTAGCTACAGTAAATCCTTGAAGAGTATAAAAATAAAAGCTGAAATAAAATATATGCATTGAAATTGGCTCCACAGTTAAATAAAAATCATTTCTGTAGTCTAGATGCATAGTTTAAGAATTCATTTTTACACATGGGAAGGCTAATTTAAATTTTTACACATGAGAAGGCCAATTTAAATTTATGGAGCATCTACTATATAATCAGATTGTGCTAGGCACTCTAAAGGACTCAAAAATATAACGCATTACCATTCAAAAAGCTGTCCTAACCAAGCAATTCCAATCCTAGGTATATACTCAAAAGAACTGGAAACAGGGATTCAGACACTTGTACGTTAATCTGCATTGTAGCATTCCTCACAATAGCCAAAAAGTAGACACAACCCAAGTGTCCATCAACAGATGTATTGATAAACATAATGTGGTACATACATCATATGTATGTACCATACAATGAAATATTATTCAGCCATAAAAAGGAATGAAGTACTGATGTATGCTATAACATGGATGAATCTGAAAACAGCATGCTAAGTAAATAAGCAAGACACAAAAGGGAAAATATTGTATGATCCTACTTATATGAAAAAACTAGAATGAGAAAACTCATACAGACAGAAAGAAGATTAGAGGTTACCAGGGACTAGGGATAGGGGAAAATGGAAATTTATTACTTAATGACTATAGAGTTTCTACTTGGCATGATGAAAAAGTTTTGGAAGTAGATATGGTAATGGTTAACACTGCTTGGAAACCCTATGGGGGCAGTTCTACTCTGTCTACGGGGTGGCTGTGAGTCGGAATCGACTCGACTGCAACAGGTTTGGTTTGGTTTTGGTATGGTAAAGGTTGCACAACATTATGAGCATAATTGTTGTTGTTGTTAGGTGCCGTCCAATTGGTTCCGACTCATAGTGACCCTATGTACAACAGAACGAAACACTGCCCAGTCATGCACCATCCCCAAAATCATTGTTATGCTTGAGCCCATTCTTGCAGCCGCTGGGTCAATCCATCTCATTGAGGGTCTTCCTCTCTTTCGCTGACCTGCTACTTTATAAACATGATTTCCTTCTCCAGGAACTGGTCCCTCCTGATAACATGTCCAAAGTACAAGGGACAAAGTCTTGCCATCCTTGCCTTTAAGGAGCATGCTGGCTGTACTTGTTCCAAGACAGATTTGTTCGTTTTTCAGACAGTCCATGGTATAGTCAATATTCTTCACCAACACCATAATTAAAAGGCATCAATTCTTCTTTGGTCTTCCTTATCATTGTCCAGCTTTCACATGCATATAAGGCTACAGAAAATACCATGGCTTGGGTGAGGCACACCTTAGTCTTTAAGGTGACATCTTTGCTTTTCAACACTTTAAAGAGATCTTTGCAGCAGATCTGCCCAATGCAATACATCATTTGATTTCTTGACTACTGCTTCCATGGGCGTTGATTGTGGATCCAAGTAAAATGAAATCCTTGACAATTTCAACCTTTTCTCTGTTTATCATGATGTTACTTATCAGTCCAGTTGTGAGGATTTTTGTTTTCTTTATGTTGAGGTGTAATCCATAATGAAGGTTGTGGTCTTTGGTCTTCAAATCCTCTTGGCTTTCAGCAAGCAAGCTGTGCCATCTGCACGTTGCAGGTTGTTAATGAGTCTTCCTCCAATCCTGATGCCATGTTCTTCTTCCTATAATCCAGCCTCTTGGATTATTTGCTCAGCATATAGACTGAGTAAGTATGGTGAAAGGATACAACCCTGATGCACACCTTTCCTGACTTTAAATCACGCAGTATCCCCTTGTCCTGTTTGAATGACTGCCTCTTCGTCTATGTATAGGTTCCTCATGAGCACAATTAAGTGTTCTGAAATTTCCATTCTTCACAATGTTATTCATAATTTGTTATGATCCACACAGTTGAATGCCTTTGCGTAGTCAATAAAGCACAGGTAAACATCTTTCTGGTATTCTCTGTTTTCAACCAAGATCCATGTGACATCAGCAACGATATCCTTCCTTCCTCAGCCTCTTCTGAATCTGGCTGGAATTTCTGGCAGCTCCCTGTTGATGGACTGCTGCAACTGCTTTTGAATGACCTTCAGCAAAATTTTATTTGTATACAGAGGGTTCTGGACAGAGCTGGAGAAGGATGTAGAGCATAATTCTAACTCACAAAAAAAAAAAAAAAGACCAGATTTACTGGCCTAAAGGAGACTGGAGAAACCCCAAGAGTATGGCCCCCAGACACCCTTTTAGCTCAGTGGTGAAGTTACGTTCGAGGTTCACTGTTCAGCCTGCGAGTGGACAGCCCAGTAAAACCATGAGAGTAACGAGGTACAGGAGTCCAGTGACAAGGCCCAGAAGGCAGAAGGGGAGTAGGAAGCTGATGATAGGCAACACAAAGTAGAGTAAGGATATTGTTGATGTGTTGTGAGATTGTTAACCATTGTCACAGGACAACATTTGTAGTAACTGTTAAATGGGAGACTATTTTGTCCTGTAAGCCTTCATCTTAAGTGAGAATAACAGCACAATTAGAAGAGTGTAGTCAATGTCACCTAAATGTGTATGTAAAAAAATGTTTTGAAATGGCGTATCTTTGGCTATGTGTATTTTCACCAAAAAAAAAAAAAAGTTGAGAATTTAGAGGGTTAAAATGTTGTGGGGTTGTTAACCAATGTCATAAAACAGCATGTGTGTTACTGTTACATGAGAAACTATCTGTTCTGTAAGCCTTCACCTGAAGTACAATAAAATATTTAAAAAAAAAAAAAATTTGTGTGTGATGTTAATGATATTGTTTGATAATTCCGCATTCTGTTGGCTCACTTTTCTTTGGAATGGGCACAAATATGGATTTCTTCCAGTTGGTTGGCCAGGTAGCTGTCTTCCAAATTTCTTCACCTAGATAACTGAGCACCTTCAGTGCTGCATCGGAGTCCTGAAACATCTCAATTGGTATTCCATCGATTCCTGAAGCCTTATTTTTTGCCAATGCTTTCAGTATAGCTTAGACTTCTTCCTTTAATACCATCAGTTCTTGATCATACGCTACCTCCTGAAATCGTTGAATGTCAACCAATTCTTCTTGGTACAGTGACTCTGTGTATTCCCTCCATCTTTTTTTGTTGCTCCCTGCATCGTTCAATATTTTCCCATAGAATCCTTCAATACCTTAACTTGAGGACTGAATTTTTTCTTCAGTTCTTTCAGCTTGAGAAATGCCGAGCGTGTTCTTCCCTTTTGGTTTTCTAACTCCAGGTCTTTGCACATTTCATCATACTTTACTTCATCTTCTCAAGCCACCCTTTGAAATCTTCTGTTTAGCATAGCTTAAAAATATATTATTTAGCTTAAATTAATTCTCAGAACAGATCATGTTATAGATGAAACTGGGTCTCAGGCAGGATTGAAAACTTAACCATGTTTTCAGAGCTTGAAAATGGCAGGGCATGGATTCAAATCAGGGCTTCAATTCCAGTTTGACTCCCTGCTGAAAGTTTGCCTTTCCACCCCAGATATACTGAATCAGAACTTATATTTTAACAAGATCGCCCTGATTCAGTACATCTGGGGTGGAAAGGCAAATTCTCAGCAGGGCATTGAACTGGAACGAACTGGTTCCGAAGCCCCGACCTCAAATCCATTCTCTAAATGGAAAACCTGGGATTGTATCTACCATTCATTTAGACAGGGTTTGGGCTTTTACCCTATTGGGCTGGGGGCTGGAGACTGCAGGGCAGGACCAGGATAGTCCCAGCAAAGCTGGAAGGCAGCTTTCTTCATAGCCTTCCTCTTAAGGACTGTGCGTGTGCTAGCAGGCACCATAAAATAATGACAATAGAAAATATAAACATACTCAGAATCAATATAACCTAGTGGTTCTCAGGAAAGAATAAATAATTCTGAATATGTATGTGAGTTAACTCTCAAGCCTAGTCTTAGTACTAGAGAAATAACACAGAAAGCTCTAGGTTTCACTGTTTTGAAACCAGGGTGAGGTAGCCTACATAAACAGAACACCTGAAAGCAAAGGAAGTGATTAGTCTCACCTAGGGCGCCTCCTCAGGCTTAAAATACTCTGAAAGTATCCCAAAAATAAGTATCAAATCCTGACAGGGAGAGGGACAAGACAGCATTTGGTGCCTAAAATATGAGTGATCAAGGTTTGTAGAGTTGGAAGGTCAATATTTCAAAATAATTTAAATATTAGAAAATAAAGTTAGGTACTATTCATATATTGAACATGTACATTCAATTTTCTACAGGTCTAAATAATACTAACTAAAAGTAGAAAAATCAACATTTGGTATGCATGACAATTTACTAGATTTTTGTTAAAACTTCCAGCATGGATATGAGAGGAAATAGTATTCCCATACAATATATAAATTATTATATATTCAAAGAAACATAAAATTGAACTATAAAATCTACAGATTATTTTCATATTAAAAAAATAGCAAAATTCCCAATGTAATTTTTAAATACATATATATCCTCTCATTCAATTAACCAATACCTAAAAACATAAAGTATGATGAGTACTATGTGTGTAAATTAAATTTTAGATTAATTTTTAAAATGGTTACATTTTCTTATACATAAGCATGAATCATCAAATTTATTTGTGAAACTCAGATGCCACCTACTGCTTAGAAAAATAAATACAACATCTTTTTTAAAGAGTTCTATTTTTATTAACAGGAGCCCTGATAGTACAGTGGTTAAGCCCTCAGCTGCTAACCAAAAGGTCCAAGGTTCAAACCCACCAGCTGTTCTGCAGGAGAAAGATGTTACAGTCTGCTTCCATAAAGATTACAGCCTTGGAAACCTTATGAGGCAATTCGACTCTGTCCTATAGTGTTGCTGTTTCAGTAGGAATCAACTCACCGGCAACGGGTACAGGGATTTTCATTAATAACTTGCAAGTCTCTGGAAAAATATGAATATTGTACACATAGAACAGAGCCTGGCTCTCCAACTTTATGGAATAGTTGGAGGCTTCAAAGACATAAAAACATTAAGTGAAGCTCTCTGAAATTTATATAGGGTTGGAAGAAGTAAACTATCCTTAAGTATCTATACCTTTAGAATTCAAATGGGGTCGCCATGAGTCAGAATCAACTCGAGGGCAACTTGTGATAGACTGAGGTTCCCTTTTTCTTGCTGGCTTTTGTCTGGGGGTTGCTCTCAGATCCTGGCAACCACTCTCAGGTTCTTGCCATGTGGGCCCCTTCATGTTCAAAACAAGTAGGAGAATCTCCGTTGTCTCAAACCTCTCTCATAGTTTATATCTCTGACTTCTGTCTCCGGCTTCTAGACCCAGAAATAAAGGGCTCATGTGATTGGTCAGGCCCAAACAGGATACTCTCCCTTTTGCCATTAAACCTAACAATCATATGAGTGATACCTCATCATGGTCACAGGTTCTGCCCACACTCAAGGGAAGGTTATACAAGGGCATGGGTCACTGGGGGTAATTTTATAATTCTGTCTATCACATAAGACACAGAAACTCATATAAGCTAAAACATAATTTCTTAAAGTAGAAGGTCAGAGATTTTCAATCTGTAACGTCTCCAGTTAACTGAAAAATCTTACTAAACTGTAAGATGTTTTTCATCTCAATACCGCCATGCCTAGTAACATGCCTGACATATAATGGTAACTCAATAAGTATTTGTTAAATAGAATACTTGATTTCTCTTTGTGAATAACAGACTTCTAAAGCCTGTGTTGATTAATCTTACTCTCCAGCAGTCTCAACTGTTTTAATTGCACAAGGCAATCAAGTGTCCTAGATTCTATTTGTAGATCACTGCTGGTTGAATACTCCGACAGAATTCCAAGTGAAATAAGATATCTGAATAAAATCAGAACAACTCCATACATTATTTCCCCACATTATGAGAGCTCTGGATATGAAAAATGCAAAAGGAATAAATCAGTCCACATACATGCATGTAGGTACATAAATTAATAATTTAGAAAACACGTTCTTCAGTAATAATAGAACAAGTCCACTAGCTCTATTTTCCTTGCTAACTCTACTGAATAAATATTACAAATTATAAAAATTGCAGCCCCCCTAAGATCAGGAACAAGACAAGGATGTCCCATCTCACCACTCCTATTCAACAGTGTACACGAAGTCCCAAATAATGCAATTAGACAAGAAAAGGAAATAAAAGATATATAGATTGGGAAGGAAGGAATAAAACTGTTTTTGTTTGCAGACGATATGATTGTCTATATAAAAAATCCCAAAGAATCAATCAAAAAACCCCTGAAACTAATAAGTAATTATAGCAAGGTTGCAGGATACAAGATTAATATACAAAAATCAATTGCTTTCCTATATATCAGCAATGAAAAATTGTAACTTGAAATTATAAACACAATACCATTTACATTAGCACCAAAAATGAAATACTTAGGTATACCTCTAAGAAAATATGTACAAGTTCTATATGAGAAAATTACAAAACTCTGATGAAAGAAATCAAAGAACTAAACAAATAGATAGTCTACGTTCATGGATTTAAAAAAAAACAAACCCGTTGCTGTTGAGTTGATGCTGACTCATACTGACCCTACAGGACAGAGTAGAACTGCCCCATAGAGTTTCCAAGGAGCAGCTGGTGGAGCCGAACTGCCTATTTAAGTAACGCTGACAGGCAGTAGAGTATATGGGGCACTTTGTTAGAACGTTACAAAATCAGAGAGGTGATACCTCTATAAAGCATCTTTTTCATTCTCTCTCAACTCATTTTTAATCCTATTTTTCTTCTCTCTTGAATATATCTTTTAATCCTATTTCTTTCCTATTCCTACTTTGTCTAGTTGCCTCTTTGACTCAGCTCCCTCTGTTTCTTCTTTCCCCCTATTCATGTATTCTCTCTATCTCTGATTCCCCACCTATCTTTACTTTCCATGTGTCACTCTCCTGTCCCTCTGGTTAGATCCTTTGTTCTCCTCATCATTACCCTATCTTTTGGTTCACCTCCTCTCTCCAACTTGTAACGGCACTTTTGAACAGCTGAGCTTATCTTTATACAAATTTTTCAAGCTCCGTTTCTGAATAATGAGTCTGTAATAAGAACAACATAATTTATCTGTAATAAAGATACATAACTCTAATATTAGCCGAAAGGACAAAATAGAGAAAAGATTAAGCATTTTTGTCCTAAATAGTTTTCATTGGTGCACACTAATGGAAAGCACAAATTCCTACAGGATATCTCTGATCAGTTTCAATCTCTATATATTCTGCATAGAACCCTCTAGTTTACAAAGATGAGCATCACCTAGCCAGTCCACTAGATGGCAAACAATTACACTGGGAGACTAACAGAAAAAATATTATTCAGAATTAAAAGATTTTGTTATAAATAAAAGGCAATTTTATTTTTTAACAAATGATGAAAGTACCAAATAAAATGTCCTAAAAGCATCTTAAATCATTATCCAGGACAAAAATCCTTCCAAATCCCTATTACCTTGTAATTATTTATGAATCAGAAACAAAGCAAAAATAAACAAATAAAAATAAAAGAAAGATTTCATAGAGGAAATGTTTCTTAGCTATCGGGATTAAACAAGAGGTTTAGAAGTACGCATCACTGATATAGGTATAAATAAGTTGAAAATGTACCATCAACATTTCTGTGAGTAAAATGGTCTAGGTTTTAAAATACTGTGATCACTTATAAGTAATTGAATAATTCAAGATGGGAAAAATAAATGACCACATGAAGATGACATAGTCAAATTATACAGCAGTAGTACAGTAAAGGATAAATGTAGTATTGGGGATGATTACTATAAGAAATCACCAACTTAAAGTCTGTTGGACAAACTTATCTCTACATACTCTGTCATATGTAATAAAAATGACAATAAGTTATGGACTAAATATGTAAAGTATTCATGAAAATCCACAAGAAAAAAAAATAGAAAATGGGCAAAGGAGATGAACAGGCATTTCACATTCCCTCCATTAGTATCAAACTGGCAGATTCTGAAGAATGCTAATACCCAGTGTTGGCAGGAGCCAGAGGTAGAGTGGGCAGAGATGATAGGCAAGTATGTTTATCCTCTACTTACAAGAATATAAATTGGCCCAAGTTTTCTGAGGTCATTTGTGAACAAGTATCAAACTCTTTAAAGCATTTATCTCTGCCCAGCAAACACACTTCTAGAATTATACTCTAAGAAAATAATTAGACAAGTATACAAAGTCGCATGTATAAGAGGATTTACCAAAATATAGTTTATAATAGTGAAAAATTGAAAATAACCTAAATGTTTGTCAAATAAAACCATTAAACTACATTATGGCATTCCACTCACACCATAAAATACTGTACGGGCATTAAAATTTTTGTTGCACATGAATATTCCATGACTTGGAAATCTGTTCATAAGAGACTGCTAAGCAAAAACAGTAGGTGCCAAAAGAGAATGTAGAGTATAACCCCATTATCACACAAACACAATACAGATATGTATATAGATATAGGTGGAATGAAGAGATAGAGACAGAGACATACACAATGTATTAACAAAGTTATCTTTAGGTCAAAAGATTAGGGATGCTTTTTTTTTTTAAATTTTCTGTTGCTTACCTGTATTTTCCAATGTTTCAAAAAAAAAATAGTAAATACAACAAAAAACATCAAAGAATCATCAGAGTCACCAAGATAGGATATTGGTCAGCAAACAGCAGGACAAGAGACTTATTATTTATATTTAGAATTAGGAGAAGATCACCTAAACCCTATTATTGAACACTTAAATGGTTTCTGTTCGCTAATATCAATAAATCTGTGATGTATATCTGTACAAAAATGTTTGCCTTCTTTTCTGGCCATTTTCTGAGAATATATTCCAAAATGTCAAAGAACAAGTCAAAGAGTAAAGATATATTTTTAATAGCACAGTCGTTGATTTACATAAATCTTATTTTTTGGGGACAAGAGAGTTTGCCTTTATAAAACAGATTCTACTATACTCATTCCCTTAAAATTATTTCTTAAATGTTATATCAAAATGTTTAAAAAATTATCAAGTTCAAACTGTATAGTGAGTTCTCCTGGGGTGCCAAATTAGAATGGATAGTCTAGATTAAAAAATCTCTTACATACGTAGGGGAGGGAGTGAATTTATGAACCTCTAAGTCTTTTTGCAATGATGTTTACATTTTCCCGGAGGACATAGTCTCTTAATTATTCCTTAGCTGTGGTTATAGTCTCCTCCCAAAAAAGATTACCCACCATATATATCATCATCTGATTCCGGTGGTTTCATTTTAGTATGTTTCTTTATAGCAGCCTAGCACTAAACTATGGAAGCCTGGTGGCACATGGTTAAGCGCTCAGCTGTTAATTGAAAGGTCAGCAGTTCAACCGCACCAGGCACTCCACTGGAGAAAAGACTTGGCAATCCGCTCCTGTAAAGATTACAGCCTTGGAAACTCTACAGTACAGTTCTACTGTCTTACACAGTAACTATGAGTCAGAATTGCCTTGGCGGCAAACAACAACAGCAGCAGCACTGTCTTTGCTATCCAGTGCTGCTGTAACAAATACCACAAGTGGACAGCTTTGGCAAACAGAAATTTATTATCTCACAATTTAGGAAGCTAGAGTCTGATTCAGGGTATCAGCTCCAGGAGAAGGCTTTCTCTCTCTGTCGGCTCTGGGGGACGGTCCTTGTCATCAGTCTTCCCCTTATCTAGGAGCTTCTCCATGCAGAGACCCTGGGTCCAAAGAACGGGCTCCGCTCCTGGCACTACTTTCTTGATGGTATGAGTATCCCCCCCCCCCGTCTCTCTGCTTGCTTCTCTCTTTTATATATCAAAAGAGATTGACTCAAGATACAACCTAATATTGTAAATTGAGTCCTGCCTCATTAACATAACTGCCTCTAATCCTGCCTCATTAACATCATAGAGGTAGGATTTACAACACTTAGGAAAATCACACCAGATGACAAAACGGTGGACAACTGCACAATACTGGGAATCATGACCTAGACAAGTTAACACACATTTTGGGGGGACACAGTTCAGTTCATAACAAGCCCTAAAACACTGCTAACTCATCATCTGGTATAACACAAAACGGAAGATTAGAAGACTAAAAATGCTTTGCCAAGTAAATAAAAATGGGTTGCTTATAACTTTACCTATTATTTATTGATTTAAATGAAGAGTCTACTTATTCAAAATTGCAGATTTCACAAGGACTGATCAGATGTCCTTTTACATTAAGTTTTGACCACATGGTCTTTGTAAAGATTTAACAGGATTCTCTAATGTGTTTAAGAAAAATTTCTTAATAATTTTAGTATGTTTATTGTTTCTGTAAAGCTATATGACAGTTATTTCTGAGCAGATTTAATAGAATTTTTCCTTGAAAGTATTTTATTACACATACATTCATCTAAGATAATGCATATAATTAAAGTTTTTGTTTTTCAGATAAAAATTAATAAATAACTATGTCATAAGAAGACATACAGTGGCACTTTTAAATTTAATTACCCTTTCAGCTAGACTGTAATCAAATCCTATTAAGGAAATGCCAATCATATCTATAATAAAATAATCTTTAAAACTACTGTAAATACATTTCTATATACATTCCTAAAATTAAAAACAGAAGGTAACAAGCAAATACACTAAAAAAAAAAATTTTTTTTTAGCTCTTAAAAATAAATTTAAAAGTCCTAAAAAGACTGCTATTATCTAAGTAACTAAATTATAAATAGCTTTCTAGGAGCTACCCTTAGGCAGTAAGAATTAAAGGCAAAATGCATACTGAGGAAACAAAATAGCAAACTGATTAGAGCTGCCTCAGTTAAGCAGGAATGAAATAAAATCCTGCGGCAACAACAGAATCATACTACAGCCCTCCCCTCCCGCAAAAAGGGGGAGAATGGATGAAGAAATAAAGGAAAGAAGGAATTTAGCACGCAAAAGTACAATCTGCATGAATTTGGAAGGAAAAAAAAAACAAGAAACAAGCAGATCCTGCTCAAGTTCATCATGCTACAGGAGATAATGAGATCAACAGTCCAGCAAAGCAATTGCTAAAAGACAAAATTGTGGAACACAGAACAAACAGAAGGTGACTAAGTTAAGGAAACCAACCAAGAACCAAAAATGTACCACTACAGAACGGATGTAAATTGGAAATAACAAGATACAGAAAAGACATTCCTGAAAATGCAATCAAAGGCACTGAGGAAAAGCTGAAGTATAATGATAATAAATGCAGACAAAAAACGAAAAAAGATAAAGTAATTACAGAGAGAATAATAAATACAAAAGACAAACAAAAGCGGTCTAAACTAGAGATAACCAGTGTCCCTAAAGAAGATAATCTAAGAACAAATTGTTAAATATTCAAAGCAATAATGCAGAAAAATTGCTACAAGAACTGAATCTGCAAATTGAAAGGGCACACACTCTATCCAGAAAAATGGAAAATGGCAGCTCTAAAGCATAGGGGGGTCCATGAGATAAAAGCTATATTTACAATACTACTAAAATGTTACTTTTTAACCTTCATGTTCTCGCAGCATGTGACTAATAAAACGCATGCTTGTATATTTTAGTGCTTTACAATTTCCATTTTAATTTCTAATAAGGTAAATATCGATGAATAGAACCTACACTTAAAAAAGTTTTGTGGTCTTCAGTAATTTTTTAGCGTAAAGAGGTCTTTAGAACAAATGGTTTTGTTGCTGTGCTTCTGAGTTGGTTCTGACTCAGAGTGACCCTATGTACAACGGAACAAAACACTGCCCTTTCCTGTACCATCCTCACCATCGTTATGTTTGAGCTCGTTGTTGCAGCCACTGGGTCAACCCATCTCTTTCAGGGTCTTCCTCTTTTTCACTGACCCTCTCCTTTACCAAGTATGATGTCCTTCTCCAGGGACTGGTTTCCTACTGATAACATGGTCCAAAGTACGTGAAACAAAGTTTTGCCATCCTCACATCTAAGGAGCATTCTAGCAACTAAGGCCAAAGATGAAGACATTGAAGATATTTACCAACTTCTACAGTCTGAAATTGATCAAACATTCAATCAGGATGCATTGATAATTACTGGAAATTGGAATGCACAAGTTGGAAACAAAGAAAGTAGCTCAGTAATGGGAAAATATGGCCTTAATGATAGAAATGATGCCAGAGATCACATGATAGAACTTTACAAGACCAACGACTTCTTCATTGAAAATATCTTTTTTCAACAACATAAATGACGACTATACATGTGGACCTCGCTGGATGCAATACACAGGAATCAAGTCAACAACATCTGTGGAAAGACATGATGGAAAAGCTCAATAACATCAGTCAGAACAAGTCCAGGGGCCGCATGTGGAACAGACCATAAATTGCTCATATGCAAGTTCAAGCTGAAGCTGAAGAAAATTAGAAAAAGTCCGTAAGAGCCAAAGTACAACCCTGAATATATCCCACTTGAATTTAGAGACCGTCTCAAGGACAGATTTGACACAAATGAATACTAATGAGCTAAGACCAGATAAGTTGTAGAATGACATCAAGGACATCATACATGAAGAAAGCAAGAGGTCATTAAAAAGACAGGAAAGAAAGAAAAGACCAAAATGGATGTCAGAAGAGACTAAGGACCCAAGCAATGATATTTTCAATTGGCTCATATGCATGTGAAAGCTGGGCAATGAATAAGAAGACCTAAGAAGAATTCATGCATTTGAATTATGGTGTTGGCGAAGAATACTGATTATATTACAGACTGCCAGAAGAATGAACAAATCTGTCTTGGAAGAAGTACAGCCAGAATGCTCCTTAGAAGTAAGGATGGTGAGACTTCGTCTCACGTGTTTTGGACGTGTTACCTGGAGGGACCAGTCCCTGGAGAAGGACATCATGCTTAGTAAAGTAGAGGGTCAGTTTAAAGAGGAAGACCCTCAGTGAGATGGACTGACACAGTGGCTGCAACAATGGGCTCAAGCATAACAATTCTGAGGATGGCACAGGACAAAGTAGTGTTTTATTCTGTTGTACATAGGGTAGCTGTGACTCCATGTACTCCTTTCATCTTCTTTTGATGCTTCCTGTGTCGTTTAGTATTTTGCCCATAGAATCCTTAACTATTGCAACTTGAGGCTTGAATTTTTTCTTCAATTCTTTCAGCTTCAGAAATGCCGAGCGTTTTCTTCCCTGTTGGTTTTCTAACTCCAGGTCTTTGCAAATGTCATTATAATACTTTGTCTTCTCGAGCTGCCCTTTGAAATCTTCTGTTCAGCTCATTTACTTAATCATTTCTTCTATTTGCTTTACCTACACTACATTCAAGAGCAACCTTCAGAGTCTCTTCTGACAGCTATTTTGGTTTTTAATTTCTTTCCTGTCTTTTTAATGACCTCTTGCTTTCTTCATGTATGATGTCCTTGATGTCATTCCATAACTTGTCTGGTCTTAGCTCATTGGTGTTCATTGTGTCAAATCTATCCTTGAGATGGTCTCTAAATTCAAGTGGGATATATTCAAGGTCATACTTTGGCTCTCATGGACTTTTCTAATTTTCTTCAGCTTCAACTTGAACTTGCAAATGAGCAATTTATGGTCTGTTCCACATGCAGCCCCTGGACTTGTTCTGACTGATGATATTGAGCTTTTCCATCATCTCTTTCCACATTCCATTGGATCACCTTTCTTTGGAATAGGCACAAATATGGATCTCATCCAGTCGGCTGGCCAGGAAGCTGTCTTCCAATTTCTTGACATAGAGGAGCGAGCACCTCCAGTGCTGCATCCGTTTGTTGAGACATCTCAGTTGGTATTCCGTCAATTCCTGGAGAGCTGTTTTTCCCCATTCTCTGCAGTGCAGCTTGGACTTCTTCCTTCAGTACCACTGGTAGCAAATGGTTTAAGAGCCACTAAAAAAAAAAAATCATCATCAAAATACTTCTCACTTAAGTTACTTAACTTCAAGGATTGAAAAATAAAAATAAAACACAGCATGCAGACATCCAGACAGAAAATACAGGTAAAAGAAGAAAGGTAGTGATGAGGCTGGCCTCAGACTTATCCAGCAAATTCCAATGTCAGACTGTAATAGAGTAATGTCTACAAATACTTTGGTTCAATCACTTGTTTGGTTGAATTTCCTATTCAGAAAGGCTTACTAGCCTGTTGTCTTTATATCTGAACAATAACTTGACTGATTGCAATATTCTTAGCTCATACTTTCTCTTAAAATTTTGTAGCTCTTGAGGATGGTTGTTCAAATAACTTGCCTGATTCCTCAAAAATGTCAACAACAAAAAAAACCAAACCCGCTGCCGTCGAGTCAATTCCGACTCATAGTGACCCTATCGGACAGAGTAGAACTGCCCTATAGAGTTTCCAAGGAGCTCCTGGTGGATTTGATCTGCCGAACTTTTGGTTAGTGGCCATAGCACTTAACCGCTACGCCACCAGGGTTTCCCAAAAAATGTCAAGGTCATGAAAATGAAAGCCTGAGGATCTATTTGAGAAAAAAGGAGAATAAAGAGACGTGACAAATAGAGTCAACATGGGATTCTGAAATGGATTCTTTTGCTATAAAGGGCGTATCAGAACATTTGGCAAAATGTGAATGGATTCTGAAGATTATATGGTAGTATTGTATCAAAGTTTTATTGTGGTTATATAAGAGAATGTTTTTCTTTATGAGAAATACACACTAAAGTCTTGGTAGTCCTGCAGCATCAAGTCAGCTACTTATCTCACAAATATTCAGGAAAATAAAGTTTTTGTACTGAACCAACAACTGTTCTCTAAGTTTTAGAATATTTCAAAATTAAAAATAAAAGAATAATCCCCACCCCACTTCATCTCTGTGATAGGCAAAATATGCCCCCTCCAAAGTTGCCTATTCCCCAGAACCTGTGACTGTTACATGGCAAAAAGGGACTTTAATGATGTGATTAAGCTCAGATTCTTGAGATGGGGAGATTATCCTGGCTTCTCTGGGTAAGCCCTATGTAATCTCAAGGTTTCTTATAAGTGAAAGAAGAGTGGGGCTGCAGAGTCATAAAAGGAGAAGAAAGAACCGAAGCAGAGGTCAGAGTGATACAATTGTTGGGAGCCAGAAACCAAGGAACATAGGTAGCCTCTAGAAGCTATAAAACTTAAGGAAATGGATTCTTCCCTATAGCTTCTAAAGGAACACAATCCTGCTGACACCTTAATTTGAGCCCATGAAACCCATTTTGGACTTCTGACTTCCAGAACTGTAACATAATAAATTTGTGTTGTTTTAAGCCACTAAGTTTGCAGTTTGTGGTAATTTGTTATGGTATCAATAGAAAACTAGTGTTTACTCCTTAAGAAAGAAATAGCAGGCATTTCATTTAAAACAATAAAGTGAGACAAACAATCCAATTAAAAAACAGGCAAAGGAAGTGAACAGACACTTCACCAAAGAAGACATTCAGGCACCTAATAGATACATGAGGAAATGCTCACGAACACTAGCCATTAGAGAAATGCAAATCAAAACTACAATGAGATACCATCTCACCCCAACATTACTGGCATGAATCAAAAAAAACAAACAGAAAATAACAAATATGGAGAGGCTGCGGGGAGACTGGAATACTTATGCATTGCTGGTGGGAATGCAAAACGGTACAATCATTTTGGAAAGTGATAACGGCATTTCCTGAAAAAGCTAGAAATAGAAATATACGATCCAGCAATCCCACTCCTAGGAATATATCCTAGAGAAATAAAAGCTGTCACACAAATACATATATGCACACCTATGTTCACTGCAACATTATTCACAACAGCAAAAAAATGGAAACAACCTAAGTGTCCATCAACACATGAATGGATAAACTATGGTACATACACACAATGCAATATTATGCAATGATAAAGAACAATGAGGAATCTTCGAAGCATCTCACAACATGGATGAATCTGGAGGGCGTTATGCTGAGTGAAATAAGCCAATCACGAAAGGACAAATATTGTATGAGACCACTATTATCAAAACTCATGGAAAGGTTTACTCACAAAAAGAAACAATCTTTGACAGTTACGGGGTGGGGTGGGGGGAGGAAAAACACTAAATAGACAATAGATAAGTGGTAACTTTGGTGAAGGGTAAGGCAGTACACAATACTGGGGAAGCCAGCACAACTTGACCAAGGCAAGGTCATGGAAGCTTCATAGACACATCCAAACTCCCCGAGGGACTGAATTACTGGGCTGAATGCTGGGGGCCATGGTCTCAGGGGGCATCTAGCTCAACTGGCATAATAGAATTTATGAAGAAAACGTTTTACATTCTAGTGGAGTGGGAAGTGTCTGGGGTCTTAAAAGCCTGCGAGCAGCCATCTCAGATACTCCACTGGTCCCACCTGGCCTGGAGCAAGGGAGAATAAAGAAAACCAAAAATATAAGGGAAAGATTAGTCCAAAGGACTAACGGACCACAAGTATCACAGCCTCCACCAGAGTGAGTCCAGCACGACTAGATGGTGCCCAGCTACCACCATTAACTGCTCTGACAGGGATCGAAATAGAGGGTCCCGGGCAGAGCTGGAGAAAAATGTAAAACAAAATTCTAATTCACACAAAAAGACCAGACTTACTGGTCTGACAGAGACTGGAGAAACCCCAAGAGTATGGCCCCTGGACACCCTTTTAACTCAGTACTGAAGTCACTCCTGAGGTTCACCCTTCAGCCAAAGATTAGGCCCATAAAACAAAATGAGACTAAACAGGCACATCAACCTAGGGGCAGGGACTAGAAGGCAGGAAGGGAAAGGAAAGCTGTTAACGGGGAACTCAAGGTCAAGAAGGGGAGAGTGTTGACATGTCGTGAGTTAGCAACCAATGTCACAAAACAATATGTGTATTAACTGCTTACTGAGAAACTATTTTGCTCTGTAAAGCTTCATTTAAAGTAGAATAATTTAAAAAAAAAAAAAAAAAAGCAATAAGGTGATTGCCTAAACCTGAGTAAGATTCCTTTACGGCTCAGAGGAAACTACTGAAAAACGCATCAATCTATGTAACACATAGGGAATTTTTTTTTTTCCTTGTTGCTGGTAAGAAAATCTGTTCATGGGAGGAAAGCCCAATTTCTTGAGAATGCACTTGGGAAAGCACATTGCAAGTGAGATGCAGTGTGAAGCTGTCAAGTTCCTTGCAAGTTTCAAGGCAAGAGGAAAACAACTCTGCATAATAAAGGGACCAGTGGGGAGGTGCAAGACTGAGCTGCTGTGGGACAATTAGGGGAGAGGAGGGATCTGGTATCCAGGATGCAAGGAGCTTGTCTTGGGGACTGTATGAATGAACTGCCAGGAGCTACATGTTGTGACTCTCTCCCCATGGTTTCTGTATTAGTCAGCTTTTGCTGTGACAGTAAACTAAACAATCCCCAAGTCTCAGCAGCTTAAACAGTAAAGATTTATTTCTCACTCATGAGCCTGTAGATGTTGGTTGTGGCTCTGCTAGCCCTGGCTGGCTCCCTGGGATCCCCTAGGCTTGAGTGCAGATCTGCACCAGGTGTGTCTCATTCTAGGACCCAGGTTGAAGAAGAGGCTGCTATGAAGCATGCTCTTCTCCTGGAGGATTAACAGAGTGGTGGGCTTCTGCTAAAAAACACCATCTGTAACTTCCACCCGTATTGCTTTGGGTAATGGCAAGTCAAGTCACGTGGGCAAGCTAAGTCAGCAGGGAAGGGAAGTTAACTCCAGGCCAAAGGGTCAGGAAGGGGAGAGTGACAATTTGCTGAACAATATTCCAATCTACTACAATCCCATAACACTTCAGTCAAACTAGGAAATTATATACTTGGTGTCATGTGAAATTTGGTGAAAGCCAGAATGTATGCCGAGTTTTGCATTAAAGTCTACATGAAAGTGAAACAGTAAGCCCAAGCAAAAAAGGAAAACAGCAGAAAAACAGAGTTAAACTTTTATTTCTTTTACCCAAAATGAAAGGAAAGTGAGCTAACATTTTCATAAGCACCATCTCTTTATCAGGCAGTGTGCTGAGTAATTTCATTCTCATTTGCCTTCACACGTTTCAGATAAGAAAACATGTTTGGAAAGATGACAATTCTTGCCCAAGTTCCTACAGTGTGTGTTCTAAGACTGTAATTCAGGAATGTACCACTGAAGAAGGCTCAAGGACTAACGGGCAGAGGGGCTTTTAGTGGAATCAGCAGGCATAAAAAGTGACTCTTTAAGACCAGGAAAACACAAAAGATGGCAACTTCCATGGAGACTGGGAGGGACTTGTTTTACATGGAAATGAAGTCAAAACAAGCTAGATCAGTGTCCCAGGTAAAGGCATGGTCCACGGGTTTCTGAGCAATGCAGCACCAGCACCCAGGAGACTGGCTGATGCCAATGGAAGCTGCTGTTTCAGTAAGAGTTCTGTGATAGACCTAGACAGGGCCACTACTAGCCCATAGAGTGCCATCAAAAATTAGAAAAATGTGTCCTTTCTTTCTCTGACATAGACCTGTACCAAGGCACATGATTTGACAAGCCCCACTTGCTTCCTCCAAGAGGATGCCCTAAATCTTCACAACCTTATGCCATAACCCTAGGTTGGCTGTGTGTGTTGGGGGCTGGGGGGGAGACTTAAGTCCTAAAGAAACACATTCTTCCAAACTTTTCACATGAATGGAAAAAGTAGTCGATTTACATTGGTGTTTAAACGAAATTTACTCAAAGTTACATATGTATCACATAGTGTTTTCTGTTGTTAAACTTCTTAAAGAATAAATGTGCTCTATTTTAGATACTACCAGGCATACTAAAAAATAGTTCACCATCTGACAATATTCCAAGACCTGAAATGTTCAGGAGAATTCACAAAAATGTGCATAGATACAGGTGCTAAGGTGCTACAGTAAGAGAGAAGAAGAGCTGGCAATTAAACTCAGGGCAAGGTTCTCTGCACCACCTGTCCATACCTTTCTTGAAAACTCATTTTTCCCAAATGGGTAGTCAATGAAAATTCAATTATAAAATACATAATCTATTCTCTATCCCATCTACATGTTTTTGTGTTTTGTTTTGTTTTAGATGTCCTATGTTAAAATTCTACCCAGCCTTCAGGACCTGATTCAAATTCAATCTCCCCTATCAAGTTTAACCTGGTGGTCAGGGTCACTTCCATAAATGATCTCTCTGTCCGATTCTTAGCTGTTTTGCTTGCAGCTCTATTATGAATTAATTTTTATTACGTCTGGGAAAATTCTGATTAGAAGACACAGAGAAATCCTACCTATCTTTCAAGTACAGCCAAAGGCTCCTTTTTTATTTGAAATCACCCCTCAAAGTTATTTATCACTCCTTCCCTCTGTGCTAATAATAAAGGTACAATTAACATGGTCTGACCCTCATTTACTTACAAATTTAAAAGATTAGAGGGAGGAAATACTTGTGAGCTCACTAGAGACAGATGAGATAAAATGTCTTATTCATCTGTGTTCTCCAGCACCTAATATAGAATCTAAATCAGGGTTTCTCAGCCTCTGTGCTGTTGACATTTGGATCAGTTAATTGTTGCTGGGGGCTATCCTGTGCACTGTAGAATATTTAGCAGCATCTCCACTCAGTCTTGACAACTAAATTTCCCCCAGACATTTCCAAATATCCTTGGGAGGGCAAAATTGCCCCAAGTTGAGAACCACCGATCCAGACCATAGTGGAAATTAGACATCTGTTCACGTGTTGCCAGGAATTGTCAGATTTTTTTGTTTTGTTTTGTTTTTCCTCCACTTTATTTCTTCCACATCACCTAGCACTAGAAGGGCATATATATTTTTAATGTATATTCAACAACAAATATATTTAAGTTAATGAGTGGTTTAAATAAGTGGCAAATGATACTAAAATCTTTGCTGTAAGCCATTAAAAGTAACATCTACAATATACAATACATATTCATTCATGAGAGAAATGGTGTGGCATCATGGTTAATGGTGTCACTTCTAGAGTAAGACTGGTTAGGTTCAAATCCAGAGTGCATAAGTTCACATCCAAGTTCTGCAGCTTCCAAGTAACCTTGGGCAAGTCATTAAACCTTGCTGCATCTCAGCATCCTCATCTTAAAATGAGGGTATGAATAATACCTACCTCAACATGACTGTGAGGATTACCTGGGTTAAGATATGTAAAGCACTTGGAACAGTGCCTAACAAGTGTCAGTTATTATGTATTCAGCAAATTTAATACCTACCATATACCAGACATTTTGAGAGCAAATTTAACGCCTACCATATACAAGACATCTTTGGAGCCCTGGTGGTGCAATGGTTAAGCGCTCGGCTGCTAATGGAAAGGTCAGAGGTTTGAATCTACCAGAGGCTCCTCAGGAGAAAAACCTGGCGATCTCCTTCCCTAAAGATTCCAGCCTATTAAACCCTACTGGCAGTTCTACTCTGTCATACAGGGTCACTGTAAGTCAGAATCAGCTCCATGGCACACAACACCACCACCACCAGACATTTTACAAGTGGTGGGGATTTAGCTATGAACAAAACAAAGTCCAAGCTTTCATAGAGCTTGTATTCCAAAAGGCAAGGAGGAGCAGAATAGATAATAAAGCATTGTAAGTGACAGAATGACATCTAGAGAAGGCTCCTCTGAGGTTACATATGAACTGAGGAAGCTGTCCAGGAGACATGCAAAGGAAGGGCCTTCCAGGGAATGATCCTGAAGTCACAACATGCTGGATGTGTTTAAGGTACAGCAAGATAGTTGTGTTTAAGTATACTAGGTATTGTGTTTTTAAAAAGCAAAAAGTAAAGTTGTAAATTCTCTTTGAGGGGGGGAAAAAAGGTAAACAAGTTTTAAAAGACTAAAAAAAGCCAGAAATTAACAAATGTTTTGTTTGGGTGCTGAGACTGTGGGTGATGTATTTTCTTTTTTTCACTTCTATAATACCCAAGTTATCTGAGTATGCATTACTGTACTATTTTTTAAAAATCAAGAGGCTTTAACAATGAAAATATTTGTATATAAAAGAGAATATTCTTTTATGCATGATTATTTATAATTATTTCCTTAATTGTGTCACTGAAATGTTAGTATTTTTACTTTAAATTTTCCAATGCATATCTAACAGTTTGTAACAAAGTTTACTCTAATATCCAATTGTACCATAACTACAAGTTTTTCTCTGCCAATATACCGAATACAAATTATGTCTTTTAAACTGATGTCTCATGACATAGGTGTTTGTCTTTTGAAACTTCTTCATGTCTTCTAAGGTGAAATATTGATCTCCATTTAACAAACTTTTCTTCAAATGGGTAGTTAGTGAAAATGCTATGATGGTTCACTTAACTGCTCTTTCAAAATAGACTTTTCTAGTTCAAGAAAGCAGCAAAGAATTTGTAGAAATGAGGTTATACATCTAGAAAACAAATTATATTTGTAATGTCTTCATTTGTGTTCAAATATTTTTGCTCCTAAATATATTTCTTAAATCCTATGCCTCAGCTTTACCATTCTAATTTAGCATTGATACTTCTGCATTTTATAGCCATTTACAAAAAGAAATAATTAAGTTACCCCCTTGGAAACTGACAAAAATACAACTTTTCAAGTTTGCCATCTTTTGTCTTTGGATAATATTTTCTTAATCTAATGGCACAAGCAGTTTGCAATCAGCTGCTGCCCTAAAGATTGGTGGTTCAAACCCACCCAACAGCTCCACAGAAGACAGACTTGGAAAACTGCTTTTTGTGAAGATTACAGCCAAGAAAACCCTATGGAGCAGTTCTACTCTTGTAACTCATGAGGTTGCCATGAGTCAGTGGCCAACTCAGTGACATCTAACAACAACAATACTTCTATTAATGCTTTAAAACATGTAAATATTAACAACCTGAAAGTTCACTGGAAACTGGAAATCTGTATTTCCAAGGTAAAAGGACTGGGGGTGTTTTTTAACTGTTTACTATCAGGAGATACTCAAAACATAGCAGTGGTGCTTCAGTAGTGTCTACTGCTTTAGTTCTCCCTGAGAAATGAAGTATCAATCACACAAGTTCTTACTTCTCATAGTTGTGTGGACATTTAAAAAAAAAAAAAAAAAGGTGGTAAGAGAGGAGGAATTACATGTAGATTAAGAGCCCAAAAGACCAAAACTTCTTGAAAGCTTGTATATTAACTAGTAAATGGGGAATTCAGGGAATTTTTCTAAGTTTACCTGCCTGGAGTAAATACTGCCAAGCACTGTTGTAAGCATCATAACTAAGACCTCAGGGGGTAGAAAAGGTTTGAATAGTGTGACATTTATATGATCTCCTGTTGCCACCAGGCTGCCTCTATTCTTCCCTTTTCTTCAAACTGTGGGTGAAGTGTAGGCTAGGAAAATGGTTGCTGGTGAATACAGAAGAGAGTTGTAAGAATTGTTCTTTCATTCGACAACAAAAATTGCCAATGTAGCACATATTTACAAAAAAAAAGAGAGAGCGCTATGTTCGTTGAATGTTTGCATAACTGTATATATTTTTGAAAATGAGCACCAAAAATTATTTTAGTAGATGCACTGTAAATCCGTTAATTTTATGTGTCAACTTGGTTAGGCTATGGTGCCCAGGTGTTTGGTCAAACACTAGTCCAAATGTTGCTATCAAGTATTTATATGTGATTAGCATTTAAATAAATTTACATTAAGTACAGATTACCCTGAAGAATGCTGGTGGGTCTCTTCCAATCAGTTGAAAGCCTTAAGAGCAAAACTGGAGATTTCTATAAATAGTCATCCTACCAGAATTCTTCTCTCCCTCACCACCTGACTTACAGATTTGGGAAATAAGACTGCCAGAATTTCCAGCCTGTTACCTGATCTACGCACAGATTTGGGTCTTGCCAGCCCCCACAATCCTGTGAGTCAATTCCTTTAAGTAAATCAATCTTTGTCTCTCTCCTTCTATTTATTTACCTATCTCTCTTTACATATACATACATACGTGTATATATATGTGTGTATATGTATACATATCTTATGATATATCTTGTGATATACATGTATATATATCTATCTATATCTTACAAGATATAAAACCAAAAACCAAACTCGTTGCCATCAAGTCAATTCCGACTCACAGCAACCCCACAGGACACAGTAGAACAGCCCCACAGGGTTTCCAAGGAGTGGCTGTTGGATTCAAACTGTCACCCTTTGGTTAGCAGCTGAGCTCTTAAGCACTATGCCACCAGGGCTCCTCTCGCCCATTGTCTACATCTAACTAGTTCTGTTTCTCTAGAATCTTTACAAAAACACAATTCTTCACAAATATTCTGTTACTTAATTTAAAATTTTGTGTAATAATATAGTCTATATTAGAGTAACTATAATCAAATATACTAATCTGAAGTGCTTTCTAAATAAAATTTTAAAAATTTATAATAGTTTTGTATCTATTAAAATCTCTATATACTTGCAAAATTATTCTGTGTTTGTTTTTTTTAAAACTAGTCAAGAGATTATAGATGAAAAGCAGATCTTAAGCAATCATTTGATTTATCTTTATATTGCATTTTCAGTCAACACGGTTTCAGAATATTCTAACCACAAATATTCTTTTTATTTGTACTTTAAGTGAAATTCAAGTTAGTCTCGCATATAAAAATTTACATATACATCGTTTTGTGACCCTAGTTGCTCTCCCTATACTGTGACAGCACACTGTTCCTTTCCACCTCGAATTTCCCATGTCCATTCAACCAGCTCCTGACCCTCTCTGCCTTCTCATCTCATCTCTGGACAGGAGCTGCCCATCTAGTCCCATGTATCTACTTGAGCTAAGAAGCACACTCTTAACGAGTATCATTTTATGTCCCACAGTCCAGTCTAATCTTTGTCTGAAGAGCTGGCCACAGGAATGGTTTTAGTTTTGGGCTAACAGAGAGTCCGGCGGCCATGTCTTCCAGGGTCCCTCCAGTCTCAATCAAACCGTTAAGTTTTGACTTTTTACTAGAATTTGAGTTCTGTACCCTACTTTTCTCCTGCTCCTTAGGGACTCTCTGTTGTGTTCCTTGTCAGGGCGGTCATTGGTGGTAGCCGGGCACCATCTAGTTCTTCTGGTCTCAGGCTGATAAAGTCTCTGGTTTATGTGGCCCTTTCTGTCTCTTGGGCTAATACTTTCCTTGTGTCCACGGTGTTCTTTATTCTCCTTTACTCCAGGTGGTTGGGACCAACTGATGCATCTTAGATGGCCACTCACTAGCTTTTAAGACCCCAGATGCCACTCACCAAAGTGGGATGCAGAACATTTTCTTAAAAAACTTTGTTATGCCAATTGACATATATGTCCCCTGAAACCATGGTCCGCTAAACCCCATCCCTGCTACTCTGTCCCTCAAAGTATTTGGTTGTATTCATGAAACTTCTTACCTTTGGTTTAGTCCAGTTGTGCTGACTTCCCCTGTAGTGTGTGCTGTCCTTCCCTTCACCTAAGATAATTCTTGTCTGCTTTCTAGTTAGCAAATACCCCTCTCCCTCCCTCTGCACCCTCATAACCATCAAAGAATGTTTTCTTCTGTGTTATAAATCTTTTGAGCTCTTACAATAGTGGTCTTATACAATATTTGTCCTTTTGTGACTAACTAAATTCACTCAGCGTAATACTTCCAGATTCCTCCATGTTATAAGATGTTTCACAGCTTCATTGTTGTTCTTTATCATTGCATAGTATTCCATTGTGTGAATATACCATAATTTGTTTATCCATTATTCTGCTGATGGGCACCTAGGTGGTTTCCATCTTTTGCTATCGTGAACAGTACTGCAATGAACATGGGTATACATATATCTATTCATGTGATAGCTCTTAATTCTCTAGGATATATTCCAAGGAGTCGGATTGCTGGATCGTATGGTACTTCTATTTCTAGCTTTTTAAAGAAGTGCCAAATCGATTTCCAAAGTGGTTGTACCATTTTACGTTCCTACCAACAGTGTATAAGCTAATCACAAATATTCTTAAGAACCGTTTTTAAATATTTATCCTTTCAAAATAGGAGAAAATTTCAGTTTCAAATTTACATACTAATTAAGAAAGCAGTTTCCCTTCTTAAAAAATAAACAAACCAAAAGCAATAACAAGAAAAACTACTTGTTTAGGTTATATTGTTTTACCTTCCTTCAGTTCTGGACCACATATAGTGCTCAAAGTTGTATTTTCAGAATAAGATGTCTGTTTAACTTTCTTCTCCTTTCCATAATTAGCCATTAATTGATAGTATCTATCCATAAAAGAAAACATGTATGAATTCTAGTGCTCATAAAAATTAAATTCACAATACATAATTATCAAATAAAAACCTTCGACTTTAGCCAATGACTTCCCAAGAATACCACACAGGCCTTGCTAACCTCAAGCCTTCCCTCAGCCATCTCTACCTAATCTATGCCAGACAGTATATAAACACATTACATACTTTCAAAGGATGAGATTCCACGAAACTGATGAAGCTTAAGGGCCTCACATTTTCATGGGCTTCTTCCAGGGCCCTGGGAGGGAACCTAGTCTTGTGGTCACATGGTCATGTGTTTTTTGTAAAATTTGCAAAAGGAAAGTATTTTAACCAATCACTAAAGCCTCCTATTCCTTTCTATTGCAACTTCCCCTCTTCTTATTTCCTCTTGGAGTGGCTAGTATTGGAGTAACCACAGACATTTTGTGTTTTTAATTTTACATCATTATTCTGAAAAGGGATCCCCCAGATCGTTAAAGTTTCAGACCCAACAAAACCCGGTTCTTCCCCGGAATATGTGAGTCCGCTTAATCCTCAAAATAACGCTATGAGATAGATTTTATTACCAGGGCAGGACACAGAAACATGGACACTCGCTTCAAACAGTCTATAAGTATTTATTTCAATGTTTGTTTAATGGAGATCAAGTTGTCAACACTAAGAAGTATTTTTAAATTTCCATTACAGGGCGCTTTCTATTCTACCAGTAGCAAAACCAACTTACAGCTCAAAAATTATAAAATGATTCATTTATGGAGACCTGAATTTACTGGCATAATATTTCCATATGTGATATTATATTATTAAATACTATTATTTTACACCATTATATATGTAATACTGTTATATTATTACATGTTGTACCATTTTTGTATGGTTATATCTTATAAAATTAAAAGATGCTATGTTGTGTTATATTACATTATAGTACATTATGATAATGTTTTATCAGCTCTTAAAAAGTGGTTCTCCAAGCACCTGCCTAGCTGCCCATCCCTTAATCTTATTTTCTCCTAGGTTACAGATGGGTTTTAGAAATATTAAGTAAGTTGCAAAAGGTCACAAAGCTAATAACTAGCTCAAACAGCAAACTAGATATGTCAGATTCCCAAATCAATACCCTTAACCATTAAGTTAGTGCTGCCGTTCTTCAGTCAAAACCGGGACAATTTCATAAGTTCACGGTTCTAATTAGCAAATTTTTCCTAAGGATGCAACCTATACAAAGACATTTGGAAGGGATCTGTCGCCTCTGAATAACTTCCATACTACCATGATCAATAATACAAAATCAAAAAACTATCACATTTATTTCAAGCACATAGAATGAAAGAGATTTAACACTCCTGTTGGTAAAAATGATTCTCTATCTTACCCAAAAAAATTCTAGCTAAGATTTCATGGCAAAGCAAAAAGATCTGAGTTAAAAATTTGAGTATGTTAATGTATACGTGAAGAACAAACAAGTCTGTCTTGGAAGAAGTACAGCAGAGTGCTCCTTGGAAGCAAGGATGGTGATACTTCTCTCACGTACTTTGGACATGTATTAGGAGGGGCCAGTCCCTCGAATAGGACATCATGCTTGGTAAGGTAGAGGGTCAGTGAAAAAGAGGAAGACCCTCAATGAGATGGACTGACACAGTGGCTGCAACAATGGGCTCAAACATAGCAATGAC